>NC_080428.1:68341600-68941600 GCF_029873635.1 Malania oleifera
AATCTGATATTGAGATATAGTTTATCTGGTTTTCAAAGAATAGTTTATTTGATATACACTCTTATGCTTGATTAGATAAAGTCGTTATTCTGAGTGTTGATTGCACACGTAGAGCATCGAGCTTATAGTTCATACATCATTGAGGTGCATTGATTATATTGAGCGTATTTGGATACATATCTGCTTTACATGAAATCATAATCATTGTACCAGTTTGTTTGTGAAAAATACTGTGGCATTTCTAGGCGTGGCCTAAGGGGGCGGTAATCCAACCCGGTAAGGATTGTGTAAAGGTTGGGGTCAGCCCTATGAATTTGACCTAGGGCCTTCTCTGCCCCGCAAGGAGAGTTTGTAAAGGTTGAGGTCGGCCCTGTGGTAATTGACCTTGTTGTATTAGATGCCACTCCACCCGTTAAGTGGGCATTAGTGGAATCCTCGAGATTGTGAGCTAGAGGCAGGGACATAGGCACAGTTGGCCAAACCCCGACAACATTTCTTGTGCGTGCTTTTAATTTCCGCATTTTAAATTCCAGTACATGAATGTTTATATTTTACTATTGTGAATGATTGGATTTATAATTGCATAGACAGACCCTAGGTTGAGTAAAATAGTTGTTAAACTGATTGACCTATGCGATAATTTTTAAATATCCAATTCACCCCCCCCCCCCCCTTTTTTGGGAATACACCAAAGCTAACACATTGTAGCATTATCATTGCAATGTTCACAGTTTCAGTAATCACCACTTATTTCATCATTTCAATGGTATTTCATCAATTCAATACTCATTTCATCTCATAAATACATATACATATCTCGTTTCACATAATTCACATTTCTCAATAAAACATTTCCATATCTCATGTTTCATCATTTCTCAGAAGATATACTTTCGGTACATAACCACTTTTTATCATTTTCCCATTTCAAGTTTCACACCACAATTCACATTTCATAATCTCATATTCTCAGAGTAAATCATTTAACCTAGATTTAAACATATCTAAATATAAATCATATGCCACACAAATTTCATCTGGCATCTATATCATAATAAATTTCAGGTAAAACATCATAATACCATTTTCACATATCAACTCAATCAGTATTTCTCAAATCTATTGTAATAATTTATTCCCCTTACCTGGCTTACTGAGAGGTCCACTAACACTCTAAATCATACGCTCCTCGGCGTTCGCAGCTCAAAAGCTTAAAAATCACTTCTTCTTTTTTAAGTTAAAAACTCAACTCCCAAAACATTTATCATTCAAAAATCCCTAAACTCTATATACTCGAAATTAACTTTAAAACCCTTAAAGTATCTCGCTTACCCTGGTTTTGGGATGGTGCCCCGAAACTCCAATCTAAAAATCTACTCCGCCTAGATTGCAGAGAATCTTCCAAAGAACCTCGTGGCGGTTCTCAATCATCAAATTGGGCTGTAACAAAGCCGAAAGCAAAGAGAGAAGGTAAGGGTTTCAAGTTTCTAGAGAGAGAGAGTGAGAGGAGAGAGAAAATGCCGCTGGAAATGAGGGTTTGTAAATATATAGGCTGGCGTTCATCGACAAGTTCAAGTAATTCGTCGACGCACTTTGTCAGGCTATTTCGTCGACGAACCTGAAATTTTCCTAAAACTCCTAAAACTCTCTGTATCTTCTTGTCGACGGGAAACGTGTACCTCGTCGCCGAAAATTACGGGACATTCATCAACAAAAACGTTGGGTTCGTCGACGAAACCCTGCTATTCTCCCCTTTTAAATTTCCTTCCTTTTCTTATTCTTCCCTCTCTCTTTCTTTTATTACTTTTATTAATTTAATTTTTTGGGTCTCTACACTTCTTCTCCTCCTATTTTTCCTCTTCTCTTCTTTTGCTGCTTCTTAGTAACTCCTAGCTGCTCCTCTTTCTTTTCCCACTTGGCAGAGTCCTGCCTCATCTTTTAAATCTCTCAATCTCACCCTTAGCATTTCTTTTCTCAGTATCAATTTTCTTCCCCTCCCTCTCTTCTGAAGAGCTCTATTTATAGGTCGCGAGGGAACCACCAATCAATTTTGATTAATAAATCAATTTTTAAAACAAAATGATTGATTTTTATTTTGATTTGTTTTGATTTACTAACATATTGCTAACCAATTTTTTATATGCGTGCAAGTACCTACATTGGAAGACTAGTCCACCAAGATGGAACTATTTTTTTTTTTTTATATTTTTTATCTTGATTTTTTTTATTATACTAATAAATTTTACAAAATCATGTCTATCTTTCTAAGGTTTTACTAGATAAGGTCTCAGACAAAATGAGGTGTCTACAATAACATATGTAAATAAAAATCAATTAATAATACATATTTAATTGATTAGCATATTAATTAGGTAAACATTATATGATCACCATTTGAGTTAACATAACTCTACAGCGGTATAATTTTTTATAATTTTGAAAATCACAAGGGGATTTAATTACTATATTAAAAATGCAAGGTGGCTTGCTATTTTTTTTGTTAAAAGGCAAGGAGGATTTATGTAATCTTCTCAATAAACAAAAAATAATGTATGAGTATAAATTCTGAAACGTAAATTTTAAGTTGTATGCATTGGAAAGAAACTCAATACAATTGCATAGTATATTTATCCAAATAAAAGATCAAATTGCATAGTAGATTTTAAGTTCTTCATGCAAAGTTTAAAGATAAAATAGCAAAGTATAAGCTAAATTGCTTTTTTTTAACCTTTCTTATTTCTTTTTTCCCTCCTTTCTCTCTCAACGTGAGCCTCATGCAGGCCCTACTAATTTTTTAATAGTTTTAAATTTATTTTTTAATATGTTTCCTTTTCGATCCATAGGAGGTCCACTAAGTCCTCTCTCTATATTGATTCCATAAATTATTTTCAAAAATATTTTCTCATTTATAGAAAAAAATTAAAAATTCCAGCATTAATAAATTTCACTAAATATTTTTTAAAAAAAATAAGTCAAGCTCAACACCTTTCCATCACTTTTTTTTTCAATACTTTTATATTATAAATTTATTCAAATTATTATTTTCTACATTATTTATTATTTTTTTATATTTACATCTACTAAAAATATAGAATTAATTTTAATTATTTATGTATTTCAAAGTAATGTTTAGTTCCATGCTAAAATGATATATTGTTGCAATTTTGTATTTTTCCAAATTCTCCGTTAACTGAGAAAATTAAGTTGATATGTTTTTGTCGTGATTTAATTGACAAATAATATTATTAAAAATATACGAAAAAAATTATACTTAGATATTTTTTTTCTTTTATATGTATTTTAAAGGTACTGTTTAACGAAATAATCTATTCCAAATATGTTTTTCCTATACAATAGTAAAATTGTATTTACATTTTCACTTCATGCTATAATTATATATTGTTGCAATTTTGTATTGTTAACATTGGTCTTAATATTTAGATTGATTTTTTTTTAAAACTTATTTCATATGCATTTTTTTTCCTTTTATATTATCCCACCGTGAAGAATTTTGTATCGTTAACTTCGTCTTAATATTTAGATTTATTCTTTAACTTATTTCATATATATTTATTTTTTTCTTTTATATTATCCTGCTACAAAGCACGGATAGTCTTTCTAATTCTGTATTAAAATTGAAAAACATGAAAAATAAATTTATTCTTCCAAATTTTCTATGAATTTTTTTCAAAATTTTTACAAACTATTACACTATAGTTTGAGAGATATTAAATTTGAAGTTATATTGAATTTGGACCATATGTAATATAGAAATTTATCTAATTTCACTCAAATCTAAATTCAAGATTTGAAATCCATTCGGTGAAATGCAGCATTAACATTTTTGTGACTGTACAACAATTTCCGAGTGACATTTTTCATACCGAACCCAAGATTATCATACAAAATCCAAAACAAACATCAATAATGCTGCATGGTTTATTTTTAAATTTTTCAAAGTTCAAAAGTGACGTTTTTTTACTAACAAAAATACTCTTTTTTAATTCGGTCAATATTTGAAATTGAATGAAATTACAAATTAATCCTTATACTATTACATAAAATCTATTTGTCACTATACTTTTAATTAATGCAATTAAGGAATTATACTCACCAATTTCATGCAATTGATTTTTTCATCTTAATTAAATATTAGTAAATTTAATAAAATTACTTACTATATAAGTGTAGAATTGATATTCGACGTTATATTACTATCATTCTTAATAAGTTTATTATTTTTTTAAAAAAAATCTCAAGAAATTTTATTAATCATCCCAAGTGCATAATTAGTATAAAATAATTTTAAAATATAAAAATATTTTTTCATAATTAATAATATAGGGGCCTCAAATGAGATGACTAATACAAGGACGAAACTCGATAGGGTCTTCCATTATTTTCATTTCTCCAATTCATAACCATTAAATTAGATTATATGATAATTTTAATTGAATAAAATAATAAGTACGAGCCCTTAATTGTACAAATTGGAAGCATAGGGACAAATATGTTTTAAATAAAAGCATAAAGGCTAACTTATCATTTCACTCTTTGAAATTTAAATTCAACAAAAATTCTTTTCAAAATAAAATCTGCACAAATTGAAGACGATCAACCAATTGAGAAAATTTTCTTCTATCCCATTTACATTTATTTTTCTTCTCCCCTTGAGATAATTAGGTTAGTCAATAAAAACTCAACCACATGGCAAAGTTGCAGTTGTGGGATGCCAAAAATTCGAGAATTTTGGGAGGGAAAGAGAGAGAGAGGATCTTGGGAAAGGGCAGCAGTGTACATGGTTTGGGAAAATTATTCCAATAATTGCAAATCAATTACTTGATTCCCAAATACCACAATTGCAAACTAAGCTCTTGGCTCGAATGACACAAACTTTTGCGAGTAAATTTGCTAATAATATTTAACCATCAGAATATAGCCACAATTCCCACGGAGAACCATACAAGTAGAGGACTCCTAGCATAGGGGATCTCGGTTCATTCCTCATTAATTAAAGGGGACAGTTGGGACCCGGGGGGTCTGAAGGGCTTGCCTAGAGAGAGTTCTGGGTCACAAACTCTGAAAATTTGCACCAGAAGGGGGGTCAACCAAGACAAAACACCCTCCATACCGGTGAATATGGAGACAATTTTAGGAAAAATGCTGTTTGAAGGGAGCTGCTTTCTACAAAAGATGAAGAAACCATAGAAAATTCTATCCCAAATTTTCCCCTGCCAATTATGAGATTCCATCTGTGCACCTATTTCAGTTTTGCTTATCATACAAATATGGTTTCCATCGGCAGTACATTCTAGTCATGTATTCATACCAAAATTAAATTGAATATGGCCTCCAAATCAGTTCACATATGATAAATGCATATTGTGTCTAGAGTTTTTGCTATTTTTAGGATATGACTTTCTGAACAAACCACCCCACCCCAAATCCATCTCCAACAGGCAGGCATCCCACCATCATGTCTTCAAAGTTCACACACACACACATGCGCACATTTAAGTTCGTTGCCCCTAAGCTGAATCCTTTCCATATTTTGGCCCAACCACTTTCGAAAAGCCTATGTACTGACATGGGACGCAAGGAGCATAAATCTAGAAATCAATTTGAAACAGGTGAAGCAACCATATGAGGAAGTGGCAATAAACAAATATTCACCAAAACCCATCAGAGCTTGCAGAAATAAAAGAACAATCATCCACTTACCGAGTAAGGAACAAATGCATTTGGCAAGCTATCCTTCCCACAAAAGTACTTGCTCATGGTACTTCTTCAAGCAAGATACCGATACAATTTTCTGTCTGCATTGTCCCTCTCCAAGAAATCCCGCTCAATGAGTGACTCTATCCGTTTCTTTATCTCCACTGGGTTGGCCAGGAATCGCGATTGCAACTGCTTTGTGACCTCAGCAATAATATTGTTATGATCCAATACTCTCCTTGATTTCATGATCCTCACTATTGCTGCCTCAATCTGGGGTTTCCGATCCTCCTCCACTCTCTGCCGTGTCTCCTGTTTCTCAGGTTCTGACTCCTTCTGTGCAACTACAGTACCTATCTTCACCTTATAGAACTTGCTCGTGAACTTGTCGTTAAAGAAAAATGAATCATCTTCATTTATGTCCTTGCTCATGGGATCTTTCCGAAGAACAGTTTTTCCCTTCACACAAGCAAGGGACTGCAAGCACCTCTTCAAGTCCGAGGCAGGAATCTCTGTAGCCTGCTCAACTTCTTTATAACTAAGTCGATCAACATTATTAAACAGCATGAGAACACACATTTGGTAAGTGGAAACATTCAACTCATGCTTGCCTTTCCCAAAGGTTGCTTTTATATCAGCAGTGCCCATGTTAGTCTGCCAGGACAATCTCCGACCAGTATGGGTCCCAAGGTAGTACCCCCGAAACTTCTCACACAGTGCTGACATTTCAGCAGGCAGATTGCAAGTGACGCTAGGCTGAGTAGGCCAAGACCCTGTTGTTAAAACTTGGACAGAGAGAGTAGGGCCATCTCCTATATCAGCAGCATGCATAGCATAAAAACCCTGCATTGTGTCCTGTGAAGTTTTCATATCTGTAAACATGCCTTCTAATTTGGACGTAAATTGGTATCCACATTCTGTTTTAAGCTTAACTATCAAACTTCTCTCTGCATCATCAGAAACAGTTTTTCCTGACAAAAGACGCTTCGCTAAATGCTGTTTATAATACTTCTCAAATACATCTTTCTCCTGCAAGTAGCGGAACAACATCATCACCTTGTCAAGAATAATCTCCACATCCTCCTCACTCACACCCTTAAGACCTTTCCGGAGTTTATCATCCACAAACAATGAAATGAACTCAGGAGAACGAGCATTCAAATTAATAAAGTACTCGAACGAGGAATTCAAAGCATTCTGGAATGTCTTGTCATTATTAAACGCTAAGTTTATGATCTTATCATACTTATCCTTTTCATCCAAAAGTCGTTGAACAAATTCCACAGGATCCCTCAACCTTTCTGGATCAGTAACTAGCTGCCTACCAGTTTCCCTAATGTAACAAATCATCACTTCTCGTATAGTTAGGAGACCATTGGTTACTCGACGAAACAAATTGTACGTTCTTCCCAAGTCCTCATATTTATCATCAAGAAGCATGTTTACCAAGCCGGAGTTCTCCATATGGACCAGTCTCTGCATGTGGTTTGCAATCATCTCCTTCTCCACCACATTGGTTATCTTGCCCTCACTCTTGGCATCCAAGTAATGCGACACTCTCTCCATTTCTTCATTTAAACGTCTCTCAGACTTCTTCAGGTAGTCCCCACAATCACAGCATTCAATGAACTTCTGGGACTCAACCCTGTAAAAATCAGCAGAAACCTCAAGAAAGGGCTTCTCAAAGTCCTCTTGGTAAACTGACGAACCCAAATCCATGAGCATCTTAATTATATTCCTCATCAGCCCTCTGTTTATAACTTCACCTGTTCTCTCTCTATACACTAGTTCCAGAAGTGTACTTAAAAGCCTTGTTTGGATTTTGGTTGAATGTATAATGTTATCCCTCCACAAGTTTAGCCCAAGTTCATGAACAGGAGTTTTATGGGTGCTTGGAATGAAAGTCCTGTCCATGTACATCAAAATGTCTCGGATCATTTGCAATGCCTTGTTATGATCTGTCCACTTCCTATTGAGCTCTTCCAGAAACAAACCCCCCTGAGCAGCCTCTATAGATTTTGATATTTCTTTGAGATGTGAAGTCATGGTTGCAACAAGTCCTGAGTACAGTTTCTCACCATATTTGTGCAGCACCATATTGTAAGCATTTCTGAATACATGCAAATATTTTAACATCAGAAACAAGAGAGAGAGAGAGAGAGAGAGAGAGAGAGAGAGACTTAGCATGCAAAAAACCAATGAGTAATCATGGGGTACTTTATGTATGGATGCCAGGACGAAAAAAAAAAAATGAACAATGGACATGATATCAGAGAAACTGCCCCGTGAGTGGATAAACTAACCTATTGAGCCAGGCCATCCCATGTGCTCATACCACAGCTAATAATACAGAATTAATAAGAAGCAAAAGTAAATTTTAAAAAAGAGGTCTTAATAATTGCAGAAAATAAACAGATACCAAAGAAAAAGGATGGGGCACCATTTTGAAATTAATTGACCTAACAAGAAATTTGGAAAAAATAAATAAATTTTTATGTCATTAAAAATTGATAACCCTCAAAAATTACCGCAATATATACCCAACAGCTTATAGACACCAAGGGCAGACCAAAAGTGAGCTTCATTCTTAGCTTACATCCAAAAAAATTTAAAAAAAAAAAGGGCAGCCTGACGCACGAAGCTCCCGCGAATGCAGGGTCCGGGAAAGGGATAGATCACAATGAGTTTATAGTATGTATGCAACCTAGGATTGCACCTCACAGGGGTTGAGGCAAGGTGACCTTTAAGAGGCACAGTGGGGCGCAACAAGGCGTGAGGTGCACCTCAAAAATGTTCAGATTATACTTTTGTCTTTTTATTTTTCTTCTCTTTTAATCTCAAATCAGGGTCCTTTCCTCTTTTTCTTTATTTTTTGATGTTTTTATGGAATTGCTGCCACTTTTTCCTTGCATATATACTCAACGGCTCTCAGACTTCTTTCTTCTTTTCTTATTCTTCTTATGGCCTGCTGTGCTGCTCTCAGTCAAAGCTGTGAACCCTCTTTTTTTAATTCTTTTTCTTTTGCTGTCTTTTTTTTTAAAAAAAGATTCAGTTTCCTGAAATCTCTGCTATGCTGCTCAGTTTTCTTCTTCTTTTTCTTCTTCTTCTTCTTCTTTTCTTCTTCTTCTGAACTGCTCTGTGCCACCTCCTTAAATGTTCTTCTTCTTCTTCTTTTTTTCCTTTTTTTTTGCAGTTTTATTTGGAAAATGAGCTGTTGTTTTTCCTGGAAGCATTTTTTCTCAGCATTTCTGCTTCTGCAATCTGGAATTTCCAGCATCAGTCAGTGCTGCACTGCTGCTGCTTTTGCTGTTTTAGTTTTTATTTTTTCAAATTTCCCTGGGGCTTATTGCTGCTTCTATTTTGTGGAACTTACAGCATGAACATAGTATATTATTGAAAATTTGTGTTATAGCATTCATTTTTATGTCCTAATATTGAGTATATTGGTATTTTAAAACTCAAATATTAGTCCTAATGTGTTTACAATCAAGAATCCATTATGTAGGGTATTTTACAGACAATTTTAATAAATGTGTGCCTCACCTCCACAAGGCACACGCCTTCACCTCCCACCTCATACCTAGGCTCCAGGCAAACTTTGCGCCTCAATGCGCCTCTGACTACTATGAACTGTAGCAAACTGGTTACACCCCAACAAGCAGCCACGATTATCCTCTCCTTGGATTTCTTCTGCAACAATTAAGCACTTTATGCTGCCACTAACTGCAATTTTGAGAGAGAGCCATTCCGAGAGTGCACAGCAGTTTCCCAACCTTAACTCTCTCAAGCAGACAAAGCCATCCTCTTTGCAAAAGCAGAAGTCTGTGAAGGGGAAAACACAGTCCTCAGATCTGAATCCTGTGCCCGATCCTTCTCCCTCCGCCACTGGAAACTGCCGTCAGCTGGAAAGAGAAAGAGCTCACCCCTGCTGAGGCATCTGTCCTTCAACCCTAACCCACTCGAGAGGAAGCTGAGCATGGAATCAGTGTCAAGGAGTGCTCTTCCAGAGGCCTCTGACTCTGTAGTAAAGATAATAGTGTGAATGCACCAAAGAAGGAAGAGGACGAAGAAGAGATCATTTGTGCATAGAGTATCTAGTGATTCTTTGTCAATCCTTGGACAGACCTTTGCATTAACTTTGGTGCTGACACAGAGTCAACAAAGTTGGATATATTTCAGCTTATTGGAGCACTGCTTGTAGAACACTTCCTAACTGGGTTTATTATACTTCACCATTTATGTATGGCTAGAGAGGGAGCAGAAAGATATACAATGTGGGGACCAGCCAATACTGTCTTGGTGGAAGAAAATGCTTTGACAGATCAAAAGGCTTAACGCCCTGTGTTATGGAGCAACTCTTTGCTTGCAGAAAGGAGCAAACAAGCAAACTAACAAAAAACTCAAGCATCAGCGTCGCTGTTCTCTTATTGAGATTTACAATGAACAAATCACTAATTTGTTGGACCAGAAGTCCAGAACCAAAGAAACCACCAGACACAAGAAGATGAGAAATCTGATGTCTGTTAAAAATCTCACAGTAAGTGTTTACGCACAATGTGGATGTAACTTCTAATGAAGGGATTGTCAAATAGGAGGCGAGAGCAACAAGGATAAATGCCAAGAGTTCTCGACAACAGTTTTTTCACTTGCATTATTGACTTTTGGTGCAAGAGCATAACAGATGGTACAATCTGCTTTAAAACAAGCATAATAATTCTTTTGTTAGTCTGGCTAGTTAGAAAGACATAAGTTAACAGGTGCAGCCGGAGAAGGAAGCTAAGAACATCAGTCGATCTCTTTAACAGCTCAGGAACTTGGTAAACATTCTGACTGACGTTCCTTAAATGGGAAAGCAAAGGCAGACTTAAGGTTAAAAATCTGATTGCATGAATCTCTCTCTGGGAATGTAAAGTTGGCAATGGTGTGTGCTGTTTCTCTTGCACAAAGCTATGAGCACAAGATTTTCAGTATGTTGCACAGCGCACTAAGGCTATTAATAACAAAGCTGTTGTTAATGAAGTCATGCAGGATGATGTAAATTTCTTGCGTGAATCAGGATGGCAGTTAAAGGATGAATTACTAACAATGAAGGCAAATGACAATCATACTGATTCAAATGGAGGTTATTCAACAGGATGGAATGACTATAGAAGATTTAGCCTCAACCGGCCTGACAAAGTTACTCATGTTGATGACTAGGGTGATGAGGTCATGGAAAATGATGAGGAAGTTGTTAAAACAGTCCTGCATCAAAGCAGGTCTGCAATCAGCAGGTAGGGAGGAAAACAACAGTGCCATTGTGAGCAAATCAGAACCATTCAATCTATCCAAAACACGGGTTTCAAAACAAGAATTCCCAGATAGCCTCAACCAAACAAATGTAGAAGTGATTCAGCTGATAGCTGGGGAATATTTTGTGGGGTGTAACTTTGTGGAGGGTCTTTTCTGAGACTTCTGTCTCAGATGGTAGGAGAGGTGTTGCAAAAATATTGCAGAAATACAGTGTTCAAAAACAGGGGCAGTAGCTATAATTTCAGGCTTTTCTGGCAATGAACAGTGCTGCAATGATACCGTAATTTCTGATCTGCAACAATGATTACAGAGAAATGGAGACTCTGGAGAAAGTAGATTTGGAAATTGGATAGAAATGGAGTGGGATCAAAGGGGTGATATGAAGCATGGAAAGTTACAGCAGCGGAATGCATGGAAAGTTGTTGAGACGTTCCTTCTTCCATATTGATATTTTCATTACATAATTTTTGTCAAAATCTCAACAAATCATCCAAAATTTATCAAAATCTCGGAATTTTGGCAAAATTTGTCGAAATTTTAATTATAGAATGAAATTTCCACAAAATTCAAATGTGAGATTTAGGAGTGAAGAGAAATTTCTCTCGTAATTTTTTTTTTTTTTTTTATCAAAACAAAAGATTATCAGGAGGGTTGAAATTATATAAACAAAAAACTTACAACATTTTATTTAACCATTCAAGTCTAAATTATTATTATTTGTATAATGTATAATATTTAAATGATTTATGAATTCCATTTGTATAAACTGAACATGTCTAATGCACATTATCCGACAAATATGTTTGATACACATATTATATTACAACTTTTCCACCTCATAGACAACATAGATATATTTAATATATTAGTCCTAAAATTTACATTATAATGTCTATTAAAAATTTCTAAATTTTCACAAAAGAATTCCATGATTCACAACTGATTTCCATTATTTTTCAAAATGAAATTGAAATTGACATCAAATCCCTAAATTCCTGGACTTTTTCTCCTCACCACCACTACTAAAATGAGAAGTCCCCATCCCTCAATCTCTCATCAGCAGGAATACCATTGCTAGATGACAACTACCTGTGGCATATGCATTCCATGCACTGATGACACACTTGTGACTCTACAAGCATTGGCTAATTTGGGTATCCTATCAAGTATGATGGGAAAGGTCTGAAAAGAGGTTTCCTTAGGTAGTGTTTTAATAAGGCTTAGGTAGGGTCTTGGGTGGACGGAATGGAAATTTGGATAGTGGGCAGTTTCGGTTTGGGGTGATTTTAATTTTTGTTTTTGTTTTCTTTGAGGATTCCTTATCCTCTAATGCTTGTGTCTTCTTTCTCTTAATATATCTTCTTTTATAATCATATATATAAATCAGCTTCGCAGTGATTAATGTTGAGTTGTCTGCAAAGTAGAGTTGGTAGTCTCATAGTGTAGAAAGCACGGAGAATGATTTGGAAGCTATTAATAATTCTTTGAAATAAATTATGAAAACACATTTGTTTATAGTGCCAGTTATACGTTTTTGTTGTTAGTTTTCAGTTGGTTTCAAAAAAATTAAAAACCATATTTTATGATTTTCAATTATTTTGCACAATACTTTAATATTCAGAATTAATTTATGTAGTTTAAATCATTCATGTTATACATTATTTTTAATTAAAATTAAATAATTATATGAATTTAAAAATATAATTAAAATAAAAATATCCATAAAATTTTAAAAATTTTAAAAATAATAAATCCATTTCATTTTATTATTTTTCAAATTTCTTGTACAATAAGATTGCTTTTGGAAAGTGAATTCTGAAATATAATAAATTAAGTAAAAAATTTTTATTCTTACTATAAATTTGCTAATTTGTCTTTTGTACTTTTCTTATTTTAATCATATTCTTTTGATTGTTATCTAATTCAAGGAAAAAAAATGACCATCTGCTCAATCAAGTTTTTAGTTGTGATATAGCTGTTGTTCTCCCCAAGGACGGCTCTGCCTTTAGGCCATTAACGCACCCGCCTAGGGCCCCTCAATTTTTTTTTAATATAATAATATACTTTTTGGGCTCCAAAATTTTTTTTAATTAAATAATATTAATATTATTTATTATGCTCTATTCCCATAATTGACTTCCCAACTAACAAATAAATGAAATTATATTTTAAAATATAAAATAAATACAATTTAATTCTTTTTTTTTCAAGTCTTATACTTCCCAACTAACAACTTTATTGTATTTCAAATTATCTATTACTCCCATCTCTCTCTCTTAGTCTCTCTAAAAATTTTTTTTTCATCTCTCACTCTCATCTCTAAGTCTCTCTATGATTTTTGCTCCAACTATTGTGTTCATCATCTTCGGGTCTCCGATTCTCTGTAATTTTCTTTAACTCTAATTTTGATTTCAATATTTGTATATTATTTTTCTATTATGTTCACTCTGAACTTTTTTTTTCTATTTTTTCTTAGATTTTGGAAGCTTTGAGGTTAGAGCGTTGTATCCGGCAAGAATCCGATATCTCTAAAGTCTCGCTCGCCGATCGATTTGCAATAATAATAATAATCAGGTTATATTGTTTCAATCTACTATTTCTATAGATTTATTAAATTTATTTTTATTTGTTTACATAATTTGTCAATTTATAGTGTTAATTTTGAAATTTAACTATGTCAACGAGAAATTATGAATCCGGATATGAAAAACAAAGAAAGAAAAAATAAATAGAAGAATCAATGTCATTTCAAAAGGAATCTCTTGATAAATTTATTTTTAATTCTAAGCAAAATATAAATGAGCAAGATGAAAATCCTCCAAGAAACGAGCAATCAATTCCAGAGATGGAATTAGAATCTAATATAATAATAATAATAATAATAATAATAATAATAATAATAATAATAATAACATTGATATACAGGAAATGTTCACCAATGATATTTCTTTTGAAAGACATTTTAACTATAAAAAAAAAAAAATTTACGAAGAAAGGTCCTATTAGGGAATAAATAAATAAATATAGATAATAATATTTATGATCCAAAATATTGGGAAAATATAGATACCAAATTACGAAATTTACTAGTTGAAAAAGGTCCTATTAGGGATAATGATTTAATTTTTCCAAAAGATGAAAATTCAAGACATTTTTCAAATATATATTATATTCGAAAATTATCAAATGGAGAGAAACATGATAGAAAATGGCTTATACATTCCAAAGATTTAGATAGAGTATTTTGTTTTTGTTGTAAGTTATTCGGCCAAAAATTAAATAACCAACAACTAGCTAAAAATAATTTGACATTTCGTGGGAAAAATGAACGAATTTATCAAGAGAATAATGGAATTTTTTTAAGTTTAATTGAAATGATTGCAGAATTTGATCCAATAATGAAAGAATATATTCGACGTTTTCAACATGGTGAAATTCATAATCATTATCTTGGTCATAATATGCAAAATGAATTGATAAATTTATTAACTCTTAATATTAAAAAGAAAATTATGAAGCAAATCAATGAAACAAAATATTATTCAATCATACTCAATTGCACTCCGGATGTAAGTCATCAAGAACAAATGTCTTTAATAATACGATATTTGAATTTTTCTACAAGTCCAATTAAAATAGAAGAACATTTTATAGAATTTCTAAAAGTAGATGATACGTCAGGAGAATGACTCTTTAATGAATTAATAAATGTCATACAAAAATTTGAACTTGGTATTGAGAATACAAGAGGGCAAGGATATGATAATGGATCTAATATGAAAGGAAAACAACAAGGTGTACAAAAAAAACTATTAGATATAAATCCTAGAGCATTTTATACTCCGTGTGGTTGTCATAGTCTTAATCTAATACTTTGTGATATGGCTAATTGTTGTTCTAAAGCTATAACTTTTTTTGGAGTAGTACAACAAATATATACATTATTTTCTTCTTCTACGAAACGATGGAAAATTTTAACCAAATATGTACCAAATTTAATTGTAAAATCATTATCACAAACACGTTGGGAAAGTCGAATAGAGAGTGTTAAGGCAATAAGGTTTCAAGCTTCTCAAATTAGAGATGCTTTACTTCAATTAGAAAAAACTAGTGATGATCCAAAAACAAAGAGTGAATCTTATTATATAGCAACTTATGAAATGGAAAATTTTGAATTCTTACTATGAATGATTATTTGGTATGACATACTATTTGCTGTTAATTGTGTTAGTAAAAATTTACAATCAAAAGATATGTGTATTGATGTCGCCATTAATCAATTAAAAGGTTTTATTATTTTTCTAAAAAATTATAGGGAAAATGGATTTATATCTTCTGTGATTTCAGCAAAAGAGATTGCACTTGAAATGAATATTGAACCTATATTTCGTAAAAAACGTGTAATTAATAAGAAAAAACAATTTGATGAGAATGCTAATGATGATACAACACACTTAGTTGAAGAATCTTTTAGGATTAATTTTTTCTTATACATAATAGATCAAGCTATTATTTCATTTGAGAGTAGATTTGAACAATTTCAAACATATGAGAATATTTTTGGTTTTTTATATGATTTAAAAATATTAAAATTATTAGATGAGAATAATTTGAAACAAAAATGTTTGACACTTGAGAATATTTTAAAATGTGGAACACATTCAGATATTAATGGTTTTGATTTATTTTCAAAATTGAGAATTTTAAAAGAAAGTTTGGAAGAAACAAGTACACCAATTGAAACATTAAACTTTATAAAAAAGGTAGTTTGTTTTTCAAATGCATTTATTGCTTATAGAATTTTATTAACGATACCTATGACAGTAGCTTCTGCAGAAAGAAATTTTTTCAAACTACAAACTTACTAAAAAACTTATTGCGATCAAAAAAAAAAACTATGTACAAGAAAATTAATGGATTGGCTATGTTATCAATAGAAAAGAAATCCACTTGAAAATCTAAATATTAAACTCCTTTGAATTAGTTGGATTTTTGCATTCTCAAAAAGCTAGAAAAATTAATTTTAAATAAAATTAAAAATTAAAAAAAATATTAAGGGTCCTTAATTAAATCATTCGCCTAGAGCCCCATATTGTGAAGAGCCGGCCCTGGTTCTCCCCACACTTTAGAATTGCATGAAGACTGAAATTATCATTGGAACAAAGAAATTAAATTGTATGACAAGAATGAGGCTCAGAAGTTATGTTTGGATGGAACGGAATTAAAAGAACACCTCAACTTTGGTGTATTAAACAACTAGGGATATTCAGAAGAAGAAGATATGGTAGATCAAAACATGGATTCAGATAAGCGAGCCATGCATGAGCATTTTGTACCTTTCAACTACCAGCAACGTTTTCATTTGCAACTTTGATTTGAAGAAAGAAGACAAAATAGTGTCAGATTACCCCGTACTAAAGTTGTATCTCATTTTAGCACGTCGTATTGACATAGAATGGAACGGATGACATAGTATGAAATTAGTAGCTTGTTAGGAAAGGGTTGAAGCCAATTAATGCCTCCAAAATTGCTACATCTTGTCTCATTACAGTTGGGATGCCGTGAAAGTTGCCATTCGGATAGAGGATGTGTAGGGTAATCCTCTTAGAGCTACAGGGACACTTCAATTCGAGAGCGCTATTTGTAGAGTTGTGAATGAGAAGTTGCTACACAGATGGGTAAAGGAGTTCAAACTAGTCCAACTTGAAACACTAGAGCACTCCAATATAACTTCTAAGGTCTAACCAGCAATCAAGTGCTTCAAATGTCAAGGTTTTGTACATCAAGCTGCACAATGTCCTAACCAAGACATGGCAAGTGCAGAAAAAGAAGAAGAAGAAGAAGAAGAAGAAGAAGATGACGACAATAACAACGATGATGATGAAGAATTCAAGTAATTGAAGCCGAGACACAAGTCCCAACTGCATTAGTGAGATGGGCAACGTGAAAAGCAATTAGTATTCACACTATAGTTTCCTCCACCAAATGTGAAAAATTGGAGATAGATCTCAAACCTTTGAAAACAGAAGTGATTGGTCTGCGGCTCTATTAGGTTTACCTTTGGTTGTTGATCTGAGGGAGTATACAGTAGTTTCTCAAGGAGCTGTGGTGAAGTTAAATTTGGACAATGAACCATATCCCAATCCATACATCACTCAGATAAGAAAATATCATAGGCCATCCATGATTGTTTGATAGGAGGATTAAGAATGAAGCCTAAGAAAATTCTTATATCCTCTCTATCCTCATGAAGAAGTACAAGTTACTGCAATCTTCACATCTTCCACTCGCCAAATTACAGCACATGATTGGTTCCTTTCTTATGAAACAAGATGATTATTTCCATGGTTATGGACTCCTTGGTGTTTCCCCAGGTCGGCAAAGTTGATTTCTTCTTTAATGCGGGGACCGGATGTAGGATAGGAAGTAGGTAATTGGATGAATTAATTAAATCCAATTTAGACACCTCATCTTACTCGTGACTTTCTTTATAGCAAGCACACTATATCAGACCTATAGTTAAAGATCACATAGCACCACAGTATATATATATACGAACCTATACAAAACACTTTCTCTTTCTCAGTGCTTTTGTTAAGGCTCCTGGCTCCTCGTTGGTAGAACACAACCAACATCATATTGAGCCACCAACTTCAAAGAATAGGATCAAAGGGATAAATCCAAGTGTTTCTAGTAGTTATTATGTGCATATATAGTGCAATTAGTAGGCTTATGTGGGTGAGGATTTGAAATATTTGGGCCTTTTAGAAGTTTATTTGTACTTGTATCCCTAGTTGTTTATTTGTAATCTTCTTGCGTCTTTAGGCCTTCTTACAAGTAGGGTGTGAAAGCCAAGTAAGAACAAGGGAACGTTTGGTGTCGTCTCTATTTTATGTTTTCTATTTTTGTTGTTGTACAGTGAAGAAATAGGTTATGACAAGTTCTTCATGTTGCTAGTTTTTTCCTCCCGTCATATCTCCTTCACGTCCTTTTTCATCTTCCTTCTTCTTCTCTCCCTTCTCCTTTTTCTCTTCCAAATTCCCTCTTGGCAGCAATCCCTTTTTTGCTATTTAGCATCTAGATGTTTGATCATCATTACTAGGAGCAGATGGGTTCTTCATGACATCAAATGTTATTAGGAATCAAGGGGATGGAGGACTCCAATAAACCCAACCAAAGTAATGTTCATTTGAGTCATAGTCAAAAGCACGCCTGAGGCGTGCCTAGGCACGAGGCGCATAGAGGCAACAAGACCAGCGCCTCATCACTACAGAGGTGAGGCGACCTGCAAGAGGTGCAGGTAGCCGCACTGATTCTTCAGCGCAGTGAGTCACGCCTTGAAATTTTTGAAGCTGATAAGAAATAAAACGTAGCCAGAACTAGTCCCAGCCCTAGCCCTTCGTCTTTGACCCTTCGAAGCAGCAAGAAACCAGCAGGAGAAGTTCATATTCGACCAATTGATCCTTCGAAGCAGTACAAAACCAGCAGGAGCCCTTCGTCTTTGATCCTTTGAAGTTCGAACCAGCACGAGGCTTTCGTCTTCAACCCTTCGAACCAGCAGGAGTCTCCATTTTCAAGACGTTCAGCCAGAGGAGCACCTTCAGTCAATTCATCTTTCGAGCCTTCAAACCGAGCAGAAGTCCTTCATCGTCAAGGTTAGAGCTTTTGGAGCAGACATCAGGATGCATCAATTTCAAAACTGGACAATCGTATAGTCTTCTGTTCTCCTTCAGCCTTATTCTGCTTCGTCTCCTTCTTCTGCTTCAGTTCTTAGTGCTTTTTTTTCAGTTCTTATTTCATCTTTCTTCTTCTCAGTTCTTCTGGCTTCTTCTTCTTGTCTCACGGGATTCTTGTTCAGCTTATTATTCTTCTCTTTTTCAGTTCTTCTTCAGATTCCTGCCGCCTCCTGCGGCTGTTTCTTGTGTTATATAATATTAGACTGCATTATAAGCCTCAGTAATGTTAATACTTATGTAATGTGCTAAATAATTTTATGTAGTTTAACTAGCAAAGTATATATACCCTTATAATAATTTATAAGATTTTTTACTAAATTTTGCTGCTGGTTTGTAAATTTGTTTGGAAATGCAAGGGTGACAAACATATATTTTTTTCTGAAAATCTATAAAACATAACAAACATTTTTTGTACACGTCATAGTAGCTGCTTCGTTTATTGTACTCTCTTCTTTTGATATTGAAGATGTTTTTGGGCCTTCAGCAAGCAATTTTATTTCATTTCTAATTTGAAGCTTGAAATCTTGCTTGCGTAATTATGTTGAACTATGTTTGTTTCACTTGGAACTTGGTACTTGGTTGTCATAATTACTATTGAATATTTTGGCATTTTAAATTCTAATATAACTATTGATGTGTTTTTGTATCAATTACCCACCAAATAGGCATTGTACACAATTTTAATAATTGTGCACCTCATGAACTTCGTGAGGCATGCGCCTTCGCCTTGCGCCTCGCCTCCAAGTACCCTCTGCGCCTCGGTGCGCCTTGCGCCTTTGACTACTATGATTGGTGTAGATGAAGACTCGAAAGACATTTAATACCAAATCATACAAACTATATATTTTTTTCTGAAATATATTAACATATAACATTTTTTACCGAATTTAGCTGCTGTTTTATTGTACTCTCTTCTTTTGATATTGAAGATGTTTTTGGTCCTTCAGCTGGCAATTTTATTTCCTTTATTAATTTGATGCTGGAACTCTGCTGCGTAATTATGTTGAAATATGTGTTTCACGTCAAATGTTTCTTTGGTTGTAAGAATTACTATGAAATTATTGGCACCATTTTAAATTCGAATAGAACTATTGATGTGTTTTTATCAATTACCCACCAAATAGGCATGCCCCCACTTTTGAAAATGTGACCTCATGACTTACGTGAGGGTGCGCCTTTGCATTGCGCACCAGTCGGCCACTCCAAGCCCCTTGCGCCTCGGCGCACCTTGCGCCTCGGCGCACCTTGCGCCTTTGACTACTATGATTGGAGTAGATGAAGACTCGAAAGACATTTAATACCAAATCACAACTATCAAAACCTCCCCTTAATTTTCAAATCAAACAAGATGCATTCCTTAATGCAGCAAAATTCCTAATTATTGTGCTAATTATTATTTACATGCTAGTTATATTCCCTTCTCAAATAAGTGGCACTTTAAAATATAATTCTATTACTACACCTTTTATTTTCTATTTCATTTAAATTAGGATTTCCATGTATATAAAATACCATTTAACACTAGGTATGAGATGTAGGACACTTTTCCTCTTTTCTCTTCTCTCCTTTGTCTTTTCCCCCCCCCCCCCCTTCCCCCTTTTCTTCTTTGCCCCCCTTCTTTCTTCCTCCTCTACGTCCCCCCTAGCCCCTCATATCCCATTTTATGATTAACTGTTAAAGCCTTCATTGACATGAGATGCATTTCAACACGGTGTCCAATGGATAAAACTATGTAACTAACAACCACATTCACTTCTAAATCATGAAAGAAAACAAATGCAAGTCACATTTTCATTGTCATGTCTACAGTAAGGCCATTGCCTTCTCCAATATATCATGATTATGAATTATTATGCATAAGTGCCAAGGATGTGCTTTTGTGTGGTTCACATTATAAGCACTACCTAATTTAACTAAAAGAACAACCAATCAGTAAACCATCAAATCCTAATACCTTACGTTTTAAAGCTCAGAATCAACTTGATGTAGGATCAGAAGCAGGTATTTGGATGGGTCATTTTGACCCAATTTGCAGGCCTATGTCGAAAAACAGGGTCAATGGTTTATTGGACCCTAAACCCAAATGTACTTAATTAGTTGTCTATTATGTGTGTTAAGTTTGCTTGTAGTAGGATTATGTATTTTGGGGGCTTGTTTGTAATCTTTGTGTATTTTAAGGGTATGTTTGTAATTTCATCTAGTTTTACAGGTACATCTGTAATTTCATGTGTTGAAGGCTTTCTTATAAATATTGTCATGTAGAAGGTGATTGTTGAATGTGAATTTGAAAGTGTGAATGGGTGTGACTTAACCTTGTATGCATCCTCTATCTATCTCTTCTCTCTAATCTTGGCCATTACTCTTCTTTCTTCTTCTCTTTTCCTTTGCTCTATCTCTCCTACATTCTTGCATGGTTGCAGATCAGGTGAGGCTGTCCTGATCATTTGGGACTCGATTAAACAATTGATCACATCTTCTCCATTCAATTCCCCCATCATTCCCCGTTCACTTCTCTTCTCCCCCACTCTTCTATGTTTCATTTACTTCGTCCCTCTACCCGCTCCTATTCGATTTCTCTGTCTGTGCTTTCTCTATTGTTTTCTTCCTTCTGTTTTGTCCCTGCTGCAAGCAGCATACTTCTACTCTCCCATTCTCTTCCTTGTGCCCGATAGTTCTCATTTTTCCCTAAAATTGCTCTTTTCTCCTATCTACCTGTTTTCTCGTATAGCATTATCGTATATCACTCTCAAAATCTCCCATCTGGAAGCCATCCAGGAATCTAAATCCCAATCCCATATTTCATCCCCTTCAGTCATCCTCTCCGCTTTGAAATTTCTGTCTAAAAAAAACACTGAAGAGCAGTTCTGATCTTTTCAAAAACTCCAGTCATGTCCTCATTTTTCAACGCTTTCCCGAAAGATTTTCGCTACATCTCCACTAGCATCAGAACAGAAACCCCCGAAACCATCCCCCTTAAAATTTCATCACCGTCTAGCCACTGATGAAGCCCCACATGGCAGCTGAGATATTTCCAGCTGAACCCCCACTCGAAATCCCCAACTTCCCGTGTGTTTCTCTGTTCTGTTCTTTCTCTATTCTTTTTCTTCATCTGTTTTGTCCCTGCTGCCAGCAGCCTCTTCTCTCCTCAATTCTCTTCCCCTGTTCCCTTCTTTCTAATGTTCTCCCTAAATTCTCTTTTTCTCTCTTATCTTCCCTGTTTTCTCTATAGCCTTCTATTTCTCACTCTCAAAATCTCCCATCTGGAAGCCATCCAGGAATCTAAATCCCAATCCCATATTTCATCCCCTTCAGTCATCCTCTCCGCTTTGAAATTTCTGTCTAAAAAAAACACTGAAGAGCAGTTCTGATCTTTTTCAAAAACTCCAGTCGTGTCCTCATTTTTCAACGCTTTCCCGAAAGATTTTCGCTACATCTCCACTAGCAACAGAACAGAAACCCCTGAAACCGTCCCCCTTAAAATTTCATCACCGTCTAGCCACTGATGAAGCCCCACATGGCAGCTGAAATATTTCCAGCTGAACCCCCACTCAAAATCCCCAACTTCCTGTGTTTTTCTCCTGACACCACCACCACAATCCCCACCCCCAAATCGACCTTCATCTGGAAATCCCTTTGCTATGGCTGATGCAGCCGAAGCACCAGTGGCGCGCATGAGGAAACTTTCCAGTCTGCTTTATATGATCAGTTTCACGAGAAATTGCTCCAGCCACAATATTTTTGGTTTTCTCCATGATATTTCAGCAAGATATTTTGATTGTGGACATGATATTTGCGAGCAAGCATGATAATTTGATTTGAAAAGCTAGAAATTTGATTGCCAACATCAAGAATCAGACCACATTGCTGCCATTTGTAAGTTGTTTATCAGGGTTTGTTTTACTTGAAGATTGTTCCTAAGAAATTGAGAGTGAAGTTTGTGGTTTGATGAATAGATTGAGGATTGTTAGCAAACTGTCTAAGAATCATTGGTGATATATAAGTACAACATGGTTACCAATGTTGAATTGTCTGCGAATGTAGAATTATTGTCTAATAGGATACAAAACATGGAAAATGCTTTGGAGACTATTACCAATGGCTTTGAATAGGCTAACAATCGAAGTTGCAACCTTAAGTAAAAGGCCCATGGATTTTCCAACCAAACAAAAAGGTTTGGCGTTGCGTGAGGGCCTAAATGATCATTTGAGTTGAGGGAATTAAACTAGAAGTCTCATATTTTAATGGTAATGGTTCTCCTGATGATTTATATGATTGAGTGTAATCTTTGGAGTACTATCTAACATGATATGACATGAATGAGACTAGAAAACTACATTTGGCTGAAACAATTGAAGTGAAATGCTAGAATTTGGTCCATTACACAACTAAAGATCATTAGAAGAAGGAGAGTTGGTGAGATTATAGCATGGGATGTGATGAAGCGAACCATGCAAGAGCAATTTGTGCCTCCTAATTATCAACAGCATGTTCATCTCCACTCGTACTGACATAGAATGGAAAGAGAATGTGATGATACCTTTGTACAAGAAAGGGTTGAAGCCAGCTATTGCCTCCATACTTATTGCATGTCATCTCATTATAGTTGAGAATGCAATATAGGATGCACTCAGATTGAGGAGGATATGCAACATAATCTTTCTAGGGCTACATCAACCCATCTGTTTGAGAAGAGTACTAGTGGAGTTGTGCAAGAGAACACAGTTAAGCAATTGGGCAAAAAAATTCAGAATAATACCCCTTGGAAAACTCCTAAGCATTCTAGAACAACTTCTAAGGGCCACCCATCACTCAAATGCTTTAAATGTCACGGTTTTGGGCATCAGGCCACACAGCACCCCAACCAAGTCATGACTGTTGTAGAAAAAGGTGATGATGATGATGATGGCGCTCAAGTAGTTGAAGTTGAAAGAGAGATCCTAAGTGACTTAGATGATGATGGTAACGTGAAAATCTGTTTAGTGCTTCGACATATGCGCTTCTCTCACAAGGTTGAAGAAAAAGAAGATTTGGGGCAAACCAACATCTTTCAAACTTAGGTTATTTGCCAAAAGCAGCTTTGCTCTTTCATTATTGATCTTGGTAGTTGCAGAAATGTATTTTCTAAAGAAGCTGTAAAGAAGTTAAATTTGAAAGTTAAATATCATCCTAATCCATGCAAAATTGCTTGGGAGAATAATACCAACTTGAAGGTCCATGGTCGTTGCTTACTTACCTTCAAGATTGGTTCCATTTTGGAAATAGTGCAATGTGATATCCTTCCTCTCAAAATCCTTTCTGGCCGTCCATGGTAATTTCATAGGAAGGTTAAGAATGATGCATATGAGAGTTCTTATTCCCTCACCATTGACAAGAATAAGTATTAAGTTGATTCCATCTCGAGCTCTTCCATTCACCAAGTTGAAGCATACTGCCAATTCTTTCCTTATGAAGCAAGATGAATCTGTTCATGGCAATGGACTCCTTGGTATTTTCCCCAACTCAACGAAGTTGAGTTCTTTTCGGAAAGAGAGAATTAATGTAGGATGAGAAGCAGGTATATGAATGGACCATTTTGAACCAATTCAAGGCCTATGTTGAAGAATAGAGTCAATGTTTATTGGGTCCTAAACCCAAATGAGCTTAGTTAATTAGTTGTCTATTATGAGTGTTCAGTTTGTTTGTAGTATGATTGTGTATTTTGGGGGGTTTTTTCTAATATTTGTGTATTTTAAGGGTATGATTGCAATTTAACCTATTTTTAGGGGTATGTGTATAATTTCATGTGTTAGAGGCTTTCCTAGAAATAGTGTGTGAAAGACATGTAGAAGTAGGGGTGGCAACATAGGTTAACGGGTTAGGTCTGGGTGAGTCATAGACAGATAGGGGTTAAACGGGTTCGGGTTCAAGTCGACCTGTTTAATATCAGGTGACTAACATATAAACCCAAACCTGCTCATTTAATAAATCGGTTGTAAACGGGTGACCAATTTTAAAAAAAAATAGTTTATAAATTTTAATTTTTTCTTAATTTTTTTTTTTAAGGAAAAACACTCTTTATTTTATTTATTAAATTTTTAAAAATATAAAATGTAAAAAAAAAAAAAAATGTTTGTACATCTCCTTGAGATGAGTAAGACGAAGACTAAGAGGGAGACGGAGAAGAAGGGGGAGGCTGAGACGGAGAGTGAGAGCTAAGAGGTAGACTAAGAGTGAGAGGGCT
Organism: Malania oleifera; assembly: GCF_029873635.1. Taxonomy (NCBI): domain Eukaryota; kingdom Viridiplantae; phylum Streptophyta; class Magnoliopsida; order Santalales; family Ximeniaceae; genus Malania; species Malania oleifera. The sequence continues at coordinate 68,366,564 of NC_080428.1, forward strand.
TTCCCCTTCTCCAAAACTGAACCAACATAAAACATTTTCAGTTTTTTCCCAAATCAAACTAGGTTTAGCAAAAATTTTAGTATTCCCATCCAATAAAGCCAACCATCATTGTCGAAAAAATCCCATGCAACCCAAGAAGTGTTTGAGAAGAAGAAATTGAACCATTCAACGCAAAATCAAATATTGGGATAATCAAATAATAAGACAGACAAAACAAAACAGACACATTAGATCGCAGTCCGCGGAGGTAGAGTTACCAGAAGAGAGGGTGTGAAGTGGTTATGTATCGATCTTCTATTGTCGATCATCTGCTCTTGGGTGGAAGAGGAGGAGGAGGAGGAAGAAGAAGAAGAAGAAGAAGAAGAATTGAAGACATTACCTGAGACTAAGGGAGGCGGCAAGTGCAGGGAGCAACGACCGGTTAGGTTTCATTGTATGTATATGTATATAGCAAGATAAAAGGGTCACCCAACGGGTACCCGACCCAAACCTGCCTAACCCGTTTAATCAACGAGTCTACTTGTATTAAATCCAAACTCAATTTAAACGGGCGGGACATGGGTCACATGTCGGGTTTCGACTCGTTTTGCCACCCTTACGTAGAAGGTGGTTGTTGAATTTGATTTTAGAAGTGAATGTGTGATTTCCCCTAGTTTCTCCTCTCTCCTCTCCTCTCCTCTCCATCTCTTCCTTCTTCCTTCTTCCTTCTCCGTTCTTCCCTTTTCCTCCCCTCTGTCTCTCCTACATTTTTTCATGGCAGCAGATCATTGATGTTGTCCCGCATCACAACTAGCACCAAACTCACTGCAACAAAGCAATAGGGAAAATGGTGTTTATTATCTTTCGAGTATCATCATAATGTGTCATGAGTCAAGCTTGTTTACGGCATTATGCTTGTCTATGACTGCTTGCCTTGTGTACATGGGATGGTATATACTTTGAGTTTGTGTAAGTTTAAGTGTATGACACCTCAGACATTTTATGTTTCCTAGTGTAAGAACTAAAATAGCATATGGAGCTCTTTAGGGGATGATGAGTGTTCATCACTCATCAGTCTGATAAAACTCACTAGCATTTGTTAAATGTGTTTAGTCTACTTGTCTCCCTCACTAAATAAATGTTGCTTATGTAGGTGTTATTAATGATTTACATCGCTTCAATGTTTACCATTTGCTTGTCATTTGCTTTCATGAATTGCCTACTTTTCATTCAAATGTTGTGAATGTATTTTGATAGCAAACCATAGCAATATTTAACTAACTTATTAAGCAAGAGGCTTTAATTAGTGCTGCACGGCCCTTCACAAGGTGTGAAATTTTCAGCCCATGACATCATGTGATAGACACAATGATACAATGAGCTAACACAAAATGCAACAAAATTAAAAATCTTTCTAATCAAGTAATTAGATAATAATGTAAGCTACTACAATGAACTTAAATCTGCTCCAATAGGGTTTACTAAGTACCACTATTGATGAAACCACACCATCTAGCTTCCACACTATCTTAATGTGTTAAACAGTTCTACACCTACATTAGAATTCACAGTGCATCTTTATCAGCCAGACTCTAGACAAAATCTGGGAAGATTGATGCCTTGGACAAAATCCAATGAAATGAATCTTCGGGAAAGAATACTAGATAACAGCAAAGCAAACTCTTTCCCCTCTAGTCTAAATGTTTGTGTTGTTAAAAGCACATGCATAACACAGCAAAATTAAATTCATTTGGCGTGCCTCCAGAGTCCAAATCATCTCAATAGCCTACATATGGTGCGGAACTTTCAATGACAAAATCATCCAACGTTTCTATTGAAATCATGAGTAAAATTAAAGAATCAAAACGATCGCAAAAGATTAAGTTCGGGAAGCACAACAGAGATAAGCTAAAACAAGATTGGTTGATGAAAGAAAGAACCCTAACCTATAAAGCTCCTCGAAACTAAGGCCACTGGCATTGTGGTTATAAATTTCATGAATTGCGTGCTCCAATATCTTCCACGTCTTCTCCGCGTATTTTGGATCGACCACCACCCGATGCTTAAACGCCTCAATCTGAAAATTCCTCTTCTTCTGGTTACTCATCTTTCTAGCACGAATCCAACCCCAAAAACCTTCGATTCTCAGCTCAAGCTCCTAAAACCGCGTCGGAAAGGCGAAAACAACCACAACAGAGGAACAATAAAACGCTCCCGCCTCAAATCCAACGGCAAACCCCTACCTCCGACGATGCAACGACGGTTTACGGTCACCGGAGCTCCTCAACCGAAATCCAAGAGATCAAGAACCTCTGGTTGAAAAAGCCAAAGAGGAAACAATCTCCGTAGCGGAAATGGGAAATTAAAGACGGATTTTGATGGAAAATCTCGGAAACCGGCAACCGGTAATCCACCGGGGAATTTTGTCGAGGCGATACGCAAATCGGTGGCGATTAGGGCTGGAATAGAAACTAGAAAGAAGTTTAGAGAGAGAGAGAGAGAGAATTGTCTGCGGGAGGCTTCAGGGAAGAGGAGCAAAGGTCCCAATGCTTGGGTCTTTTCTTGGAGTATTTTCTCGAAGCCATCTCGGGGGACGATGGAAGCGTGCTGTTTGGTCTCGAAACGTTTTTTTTTTTTGTGATTTCTCTAGACGTTTCGCAGTTGAGACATTTGAGGGCGTCCGCGGCCTCTAATATTTTTAGCTTTTGTTCTTAGTTTTCCAAAATTAAAGTAGGACGCTGGCAGATATGAATAATTTTAAGTTTCACTTGAAGAAATAAATAAATATATGTAATTTATTTTATTTTTCTTGTGAGATAATATTGAATATAAAAAATTAAGACAAGCGATGTGCATAATTAAATTTTCTTCTTACTTTCATTAATAACTAAACATGAAACAGCAAATTTTTTTATTTTTCTTCTTTTTAGTTTCTTAATATTTGGGAACATAGATTTTGAGTCTTAAATTTATATTTTGATGAATTTAGATAAAATTTAATATAATTTAAAAATAAATTGAACTTGAGTTTTGCCTTTTGTGGTTCATCCGCTCTTTTCAAAAGAAGGTATTCGAATTCAGTAACTCTAAATAGAATAATTAGAGTTTGAGTTTGATGGTTGAAAAATAGCATACTTTTATTTATCCACTATTTCATGCATAGTATGAATTTAACTTTTGTGCATTTCATGTGTTTTCATATTTTATTTATGACTACTTGAGTTAGGTTTTGTACACTTTGTTGGAGTATAGCATCTCATATTGACAACTGGGAATTAAAATCCAAGGAAGAAAAACTCAAGGCAAAGAAAGGAAATAAAGAAGACTTGAGCAATATTTTAACTGATAACTAATTTAGTTAGATATAGTTAGTTATGCTCTTCAGATGTACTATATAAGTGATAATTTTGTTTTGTATTAAGCATGATTTTCTCTCTGAAGTCATATTCAATCTTTCTCAGTTGTCTCGGCTGTATTCTCTCAATTGTACCTACTGCTTATTCAATATAGAGAAAGATAATCCAGCTCTTCTTCTTCTCTTCTTTCTGATTGTTGAAATTCTTAACATGGTATCAAAGAATAATGTTATGATTTTCTGATTCCTACTTCCGCATACATTTTTTTCTCTCTCTGCTCTGGAATTTCCTTTACAAAAATGTCTGATACAAATCCCATTAATTCTTCTAATTCTTCTCATCTATCAGATGATCTTCTTGTAAATCCTTCAAATGACTCTTCAAGCCCATACTTTCTTCGTCCTAGTGATAATCCAGGGTCCTTGCTGGTTTCTGAGATCTTTGCAGGAGACAATTATATTGACTAGAGTTGATTGATCACTATTGCTCTTACGGTCAAGAACAGGGCAGCTTTTATTGATGGCTCAATCTCTGTTCCTGCTACTAATAATTGTGTTCTTCATACTGCTTGGCTTCGTGCAAATAATCTGGTGCTTACTTGGCTCATGAATTCAATTTCTAAAGATATAAGAAATAGCCTGCTATATGTTACCTCTACTGTTGATCTATGGAATGAACTAAAAGCCAGATATCTGTGTAGTGATGGCCCAAGAGTATTTCGTCTTGAAAAGGCTTTCAGTTGTATAAATCAGGGCTCATCTTCAGTTACTGAATATTTCAATGTTTTCAAAACTCCTTGGGATGAATATATCAGTTATAGACCATTTCCAACTTGTACGTGTGGCAAGATGGCCTCTTGTACCTGTGATTTGTTCAACTTCTTGATCCTTCAACAACAATCAGATTATGTTTTGAAGTTTCTTGTAGGCTTGAATGATTTTTTTGCTTCAATAAGAAGTTAGTTGTTACTTACCATTCCATTGCCCATCATGGCCAAGGTATCTTCTTTATTACTTCAAGAAGAAAGTCAACGATAACTAACAAATTTTTCAGCTACTGAAACACATGCTTTGTTAGCCAAGCCATATAATCAGTTTACTTTCAAGTTTTCTAAAGACAAGTCCAAGATATCTTCATTGCATTGTACTCACTGTGGCTACAATGGTCATACAATTGATAAATGTTTTCAATTACATGGTTATCCTCCTGGTTGGGTTGGACCTAAAGGAAAAAGAAATATTTCTCCTGCACATGCTGCCATTACAACTGAAGATATCTCCAATCAACAGGGTAATGATGCTCCAAGGATAAGTTTAACTGCTGAAGAATTCAATAAACTTTTAGCTCTTGCAAATTCAGGTTCATCTACTCAAACCACAACATCAGTAAATTTAGCCACTACATCCAATTTCTCTGATAACTTTTCCACTTATTGTAATTCAGCCTCCATCAAGTTTAATTCTAAACTTTCTTGGATCTTAGATACTGGAGCAACAGATCATATGATTTGTTTACCTCAATTTTATTGTTCTCCTCCTAAATCAGTTTCAATATCTATTAATCTTCCCAATGGACAAGCTGTTCTAGCACTATATACCGGAACTCTAAATCTTTCTAACACTATTTTTTTGCATAATGTCTTTTGTGTCTCTAGTTTTTCATTCAACCTTTTGTTTGTTTCTAAACTAACCAAAGATTCTAATCTTTGTATAACCTTTTTTGGTTCTTATTGTATTTTACAAGACCACTCAATGAAGAAGATGATTGGGATTACATTTGAGAAACAAGGTCTTTATCATTTTTCTCAAGCTTCATCAAAGGCAAAATCCTGCCAGCATTCTTTGCAAATTCCTTCTTTGTATACTACACCATCTTTTGCATCAGCTACTACAAAAATTCAATCAAATATTTGGCATTACAAATTAGGCCATACTTCAAATTCTAGAATTCCTTTTCTTCAACAAATAGATAATTCAATTGTTTTTTATTGTACAAATGTCTGTTAGATTTGTCCTCTTGCAAAACAAAAGAAGCTTTCTTTTCTTGTTTCTCAACATAATTCTAATAACAAGTTTGATTTGATTCATTGTGATGTATGGGGTCCATTTGCTACTACTTCATATTCTAGTTTAAATTTTTTTTAACTATTGTAGATGATTTCACAAGATGTACTTGGGTTTATTTACTTAAAAACAAATCTGATGTATCATCTTTGCTCCCAATTTTTTGTAAAATGGTCTTGACTCAGTTCAATACTTCTGTCAAAACAATTAGAAGAGACAATGGTTTAGAATTTATACTTACCAATTTCTATAGAACATTTGGCATCATACATCAAAGAAGTTGTGTTGAAACTCCACAACAAAATGAAGTTGAAAGAAAACATCAACACTTACTAAACACAACTAGAGTATTGATGTTTCAAGCAAATTTACCTTTAACTTTCTGGAGTGATTGTATATTAACTGCTGCACATATAATAAACAGAATTTCAACTCCTCTTCTCAAAAATAAAACACCTTTTGAAATGTTATTTCATAAACCTCCAAATCTTTCTCATCTAAAGAATTTTGGTTGTTTATGCTTTGCATCTACAATTGTACATCACAGACAAAAATTTGATCCAAGAGCAACTAAATGTATATTCTTAGGTTATCCTCCCAATGTCAAAATATATAAACTCATGGACTTGCAAACAAATAAAATCTTTATTTCCAAAAATGTTGTATTTCATGAAACTAGCTTCCCTTTCAAAATTCTTCCATTTAATTCTGACATTTCAAATTTTTTGTTTCCTCCATCGGATTTTCAACATGATTCCATTAATTCTATTACTTCTGTTCCACATACCACATCATTTCCTTCACCTGTTTTAGATTCTTTTCACATTAACAAAGATCATTCTGATTCAGCAACATCTGTTTCACTTAATAATACTCATTATCTCCTTCTACATCTACCAACAACCACTATGAATCAGCAGTTTCTATTTCTCATGATCCTCATATTAGAAAATCGTCCAAAATCAAACACCCACCTAAATTCTTGTAGGATTATTATTGTGGTAATGTCTCATTGTTTCCTTATGCAAACACTTCATCTCCTTCCATTGATTGCCTCTCCAACAAAGGTATTCTTTATCCTATTTCATCTTTTCTTTCTATTAATAGACTTTCATCATCTCATAAAGCTTTCTTAGCTTCAATTTATGTCACCAAAGAACCAAAGACATATAAACAAGTTGCCAAATTACCGGAATGGCAAGATGTTATGAGAAATGAATTACATGCTTTAGAGTTAAACAAAACTTGGGAACTTGTTACTCTTTCTCAACACAAACAGCTAAGTGGTTGTAAATGGGTCTTTCGAGTAAAATACAAGGCTGATGGAACCATTGAAATACATAAAGCAAGGCTGGTAGCTAAAGGTTATACTCAACAAGAAGGGTTAGATTTTTTTGATACCTTTTCTCCAGTAGTAAAAATTACTTCAATTCTTTTATTGTTAGTTGTTGCTACTGTCAAGTGTTGGCACATTCATCAATTAGATGTAAACAATGCTTTTTTACATGGTGATCTACATGAAGAAGTTTACATGGAAGTTCCTCTTGGTGCAGATGTTCACCAACCCACCCAATTTAGTTTGTAAATTACTCAAGAGCATCTATGGATTGAAGCAAGTTTCTAGGCAATGGGTTGCAAAGCTTTCTCAAGCACTTCTTGATTATGGTTTCACTCAAGGGCAATCTGATTGCTCCCTTTTCATTATGAAAACATCTAATTCTTTCACAACTTTACTCATATATGTCGATGATGTTCTCCTAGCTGGTGACAGCTTAACTGAAATCCAACAACTCAAGTTTTTTCTACATAATAAATTTACAATTAAATACTTGGGACAGTTGAGGTATTTTCTGGGATTGGAGGTAGCCAGATCAAAGTCTGGAATTTCTATTTGTCAACGAAAGTATGCTTTAGACATACTTCAAGATACTGGTTTTTTAGGTTCCAAGCCAGTAGCTTTTCCGATGGAATCACATATCAAACTTAGTGCCAATGATTCTATCTTTATGAAGATATCTCAGGTTACAGAAGATTAATTGGCAGACTTTTATATTTAACAATTACTAGACCTGATCTCGCTTATGCTGTTCAAGTTCTTAGTCGGTTTCTTGCTCAACCAGCAATCTCTCATCATCGAGCTGCCATCCGAGTACTTCGATACTTAAAAGCAACACCAAGCCAAGGATTATTTTTCCCCTCATCTTCAGATTTGCAGTTGAAGGCTTTTTCTGATAGTGATTGGGCAAGTTGTTTGGATACCAGGAGAAGTGTCACTGGTTTTGCTGTTTTTATTGGAGATTCATTGGTCTCTTGGAAATCAAAGAAGCAGGCCACCGTTATTAGATCATTTGTTGATGCAGAATATAGAGCCCTTGCAGCCACAACATATGAAGTACAATGGTTACTCTTTGCCCTTCAGGATCTTAATATTGATCATCTTCAACCATCATTGTTATATACTGACTGCAAATTAGCTTTGTCCGTTGCTACCAACCTAGTACAACATAAGAGGACTAAATACATACAAATTGATTGACATCTTGTTCGGGAAAAATTATAGCAACATGTCATAAAATTTTTTTATATTCCCTCACGATTACAGCTGGCAGACATCTATACTAAGCCTCTCGGTTTATTGCCTTTTCATCATAATTTGCACAAGATGAACATTATTAACATTCATGTTCATCTTGAAGGGGGGGGGGTGTTGGAGTATAGCATCTCATATTGACAGCTTGGAATTAAAATCCAAGGAAGAAAAACTAAAGGCAAAGAAAGGAGACAAAGAAGACTCAAGCAATATTTTAACTGATAACTAATTTAGTTAGATATAGTTAGTTGTGCTATTCAGATGTATTATATAAGTGATAATTCTGTTTTGTGTTAAGCATGATTTTCTCTCTGAAGTCAGATTCAATCTTTCTCTGTTGTCTCGGCTATATTCTCTCAATTGTATCTACTGTTTATTCAATATAGAGAAAGATAATTCAGTTCTTCTTCTTCTTTCCTTTCTGATTGTTGAAATTCTTAACACACTTACATTCACATCTGTAACAAATATATAATTTTCAGGAAAAATATTATAACGATACCTATAACTATAAGATTCTAAATACAATTCTTGAATAGTGGAATTGAAATAAAAACAAATTTTCTATCTTATTCCCTCAAATTTTTTTGACTTAATCAAAGTATCCATATGCATAAAAATCCAAAAAAAAAAAAAAACACTAGATATTTATTATATTTTCATCATTTTACCAAACCACCTACAAATATTTTATTTCTTATCTAATCATTTTTGTTAACTTTAAAAAAAAAAAAAATCTCTTGTACAAATGAAGGAAACTTTAGCTTGTGCACAAAAAGAATAAAAATCACATGACAATGGTCACATATCTACTCAAAGGATTCATTTTGTTAATCAAATATACATATCCAAGAGCGAGCTTGTGCAATACTAGATTGAGATCATTGGCTAATGACAAAAAATCATCATCGATGCCAACTTAATTGTTGCGGGGTAAAATCGGTGATGACCAATAAGACTGCTCCCAGATCTCCGGTGACCTGAAAAGGATAGAATACAGAAAGACTTGGAGGACCTGGGGTGTACTCCGGGGGATCACTCCGATGACTAAGTAAGAGGGATGCTCTAGAGAAGTTAAATGCAACAGTAGAATGGGTTCAATCACTTACCTTAGCTTCTTCCTCACACCCCTTCTTATAGGGGCTCAAGTTGACCCTTGGTAGATTCATCTTTATTGTGCGGGGGCGTGAATCGCTCCCGAATCATAAAGTGTTTGCGCGCATCACTCAACTATATAAGCCGCTGGCGTGGATCTCTCCTTCTCTTTATTGAGTTGGGGTTGATTGCTCTCATTAGAACATTTGACTAAGGGGGCATGGGTTAGGTGTTGACTTGCTCTTATTAGCTAGTTTATTTTGGGCATATCAGTTGTCCCACCCCAGTTTCAAATTTCTAGACGGAATTTTGAAAAGTTGTTGTGTCCGCATTTTCCCCCTTGTCTCTAGAATATATATATATATATATATATATATATATATATATAATGCTCCTTTTTTTTTTTGCAGGGCTGATGTTCTGGCCAAGTTGATTTTGCCGAGCTGATCTTGCCGAGCTGCTTCATGGTGCACTTTTGCCGAGCTATTTCATGGAGCACTTTTGCTGAGCTAATGCTCCGATCCGAGTCGATCTTGCCAAGCTTATGTTCCGAGTTACTTCGTGGAGTACCTTTTGCCGAGCTGATGTTTCGAGCTGAGCTGATCTTGCCGAGCTGCTTCATGGAGCACTTTTGCCGAGCTGATTTATGGAGTACTTTTGCCGAGCTGATGCTCCGAGTAAAGCTGATCTCTCCGAGCTGTTTCGTGGAGCATTTTTGCCGAGATGATGTTCTGAGCTGAGCTGATCTTTCTAAGCTACTTCATGGAGCACTTTTTTCCAAGCTGATTCATGGAGTACTTTTGCCAAGCTGATCTCTCAGAGCTGCTTCGTGGAGCATTTTTGCCGAGCTGATGCTCCGAGCCGAGCAGATCTTGCCAAGCTGCTTCATGGAGAACTTTTGCCAAGCAAGTCGTGTTGATCTGACGCATGGAGCAAACTTACCGAGCTGCCTCATTAAGCCCCTTTTGCCGAGCATACCTTGCCGAGTTGCTACCTTGGGCTTTTTAGCCAAGTGGACCTTGCCGATCAGCCTCCTTGGGCACTTTCGCCTAGCAGGCCACGCCGAGCTGTCTCAAGGAGTTGCCGAGCAGGTCTTGTTCAACAGATGTCTCAAGGGGCAAATTTGACGAGCAGCTCTTGCCAAGCTGCCACATGGAGCAAATTTGTCGAACTTGTCTTGTCGAGCTTCTGCAGGGAGAAAACTTGTCGAGCTGCCTCATTAGGCTTCCTTTGCCAAGCAAATCTTACCGAGCAGCCACATTGAGCTTTTTTAGCCGAGTGGGTCTGGCCGAGAGCCTTATTGAACACTTTCGCCGAGCAGACCTTGTCGAGCCGTAATAAGGAGCAAATTTGCCTAGTAGGTCTTACCGAGCTAATTCATTAAGTAATTTTGGTTGAGCAGATCTTATCGAACTGCCCTAAGGAGCAAATTTTTTGAGCCGGTCTTGCTATCGTTGGCCTTACGAGCCATGCCTTTCGGGTGGGCATGTTTTGCCTAATAAGTCGTACTTATCTTTTGGGTTGTTGTTCGCCTCACGAGTTGTGCTTTTCAGTTGAGCCTGTTCTACCTAATGAGTCGTGCTCATTTTTTAGGCGGTTGATAGCCTCACTAGCCGTGCTCGTCAGTTGGGCCTATTCTGCCTAATGAGTCGTGCTCATTTTTTAGGAGGTTGTTGGCCTCACAAGCCGTGCTCGTCAGTTGGGCCTGTTCTTCCTAATGAGTTGTGCTCATTTTTTGGGCGGTTGTTGGCCTTACGAGGTTTGATGAGATGTTCTCATTTACGGGAGGTGTCAGACGCTTTTTCCGAGGTGACATTGCAGTCTTTTAAAGGTCTCGTTCTTCCTGCAAAAGTGTAATAAGTGCATGTTTAAATCAGCCGTACCTTGGGAAGTCTCGAATTCTTGGTATTGGAGTCATGTCAGTGCGCGTACAGGGATTTTCGTACACACGAGGATATCTTGTGTCCTTTCTCTTAAGACGCAAACCCCCTTTCTATAGCTGAGCTCTCTCAAGATTCTCACTCTCTCGGGGATTTGTGCAGTCTTTTCTCTATAAAGGCAGTGGCCTTCTTCCTTCACTTTCTCATCTCATTCCAAGGGGTTCCTACTTTTGACTAGGTATGCTCTCCCTTGGTCCCTCACCTTGCTTTTCCTATCTTTGTGTTGAATTGCATGTTTGTTTGTTTGTTTGTTCTTCATGTTCTTCACTGTTCTTGCTAGAACGTTGCTTGTTTAATCTTCTTTTGTATGGTTGGTTTACTGTTTTCACCCAAAATTTATCCGCTTGATCTATTTTGGCATCTTGTCTTCCTTGTTTTTGTGGGAGGCTTGCCTATTTGATCCGTTTTGGAGTTTTGTCTTCCTTGTTTTTATGATGGAGTCTTCCTCGCAGCCGTTGCGGGTTCCGACTACAGTAAGGAGCGCTCGCTGTGACCTGACCCCCTCCGATGTACAGAATGTTCGGTACTTTTTTGCCATCCCCCAAAATATTACTGTTAGGTTGCCAGCCAGCTCAGAGTCAGCCTTTGATCTGGGCTCCGAGAAGCTCTGCCTGTACACTGATTACTTGGACCTAGGTCTTAGACTCCCTTTTCCCCCCTTTATCTCTAACGTATTACGTTTTTACCAAATAGCCCCCTCCCAATTGGTTTCGAACTCCTACCTTTCCCTTAACTATTTTGTCATCCTCCTACTTTATATGGGTCATCAGCCTACAATGCCTCTCTTTCGGAGTTGCTTCCAAATGCGAACGCACTCAGTAGAGAAGGAGCTATATTATTTCAACTCTTTGTCAAGATATAAGCTTTTTACGTCGGGTAGCTCTTCCATACATAATTGGAAGTCCTGGTACTTCTTTGCTTTGGGAGAGTTGAACTATACGAGATCTCGTGTTTGGTTTGCTCCTCTCGATGGTAACGTTATTTATCCCTACCTTCCTTTTTTTTTTTTTTTTTTTTATGCAGGGCTGCGTGTAGGTTATCCGTTGACTTACCTATTTCCCTTTCTCCTTTTTTTTTTTTTTGTAGTTCAGGTGCACCATATTTTTTTGAGGCTCTCTCCCGACAAGCAGGCCATCTTGAAAGAACTGCGAGCCCTTGGTCAGCAAGGGATTGTCCCTCACGAGGAGCTGCTCCAGGAGCGAGTTCTCGTGTAGTGGGGGATCAACCCTATTTCCCCAAGTCTTATCTTGCCTTTAATTTCTATATATGTACTCGGATACTCTCATTGTTGTTGGTGTTTTAATCATTTCTCTATATTTTTGCAGATATGGATTTTAACAAATACGAATCTCTCATGGGGAAAGCCAAGAAGCAGAGGGCGAGTAGGAGCAGGAAGAAAATAAGGGAGCTTGAGGGAGAATCATCTCAGAGGGACACCCCCGTTGTAGGTGATAGTGAAGCCCCTACAGGTGAGAACATCGCGGCGGCTCCTCCCCCGATCTCCACGGTTTATACTAAGGCAATTTTTCATGAGTCGACCCGTTCTATTTCCGCTCTACGCCTGGCGGTCCATGTGGAGGACTATGTGCAAGCTTAGTGTTCTCTTCTCGATGTTCTTTCGGTGAAGATCCGAAACATCTCTTATCAGGTATCGGTTTAGTTTGTGCTTCAGTTGGGTTATTCTTCTTCTCAAGTGGAGTTTTACTAATCCTTTCTCCCTTGTTTCTCTCTTTAGCTGGCGACAATGGCCCTGGCGCAGGAAGAAAAGGTGGCCAAGATGTTCCGCCAGACCTTGGATGTGTGGGAAAAATATGTAGTTTCTCAAAACGAACTTCATGATGCCTAGAACCGAGAACGAGCCCTCTAATTGGAAATCGAGTGGATCCGTAGAGAGGAAATTCTTGCTGCTGCTACTGCTGATGCGGCACGAGCCGTAGTAAAGCAATACAAGGACTCCCCGCGGTTCATGATGGACATTGCTAAGACTTATCGAGTGGGGTTCAGGAGGTGTCGGGAACAGGTGAAGACTAAGCACCCTGACCTTCCTTTGGACGGTGTGAGTTCACAAGGTTATGGATGTGAGAGTTGAGACTCTGCGAAAAAGATGGACAAGGAGGAAAAGGTGGAAGAAGAGGAGGCTGAAGAAGAGTGCAAAGCAAACTAGGCTGCTAAAATTTCATGTCATTTTGTTCAATTTTATTGAGAAATGGTACAATTGTTGTAATTGGAAATTTATTACTATGTTGTATGAAACACTTATGAATAGTATTTTTTTTAGCATTTCAGAGTTCCACGTATTATTAATCTTCTTTCCTCCTATGTCCTCCAACTTGTATGTCCCTGGCTTTATCTCTGTTGTAACTCGGTATGGGCCCTCCCAGTTCGGCTGCAGCTTGCGCCAACCTGAGTCTTGTGTGCCAATTTGCGCCTTCCTGAGGACCAAGTCTCTAGGCTGGAAATTCCGCACTCTTACTAGGTTGTTGTAGTATTTCGCCACCCTTTGTTGGTAAGCCGCGATTTTTATGCTGGCCTGATCTTGCCTTTCCTCCAGCAAGTCTATTTCTGCCCTGAGCTCTTCATTGTTGTCTTTTTTGTTGAAGTATTGCCTTCTCCAAGAGGGGATCCCGACTTCTACGGGTATGACTACTTCTACCCTGAAAGCGAGCATGAATGGCGTTTCCCCTGTCACCGCTCGTTGGGTAGTGTGGTATATCCAAATGATGGAGGGGAGTTCCTTTGTCCACCTACCTTGCATAGACTCGAGTCGCGTCCTCAAGTTGTGCAGTATTGTACGGTTCATGTTTTCCATCTGTCCATTGCTCTTGGGGTGTGCCACTGATGCGAAAAGGAGTTTAATGGATAAGTCCGAGCAGAATTTCTTGAAGCGTTCGTTGTCGAACTGTCTTCCGTGGTCGGTGATTATAGCCCACAGAATTCCGAACCGGCAGACTATCGACATCCAGGCAAATCGTGTGATGTTTCGCTCATTTATTTGGGCTAGGGCTTCGAACTCTACCCACTTGGTGAAGTAATCAATTGCTACCAACAAGAATTTTATTTGACCAGTTGCTAGGGGTAGAGGTCCCAAGATGTCTATTCCCCATTGGGCAAAGGCTCAGGGACTGGTTAGAAGGGAGAGGGGACTAGATGGTACATGTGGTATTCTCGTGCAATGTTGGCACCTGTCACATTGCTTGACGAGCTCGATTGCGTCTTTCCTCATGGTAGGCCAGTAAAAACCTTGTTGCAAGGCTCTTTGAGCTAAAGCCCTACTGGCTAGATGATTTCCACACACCTCTTCATGAATTTCCCTTAGTATATACTTTCCTTCTTCTTTACTCAAGCAACGCAGGTACGGTAAAGATAATGATCATCTGTACAGCTCCTGCTTTATTAGTGTGTATCTTGCTGCCTTCCTTCTCACCTTAAGAGACTCCTTGTTATCCCCTAATAGAGATCCATCGCAGAGGAATTGCAATAGTGGCGCCCTCCAGTCCCCCTCGTTGATTTCGGATTCCAATAGGTGAACATTGCATGCCTCATATGAGGGTTTTCCGAGCTGCTCTAGGTAAATAGCATCCCTCCATTCCGAGCTGGTTGTTGAGGCTAATTTTGCAAGGGTGTCAGCCTTGGCATTCTTGGCCCTTGGCACACACTCTATATCGAAATGAATGAAGGCCTTTGTGTATTCTTGGGCCTTGGTCAGATACTTCTTCATTTTTTGATCCCTATCTTCAAATTCTCCTTGCACCTGCTCTACAACCAATTGGGAATCACTCGACACTTTGATCTATGCTACCCCTAGTGCTTCTGCCAAGTGCAGACCTGCTAACAAAGTTTCGTACTCTACATCGTTGTTCATTGCTAAAAACTCTAGTTTTAGGGCATAAAGAGTCTTAGTACCATCCAGTGCTGTGAGGATAAATCATGCCCCGCCTCTGGCTGAGTTTAATGACCCATCAACGTGTAACGCTCATACATATGATTTTCCCACTACTTCGGGGAGTCTTTCGGCTGTGAAATCGGCGAGTACCTGGGCTTTGATAGCAGGCCTTAGTAGGTATTGTATATCGAACTCACTTAATTCAATGGACCACTTCGTCATCCTCCCCGAACTCTCTGGCCGCTAAAGAATTTGCCTTAATGGTAGGTTGGTTAGCACAATTATCTTGTGCACCTGAAAATAGGGTCTTAATTTTCATGCAGCATAGATGATGGAGAAGGTTGCTTTTTCAGCCGTACTGTAATTCTTTTCGGCTCTGCTCAACACCTTGCTGGTGTAGTATATGGGTTGATGTTGCCTGCCTTCTTCTCAGACTAAAACTGAGCTGACCGCATTTGTTGTTGACGCTGTGTATAAGTATAGGTCTTCTCCATTCTTTGCTTTCGTTAGCAAAGGTGGAGAGCTGAGGTTTTGTTTGAGTTGTTCGAAGGCTTTGCTCTGCTCGTCCCCCCATTCAAATCCTCCTTGCTTCCTTAGCGCACTGGAAGAAGGGTAGGCCTTTTTCCCCTGAGTAGGAAACGAACCTGTTGAGGGAGGCTATCCTTCCGGTTAAGACTTGGATCCCCTTTTTCATCCGCGGAGCCTCCATTTCAAGCAATGCTCTTATTTTGTCCGAATTGGCTTCTATACCTCTGTGCGTCACCATAAAACCGAGAAATTTTCCTACTGAAACACCAAACACGCATTTGATGGATTTAGTTTCATTTGGTACCTGCACAAGAGCTCGAACATCTCCTTCAAATCTCTGCAGTGCTCTCTAGCCTTTAAGCTTTTTACCAACATGTTGTCTACGTATGCCTCCATAGTTTTTCTGAGCTGATCTTTGAATATCTTATTCACCAACCTCTCGTACGTTGGCCCTGTGTTTTTCAACCCGAAGGGCATTACTCGGTAACAGTATAGCCCCCTTTTCGTGATGAAAGATGTTTTTTTCTTCATCAGCTCAGTGCATTGGGATTTGATTATATCCCGAGTAGGCATCCATAAAGCTAAGGAGTTCGTTCCCGGAGGTCAAATCCATGATTTGATCAATTCGGAGGAGAGGGAACCTATCTTTCGGACATGCCTTATTTAGGTTTGTGAAGTCTATGCAGGTGCGCCATTTTCCGCTTGGCTTCTTCACCAAAACCACGTTGCTTTGCCATTATGGGTAGTTCACCTCCCTGACGAAGTTAGCCTGCACCATCTTCGTCACCTCCTCAATCATTACCCTGATTCGCTCCATTGCGAAACTTCTTTTCTTCTGTTTCATAGATCGATGGTTGGGGTCGACCTGCAACCTGTGCTCTATGATGGTGAGATCAATGCCCGGCATATCTTCGGACGACCAAGCGAACACATCCGCGAATTCATTCAGCAGTCTGCCTAACTCGGCTCTAAAGGTGTCCGGTAGGCGGCTCCCGATCTGCACACATGTCCCCTGGAGGCCATCTAGAGGCACGCGCGCAATGTCTTTGTCTACTGTGCTGATTTGGGAGTATTCCCCCCTTACCTCTAAGTCTTCCACAATTAAGGTTTCTCTTGCCTCCAACTTCCCTTTTAAGGCCATAACATAGAAGTTCCGAAGGCCGGTCGACCACCAAAAACTCTGTCAGCGAGGTAACTTGCTGCGGGGTCGTCCCCATTGTCACTGGTAATGTGATCGTCCCAATGGGATGAACTACATCTCCACCAAACCCAACCAGGGGGTTGAGATTAGTTTGAGTCGTTCTTTACCAATCTTCATTCTTTCGAGTACTGACAAGAACATAACGTTTGCTGAGCTCCCGTTATCTATCAATACCCGTCTCACTTTGTAGTTCGCCACCAGCAGAGAGAGCACCAATGCGTCATCGTGTGGTTGTTGTACTCCTTCTTCGTCTCCACTATCAAAGATGATATCATCGTGCTGGTTTTTTCTTTTGCTACTTGGTTTCCCTTTCTCTGTTGAGAGCACCTGTTTAGCGTTCCTTTTGCGAGCTCCTCCACTATCACCTCCACTAGTAGATCCTCCGAAGATCACCGCGATTTCCCCTATGACCTGCTCTTTTTTCTCATTCGCATTGGGTCTCCTTTGCTCGCGGGGTTCCCTTTGTGGATAGTCTTTCTTTGTAAATCTTGACAGATATCCCTTTTTTATTAAGGCTTTAATCTCATTTTTCAGTTGAATACATTCCTCTATGTCGTGCCCATGGTCCCTGTGGAACTGGAAAAATTTGGACATGTTTCATTTATGTAAAGGGGTCCGCATAGGTTCGGGCCACGATACGTACTCCTTCTTTCTTATCTGCATCAGTACTTCAGAACGCGGTACATTTAAAGGTGTATAGGTGGAGAACTTACTAGATTGCCTTCTCACTTTAGGGCTGTGAGCAGCGTGCTAGTCTCCTACCTTTTCGTGGATCTAGAGGATTCTCCCATCTCCCGACTAATACTTTTCCTTTTCAGCTCCATGCAATTTCCCCTGGTGTCCATCATTTCCTCTAGGTTGATGTATTTCTGCGCTCAGGCCATCAGTTCTCCCATGAACCGGAGGCTTTTTCCCTAAGGAGTATAGGAAGCTCTCGGGCTAAAGGGTCGTGGTTAGAGCTACCAAGGCAACCCCCATGTCTAGGTTGCGGATCTCCAGGGTCACGGTGTTGAAGTGATGCATGAATTTATTCAACATCTCCTTCTCTCCTTGGGTTGGGTTGGGATACACCGGAAGTATCCACGGCCGTTTTGAGCATTTATACATTATCCTACTTTGGGTTGGGATAGGTGGTTAGTCGTCGGGAGTGTATGTATTATGAACTCCTAAGACAGTTGTATATGTAACCATGATATTCTTTCGTCATAAGTAAGGGTATGTATGTGTATGTATATGATGGGACTACTCTGTAGTAGTCGCCAATTTTCTCGTAGAAATGCGTGTATGTGTTCAGTTATATATATGAGTTATGAAAGAGAGATGGAAAATTTCAAGGACGAAATTTTTGTAAGGAGAGGAGGTTGTAAGAACCCGAACCGTGATATATGGGTTTAAATAAATAAGAGAGGGGCAAATTAGGAATTTAGTAGGATTCGTCGACGAAGCCAGAGTTCATCGATGAAGTCCATGTAAGTCTCGTCGACAAAGTTCAGAAGCTCGTTAACGAGGAGAAGCCGAGGGATTTTTGGAAAACGGGGAATTCAGGCTCGTCGACGAGGCCACCACTTCGTCAACGAAGGCAATGGCAGACTCGTCAACGAGGACACCATTTCTTCGATGAAGACGCCCGAGTCAAAAAGCTATAAATATCAATTCTCTTTACTTCTCAACTAAGAAAACTAAATCCTATCTCTCTCTTTCTAGAACTCTCCCTACTCTCTATCTTTCTAGATTTCTTCGCCGTTCGTCGTGAGAATCGTAAATTTGAAGTTATCATGAGGATCGTGGAAGGATTCTCTACAAGTTCTATGGATTGAAATCCCGTTTCAGAGATTTTCGGGTTTCGGCTTAAAATCGAGGTAAGGTTCGGTTTTCAATTCTAATCCGGTAGTTTAGTAGAGAACAGTGTTGTGAGTATCTTCTGTACTATTATTTGTAAGTTTTGAAACTCGGTTCCCTGTTTAGGAGCTGTAGAGTTCGGGATTTGCTATTCGGGGAAAAGGTAAGGGGAATTGTGTTTATATTGGTTATTTTTTAAATTGGACTCGATGGAACCGTGGTTCACGGTCCTGTGTGTGTGTTTTGGCTACTCCTTTGGGGGGATCTAACAAGGAAAACTATGAGTTTTTCATGATTACAGTTTTTGGGAAAAGGAGGCGACGGGCTGTATCCCTGGTTTTGTTGAAAACCAAATGTATATGTTGATTTATACTGTGTTATAGGGATGGTCATACTTTGACTTGTTTTAAACTGTATTTTTTGGAAAACCATGATTTTAGATTACTAAATAGGTGTGGTTTGTTTGGTTATATGAGTATGCATGTGTGGGTGATTGGTTAAATTTCTAGTAGAAACGGGGTTCCGAATTTGTTCCAAGTACTGAGAGTGTCCGACTCTATATCCGAGGGCGTGTGTTTATCGCTTGCCACGTAGGTAAGAGTGTCCGGCTCTATATCTGAGGGCGTGAGCCTATACCGGCTAATCACCGAAGGGTGTGGATCCACCAGTTAGTGCAGGTACGATGTCATGGGAGTCTGGGACTAGCCATGTGCCGGTGGCGCCGTGCTTCGCAGGTTGGCTACTAGCCAACGCCAGATTGTCGTGGACCGGCTTCGGGCCAAGGGGTGTGATGACACCGGGTAGATTGTGGGTGTGCGTATGCGTGCGTGTGCGTGTATGCACTGTGTAAAATTAGTACTGGACTGCATTTAACTGCGTGTATGTTGCATCATGATAACACTCAAATGCCACACACCAATATAACTTGTGTTCTTCCTTACTGAGTGGTGTCTCACTCCTACTGTACGTACATTTTTGCAGGTCCTTTGAGTAACCAAAACTAGCATTCTGGTGTAGGGAGCGTAGTGGTCGGTGTACTGCAATTAGCGCTTAGCTAAGTGCTAGGACTATGTTTTGATGGGTTGCCATTTGGGGATGTTTTGGGCACTCGGTTGTACATTTTGTTAGAGCCTTGTTTCTGCTCTTGTACAGACTCTGGTGTGGTACTGCATATATATATATATATATATAGAATGACCTTTTTCGCTACGTTTATTCTATGGTGTTTGAATGTGTTAGGGTTCCTGGGAACCCCACGGGGTCGGACCCTTATCCTTTGTACTGTATCTCTAGATGTTTTGTATGATATAGGGACAGGTTAGATTATATTTTCACCCCTGGGTCCCATTTCCAGGTTCGGGGCGTGACAGGGCATATCCTTCTTGACTCTTTTGGTGTAAAAGTAGGTTGAGCATGTCCTCCATTTTCTTCTGGAAGGCGAGAAACTCCTCCCTTGTGACTCCTGAAGGATCTACAAGTGTAGAGTGGATTGACTGGGTTGACTCTTTTCCGGCAGGGCCAGAGCTAGAACCATGTGAGGTTGATTTTTTTTTTTTAACCCCGGAGGTGGAACAAGATGTGTGCCTCTCTAGAGCATTCCCACAGACGGCGCCAATTGTTGCAGGGTAAAATCGGTGATGACCAATAAAACTGCTCCCAGATCTCTGGTGACCTGAAAAGGATAGAAAGCAGAAAGACTTGGAGGACCTGGGGTGTACTTCGGGGGATCACTCTGATGCCTAAGTAAGAGGGATGCTCCAAAGAAGCTAAATGCAACAGCAGAATGGGTTCAATCACTTACCTTGGTTTTTTCCTCACACCCCTTCTTATAGGGGCTCGAGTTGACCCTTAGTTGATTCATATTTATTGCGCGGGGACGTGAATTGCTCCCGAGTCATAAAGTGTTTGCGCGCATCACTCGACTATTTAAGCTGCTGGCGTGGATCTCTCCTCCACTTTATTGGGTTGGAGTTGATTGCTCTCATCAAAACATTTGACTTGGGGGGGCACGTGTTAGGTGTTGACTTGCTCTTATTGGCTGGTTTATTTTGGGCATATCACTAATAAATAAAGTTTCAAAAACTACATACACAAGGTGAGCGATTGATTGCATAAGAGGCATACTCAGAATCAGTGGCAATGCCAATAGTCTTTTAACTTGGAATATTAAATGTTGCACCTTCTTAATTATTAATACTAGCTCCTAAATAGAGTTCAACCACCTTCTCCATGAAAGACTCTTATTTGTGAGTCATGGTTTCAATCGAAAATTATATGTTGTCAACAATGTGTTGTCACCACACCAATTTAATATGGTGTTTTATCAATCAAAAATTATAACCACATTTTATTTATTGGGAGAAGACATGAAATCATTAGCTTAATATTGATATTTCATTGCAAAATTCCTTTGCATTATGCATTACCAATACATTGAGTAAAACAAATTCATATTGAATAATTCTACAGAATATTATTATATAGAAAGAATCAAAGAATGGTATACTGTATCTCAAGAGAAGTCCATATGGAGTCAATATTTCACCAACAATTCATTCTTTAATTAGAATAGTCAAACTCCCATCCTAGAGATGGAATAAAAAACTATTATGAAAAGTAGCTCAATAACAAACTAAGATGATGCTAATACTTCGTAGGCAAAATAGAGTATGCATTATTAGATCAAATAATCTATTTATATGAATGCAACAAACGAGATCATTCACAGTGAAGCCAAAAGGCACAAACGGTTATCAATCTTCCAACTTCCACAAGTAAATGTGAAAATTAAGATAGTAGTTGTTGATACTTAGGTTGTCATAATTATTGCATATAAAGCTCAATGGTGAAGTTGGGCAGTTGAAAAGGCAGGGAATTTAAAAATATTAGGATTGAACAAATAATTGGCTAAGATTGAAAGGTTTGGGTATTCAATTTGAGTTATGGGACACATGTGAATTTTTTATTTTTTATGAATAGAAGATAAAGAGTTTAGTTGGTAAAATAATTTTTGTCACTTTAAGAACTACCATATTTTTTTCTTTAATCTTTTAGAAGTAGTTAAATATTCATTTTTTAATGTCATAAGAAGGGCTATATTAAAAAAAAAAAACAAACAAACCAGCAATAAAGAACAAGAGAAGGACATCCCATCAAAATCCTAAGAGATCCATTTGTAGAAAACTCAAAACTAATCAATTCAATCATGTCCAACCTTAGGCTAAGTTTCACAAAAATGTTTGTCAATATATTATCTCCCCCATAAGGATGTTCATGTCAAAATGTCATTAATTTTCAAAAGTTTCTTAATCAATTTCCTAATTAAAAACATCAAATCAATAGCGTCATCAATGTGGAAGGCCCTCTTGTTAAGGCAAAGGGGAGGAATCTAGCAAACACAAATCAGCAATACACTCACACACCAAACACAAGGAAATTACGTGGTTCGGCCAAACTCGGCTTACATCCATGAGAGAGAAGGAATTTCACTATAAGATTAATAAGAGAGATACAAGAAAGGAGGAGTAACACAGCTCAACTCAACTCTCTGAACTAACCTCTTTGCCTCACACACAACTTACTTTTCTTCTGAACTCTGTAAATTATTCACACACTCACAGCTTTACCAAACAGTGTACAAATAAATAAATCAGAGGGGAACATTGAGATGGAGCAGCAATAAAGACAAACTACATGCTCAAGGCTGCGCATGATCCACGAGTTGCAACTTCCCAAGCAACAATAAATGCACTCATATGGGTGGGTCAACACCTCTACAATTGGGGATATCATATAGGCAATCTCCTCCTCCACGTGTCCGTGTGCCTGTATTTTGAATGTTAGACATGTGGTAAATTAATCCTACATTCATTAATATCAGAGGAGGATCCACATTCAATAAGTGTGTAATTTAGGAAACAGACACACATACATGTGGAGTGGGAGGTCTCATGTATAATTTTCCCTATAATTGCCCAAAGCTCTAGCAGCCACATGCATACCCCCCCTAAATTTATTACACAACCCCCTTTCTAACTTTGATCTGTTAATAAATCTTCCACATCTATCAATGTCATGACTACTCTTGGGAATTCCATTAATGTTCATCTTGATCCATCTACTTAGAGGATCGCATTATTGAACAAAAATTTTCTCATTTGTTATCTAAACAATCATCTCTGTAACTCTTCCAAGTCCTGAAATACACTTTTCACTTTTTTCCTTAAATGTAATGTGACTAGTTTCTTATCATTTGTTCTCCTTCAAAAACCCTTCAATTCCTTCATTTCCAAAAAAAAGCAAACCAATAGTTGTAAAGATCTTCAAACAATTCAGGCAATCGCCCCCCTCCCCAAAGTTTATTGTGGAGAGGTAACTAGGAATCCATTGATAGAGAGACATAGATTTTTAAACATCACCCTCATTACATACTTATAATCAAACTATAATCTCAAAAAATTTGTATAATATCTCAAACATGAAGGTTACAACTATGGTGTATCTTAAGGTACTTTCCTTTTCTACCTTTCCAAATTCTTAAGAATCTCTTTTCCCAGACTTGCCATATAAAAAAATTTACTCTCTTGCCGCGACTTGTAATTTAGTTATTTATCTAGATCCCCTTATACTTACTTGCATGATTAAAGTTTGAACTTTGGGCAAATGTTAGAGGTGTTGTTAACTTCAATTTGTGCTTTAAAAGACTCATTCGAAGTCTATGCGTCTAGAATCACACTAACTTAATTGCAATTAAATAGTCATGGATAATTTGGCATGCAAATCCTTCCATCTCAACCTACAACTAAAGCACCAATATTGATAATCGATATTACTCTCTCTTATACTACAATATCACCCAAAAACTCCAAATCAAGGGCGTTATCCAACTGGTGCCCAATGATTTGATTAAAAAATCTATCCGAATAGTCATCTCCAATATTGAATTATAAACATTTGCCAAAGGAAATGCTTTGAGCTCACTATACCTCTACGAACACCCAAAGCTTGCCTTTTATAACAAATATCTTGGAACAAAGGATCATTTTTCTTATATCACCCTAGTCCACAATGAGAAACTCCAAATTAACCCCCCACCTAACTTCGACGACACCATCTTATATATACTCGGACCATCAAAAAATTTCAATCTACTAATTCAACTCAATCAATCATGTGATTTCTTTACGATTTTTAATGGGATCCTAGCTAAAACTTCTACAAGCTTTATGAATATAAGATTTATTAATTTAGTCACATAAGAACTTTGGAATGAAAGACAGTTTGCATTGCATAGGTAGATATTGTTGATAAAATCGAATTTACTAAGGTCACCTTATAACTTGAATTCATCAATTTTATTAGTTTTGATTATAATAAATTATACACAAAATAATTTTCAAGTTAAGTTATATTATTTCATTTTTGTGTTCCTGTAAGAGTCTCACTTTAACCCCTCCCAATTTTTTATTATTATTAATGCATAAAACAGTTAACAAATACATTCAAATCACTCAATTGTTTGTTTAACAGATTCCAAAGCTGAATATTTTAAATATTCTAGCAAGAGTATGACCATGAAGATTCAAATAAGAGAATTTAGTCAACCTTATGCATAGTTAGCCATTCTAAACCAAAAAAGCTAAAGATTAAAAATTTCCCTAGTTTTTAATATTTTATTTGCCCAAGATTAATCCTTTTTCTTAGCTAAAATCCATTTTTAATATATTACGTCAAAGGTATAACTTAAATAAATACAAATTCAAATTATTATTATTATTATTATTATTATTATTATTATTATTATTATTATTATTATTATTATTATTGTGAAACATGACTAGTTACACATAATTCAAAATAGAATTGTTGCTATGGTTGTAACGCCCGATTTTCGTACAATTTTTTTTTTATAAACAATAATAAATAATTTACACGCCATCAATAACATCCATAAATCGACCACGTCAACAATCCTATTACCAGTCATATGACCCGACCCGCATTGTGTACCGAGTAAAAAGTTATTTCATTATACAACCTAACAACGAAATAGAGTATATACAAATCAGTTAGAATATAATACCTAGAGTATCAGCATACATACACATATACATCATTATTGCATACCCAAAACAACACAGTCCTAGAGAAATTACATCTCCCTAGTCCAATAACTCATCCTATGTGTCAGGGTCCCAGCTCCTTATGGTCTCGGAACTCTATCACCTGGCCTATCCCTATTCCTTGAAAAATTTAGATAATTTGGGTGAGACACATCTCAGTAAGAAGGAATAGATTATTTACAGTGTGTGGCTGTATGAGTTTAATTATAATACACTTTACTTTTCAAATCATCATTTCATTTGAGAAAATACACTGATATACACATTTTCATAATCATATAGATATACAACACAAGCTTTTATAAACTTTAAAATCATTTCTCAAATTCAATGATTTCCAACACATATTTACCCGCGAAGTTCCTGAGAATAAGGAAAATTACCCGCCCATACAGGTAGCTTTCCTCTGCCCTAACACGTTATGCAGTCAGGTATGACCATATCTGATACCTATTAGGGCACTCACCTTACTCAGTAAGCCCTCAAGCGGAGAGTTTCACTTCGCCTCAATTATTTATATTATTTACTCACACTGCTCCATTTCTCAATTTATCATTCTTTCTTTCATTTCTCATTTCAGCCAATTTTATCATTCTTTTACTTTCCGTTTCCACTTTACTTTCTGGCTCATGAGTATCCTTGGTATCAAATACCAACATCGTGTCTGTAACTCATGGCCACCTTGAGGATCTTTCTTTCCACGCCATGTTTTCCCCCATGGTCAAGGTTGTGCGGCCCGAAGGCTGAATCTAACTACGGTTGGTTGATCCGGTTAGATCAAAATATCATATCGCGTTTGTAGTACGACTGACCAGCCTATAGCCCTGATCTGGATTTAGGGGGCCCAACAACCTTGCAAAAGGGCTCAGTCGACTGTCACGCCACACGCTCTAAGAGTCCATGTGGTTGTACTACACCATTAGCAATGGTACCGTGCTCAATAACATAACCATCCATCAGGGTTCACTATCACATACCCGCAATCATTATGCGGTATTGACATTTCATCAATTATATTTTAGTATATCTCAATTCAGCTCAATATAAATATTCTCATCATTTTCTGTGCACATTTCATCATCTCATAATAGTACATATCATATTTCACGTATTTCCACATTTTCCAAAATACTCATATCTGTAATTTGTACAATCTCATTTTTCATGCAAATAATTTATACTCTCATATAAATACCACATTTTATAATTTTCCACTAATCACATAAATTATTCTCATTTCAATATTTTCTCAGAAAATACCCATCGTTATATTTCACATTTTTCGACACATGTCATGTGCTACACAGTTTTCATCTAATATTCATAATATATTAATTTCACACTCTAATACATCACAATTTAATATTACTCAAATGCCACACAATTTATCTAATATTTATATCATAATAACTTTCAGGCAAAATACCAAATGCTCATTTTCACATATTAATTTAAACAATAATTTTAAAAATACTACATAATTTATTCCCCTTACTTGGCTTACTGAGAGTCTTGTTAAAACCCTAAATCCTACGCTTTTGGCGTCCGAAACTCAAATCTTGCAATTCACATTTTCCCCTAGATTAATTACTTTATTTCCCCAAAATATTACTTATCTAACCTTCCCTAAACTCCATATACCCCAAATCAACATTTAAACTAACATTTAACAGTCCCACTTAATTTCCTGAATTATGTTTGTAGGTCTCGAAATTACACCCGCGAAGCTCACCCGGGTCCTAAATTTCAGAAATCCTACTTCAACCGCAAATGCTCAATATTTTAGTATTTCTAAATTAATACTAATTAGTTAAAAATAAACCCTTTAATAACCCCATATCCCAAATTTGAGGTTTTGCCCACGACGACCCCACGAGAAATCTGTTCCGCTAGACTTGTAGAGAATCATTCATAGATTCTCGTGGTGGTGTTCGATCGTCAATCGGGTTTATAATTTGTAAGAAATTGAGAAATTAGCTTACCCCAAGAGATACGCCTACGCCGCTCCTACCATCGATCCGTTCCGGTAGAAATGACGGCAGCGGAGAATGGAGTCCAGCGGTATCTTTTGATTTTCGATCGGACGAAAATCCGTCATGAAACTAAAGAGTGAGAGAGAGCGACGAGAGGAGAGAGAGAGAGAAGTTCAGGGGGCTCTCTCTCTGCGCAGGGATGAAGAAGACATCCTTAAGCTTCAAAGAAGCTTCGGATAATAATAATAATAATAATATATTTAATTAATATTAATAATAATATATATTATTAATAAAAATAAAGATAAATTTTAATTATTATTTTTTTCTTTTTCCTTTAAATTTAATTAATTAATTAATCATTATTATTATTATTATTATTATTATTATTTTTTGGGAATCACTCCACTAATCTTGTATAGCCCTTTTTAGGGTTATTACAATGGTATTATAATATGCATGGTACTAAAAATTTAAAATTAGATCTTAATGTGATGTGAATTTTTAAACAAATTATTGATTGATACAATTTTTAATTTCTAACTAAAATTTGTGTCTTTGAATAGCCAAACTAGATTTTATAGATACATAAATATTAATGGAAAATTTTTTATATTTTTATTTTCCTATTTTAAAAATTGAAATATGGTAAGATACTAAAATAAATAATTCAAGAAAATTCAAAGACCAATGAGCTCAAAATATATAAAAATAATTTGATAATTATTAAAAATAAACTTAATAAAATGTGTAAAAAAATCAGCACGTTTATGTTAGCATTCAAAATTTAAATCGAAGGTGGTGAAAATAAAGAAAGAAATATTTCCTCTTTGTGTAGAAATCTTAAAGAAAATTTAGACTTTGTTAAATTCTGAATGACATGAAAATAGTTTTTAGTAAAAAATTAATGTTTGCTAAACTCACATGCTCTGGATGTGTTTGCCAAGGATTTTGTCATGCTCTAATCTTTCAATAAAGATGTCACTTGACTTTCAAACAATTTTACATCTTAATAATAAATATTAAAATCTTTGTAAATGAGTTTGGGGTAAGGATGAGGATTATATAGGTCTTCTAAAAGAAAATAAAAAAAATAACCTATGTAGAAATGCAAAGTGGACTCCTTTGATGTAAATAATTAAATATAGAAAATAAGATTTTCACATCATTAGACGGTCTAGAGAGGTAAAATATATGTAGTTTTACCTTCATCTATTTAGAGACCGTTTCTTTAATCCAAACTTGTGACCATTATCAACCTTGGACGTAGTTGCAAACTTTGAAACAATATTAGACATGTAAATGAGTCAATTGCAAGGCTTATTGGGCCTTAACCATCATCCATCTTAAATCCTTTTCTTAGCCCTTTCCATGATTGGAGATAAATATTTCAAACTGGAAATCTTATGCTTAACCAATGAGAAGTCCCTAGGGATGCAACCTCACACGGTGGTGTTGTCTTTCGGCATGAAATCAAGGTAATGAACACGATAGATAACTAAGGCAAACACTAATTGGTGACAACATCAATAGCTCCATGATGTTGGTGAATAAGGCATATTATTACATAGTAAATTTTCAATGTCATATAAAAAAAAAAAAGCAATATTGTTGGACCTCATTCAATATGTGAATTTATATTGATCATAAATTTATGACTTTGGAAAAGTGAATAGATGATGCCTTAAAATAGAGTATCAATGTATTCAATATAAAGAGTCGTATTCGTGGCAATTTATTAAGTAATAGGCACCTTAATGTTAAAGTGAGACCACTTTGTATAATTATAATAAATGTGGCAGAATACCTGTCGAAGCTTAAACCTAATAAAGGTCTATAATATATATGACTCTAATTGGGATATGATTTGAACGATA
Organism: Malania oleifera; assembly: GCF_029873635.1. Classification (NCBI taxonomy): domain Eukaryota; kingdom Viridiplantae; phylum Streptophyta; class Magnoliopsida; order Santalales; family Ximeniaceae; genus Malania; species Malania oleifera. Next base: position 68,395,010 of record NC_080428.1, read on the forward strand.
TAAAAGGTTCTAACATATGTGGCAGAACACTTGTAGAAGCTTAAATCTAATAAAGGTCTATAATATAAATGACTCTAATTGGGATATGATTTCAACTATGTAAAAGGTTCTCCTCATACCTCTTTTTACGCAATTTTATAAAAGAAAAAAGGATAATTATATTGATAGATAACCAGGAGAAGTCACAATAGTTGTTATTTCTCTAATTTTGTAATTAAAGATATCTCAGTTCTAAAGTGCACACTAATGACCTTTGTAGGTATGCCTTTAAACTCTTAATTTGTCTTTTTCCCTAATAACAACAACAAATTGAAGATAGATATTGGACCTCGGAGCTTAGTCAGCTCCAGTCACCTTCCTCTCAATTTATTGGATAACCATTAATGGGCTTATATGGCAATCCATTTTGTAATTTATTGAATTAATTTTAACAAATTGAAGGTGGAATGATTGAAACACAATAAAATACGAAGTTAAGCTCTTATTTGCCAAGTAATCACAAAATGTCATATGATTTTTAATCATTTTATATATTAAATATTAGAAATAAAAATAATTTCAATTGTCATAAATATTATTTACCTTATAAAATAAAATAGAAATTAGGATAACACCTAGAATGAGCTCTATTTTTAATTTTCTCATAGCACCATATAATTTTGAAAAAAATAAAAGCAAAATACATACAAAATGATGTTTTGTTGTAATTAACATGTTAAGGTATCAGTTTTAAATGAGAGTGATAAATTGATGATTAATAGAAATATTGGGGTTTGCTGGCTGTAAAAGAAGTTTGGGTGCAAAAAAAAAAAAAAAGAAGACAAACAACATTGAATATATTTCTTCAGAAATTAAATTTTAAAGGACTAAAGAGTATCTGCGGTTAGAAAAACGCTCATCATTATATTATTTCACTATTGGACATTAAGCCACAAATCAGAGTGGCGCAGCGGAAGCGTGGTGGGCCCATAACCCACAGGTCCCAGGATCGAAACCTGGCTCTGATATGTTCAGACGCAGGCTTCCTCGTATACTCGCCTTTTTGTTTATCGTTTTTAATTTTTTCCTGATTTTTGAAAATATTGTTTCGCGTCTACATTACGCCCAAAGCCTCCTTCGGCGTCATTTGAGCATACCTCCTTCATCTCTCCGTTAATCTCCCTTTGTCTCTTCTTTTTAATCTTCTTCTCGACCAGGTATACAACTAACCTCATTGCTTCTTATTTTCCCCATTTTGCTTTGATGATTTTTTATTTTTCGCATTATCTTCATGATTACTGCTCCTTTAGTTGAAATCTTCACATTGCTTCGTGATTTTTCGTTCTATGTATTGAAATTTTCTTAATCGGTGATTGATTTTCCTTCATATTACAGCTAGGAAGGGCACCTGATTTTGTGTCTTTCCCATCAGTTTTTGGCCCTCATTCGGACTCTGATTGGCCTTTTAAGATTGTGAACTGCTACTGTAAGACCATGTTGCATTGATTCATTTGTATGTAGAACTATTAGTTATACTGCACATATAGTTTTCTGGAAAAGTGACCTGAAAGCACTCGTCAAGTTTATGGCACTCACTTTGTGAACATCTGCTGTTCTTGCCAGTTAGGGAGATTTTCCGACGACACCTGCAAAACAAAATCCAAACAAAATTTAACTAGATCAATATTCTTCTGAAATTAGCAGAATTTATGACTCAATATGAAACTGATTGTCTCAAACTCTACGAGGATGAGCATGCATATTAGTGAATTTTGATATGATTCTCTGACCATAACAGCTAGTTGGGAAATGGCGTTCTTTATCTTTAATTTTGTTAAAATGGCTGAAAGGCTACCATTCAGAGCGCCCTACTGGGTGGGTGCTCTGTCGTCATTATTTTTCCTTTTGAGTTTCCTCACAATTCTACCTTTGCTTGGGAGTCTCAATTGCTGATAGTGTAATATGTGTTTAATGAAATTAATATGTTTGTTGAATTGCTGCTAGCAGGGTAACGCATAATTACATATTGGGGAAAAGGCATTCTTGACTCTTGAGTTTGTGAGCTTCTTAAAAATGCAGCAAGATTGTGTTTCCGAGCGGCCTTTGTTTGGGGGTGCTGTCACTAGCACGTTTCCTCATAGGCTACAGGTTAGCCCCCTTTGTTTTGGGGATTTTTAACAGTTGTATTGCTAAAATTCTAATGCATTACAGTTTAATTTGAGGTAATTTGATGTTGAACATGTTCTAATTGTAGGATTTGAGCAACATTCGTCAAGTCCCTGATCACCAGGTTTGCAGTGCTCCCACCCAACCCCTCCCTCTAAAATTTAGTTTTAGTTTTTTTGAGGGTCATCAATGGAAGAATAGTGTGCGGCACTTTTGGAAGTTACTTACAAATTAACTGCTGCTTTTGTGTTGAAAAGTAGGATAATCTTTCAAAGGGTGTTCTTGTTTAACAACAGCTCTGAGAATTTCAGTTTTTCCAATAAAAAACTTATTTTTTTAATTATTATTTTAATCAATTTGAAACTTACTTTGCTTTCCATTTATTCAAGTTATGGATGGGATTGGTAGAGTTTGTTTATTCTTTTTTTTTTTTGGTTTCCTAAATAACTTTAGTTGTAAAATTCCTGTTTGTGTAACTTTGTTAAATTGTTCTCAGTTCTCAGCTCTGAAAAATTGCGTAACTTGTCTTGCATAAAGGAGGCATTTGCAGATCCTGCCCGTGATGAAAGCTTGATATTCGAGCTGCTAGATTTGAAACGAGATGTTAGTGATAATGAAAGTGCAGTCTGGTTTTTTCAAGACCTCATGACTGAACAGGATGCAGGAAATTTGGTAATTTTTATGTTAGGTTTTTTATTAAAAAATTTACACGTGTATCTCATCTCCATCCAGTGAATTCTTCTGTCTGTAGGGACCATATGGATTGGTATTGTAATGAGGTTTGGGCAAACACTCTTCACTTTCTGCTCACTGTGTGAAAGATCTGTTGTGTATTTTTATATACTTATTAGAGATGATAGCTGAATATTTTTTAAAATAAGTACGTTTATTATCTTATAACTCTTATTCATTTCCTGACAAACTCATAAACTCATGTTAGTCAGTGCTCCTAACTATATTCAAACTCCTGAAATTTAAGGTTTTGATGTTTGAATGTCTGTCTTATAATTTAATCCTCAAACAATATTTTCTAAGAGTTTGTGGTTAATTTTATCATTTCATGTAGCAACTGCTTTGTGAGTTAATTGTCTGTCTTTAACTTCTCATTATATTTTGCTTTAGGGAATGGAAGCTGTTGAGCAGCCCAGGATGGTCTATTATGGAAATATGCCGGCAGTCATGACTAAAGCTGTTGGCCAAATGGTACACTTCATATCGCTTTTGGCTAGTATCATGTGTCTTTTACTAGTTTTGAGTTTTGACTTTCTTATGGGTTGTGTTTCTTTTAAAGTATTTGTATTTCAGATTAAAAAAACGGCAGATAGTGTTGATCTGTGTGTTTATTGTGAATGTTTCTGCGTCATTTCACCTATATCAAACAATAACATAAAAGCAAACTAGAAAGCTGCCAATATAACAAAACCCCTCAATCTCTTTGTATTATTAGCCAGACTCATTTCTTTAAACACTCAGAAGGGAGAGTTGAAGAGCCTGCCCTGGTGTGAAGATCCCACTCATTAAAGATTCTAGAGTTCCATTTAAATACGTCAAACCACAGTGTGCATTATCTGCAAGAAAACATAGAGTTAATGTTAGAAAGTGAGTCCCAAATGTTATGCATCTATTGTATCATGTAATAATAAGGCTAGTGTAACAGTCCTGAACCCAGCTCTAGTGAGGTATTGTCCGCTTTGGTCCACTAGTATCACGGATTTGTCCTATAAAAGGCGTCTCTCATAGTTGGAGTCCAAGCCATCCTTATAAGTTCAAGATCTCCCTAGTACACATTCGATGTAGGACCGTGACAGGCTCTCTGTCCGATCTCCGACGCTCTCATCAGAGTGGCTTACACCTCTGTGTAGGATCCACCCACATGATAGTACCCCTAAGATAGCTCTGATACCAAATGTAATGGTCTTGAATCCAACTCCATTGAGGTATGTCCGCTTTGGCCCATTGACCTCACAGATTTGTCCTATAAAAGGGGTCTCACATAGTTGGAGTCCAAACCATCCTTATAAGTCCAAGATCTCCCTAGTATACATCCGATGTAGGACCGTCACACCTAGCTTATCTGAATCTGCAGTATATAATGATTATAAAGGTCTTGGTTCAAACCTTGCGATTGGGTGGGGAGGGGTTTGGGGAAGGCGGATGGGCTTCCACTGTCCGAGTTAAATAGGGCTCCAATGGCCTTTAAAAAACTAAAGATTAGTGGCACAAAGCAAAGAATGCATGAGCAAATTGTTGTTGTTGTTTTTATGTGAAGGTGGTGGCTAAATTGTTACGTTCTTAAGTTTTTTATAGTTGATGCTGAACAAATTTCTATACCCTCTCCCTAGGCCACCATTTTTTCACCCCTTTGTTTCTTTCCTTCTCATTTCTCTCCATTTTTTGTTTTGTTGGGAACCCCCCCCTTCCTAATTTTTTTTTTCTCTTGGGGTGGGGGAGAATGGAGGACCTTATGTGGATAATTATAGGCGATCATGTTCTCTTTAAAGATTTTAAACTTGTCATTATTTGTTCTACTTCTAATAGGTGTGCTGTTGTATTTTTGAATCAAACTTTCCTATTTTGTCCTCTTATATCTTCTCTACATTCAGCCTTCCTCTTTATCTTCTATTTCTGCTTCTCTTCTCTCCATATTCTCTCTTCCCCCACTCTCTCTCTCTCTCTCTCTCTCTCATCTCTTCCATTTCTCTATTTCTTCTTTCTCCAACCTTCAATCAGAGGGCAACAGGTGGCGCACTTATAGGAACCTCTGAGGTTGTTCACTGTCTGAAAGGTTAGACTGAATTTACAAGCCGTTGAACCTGTTATTTGAACAGTGCTGCAAAAGTTTTATGACACCACTACTACTATTGGAAATAGACATCGCCAACCAGCCTATGTCCAAAAAGTCATTAGCAATTTAGCATGTGGCTGTACGCGTGTGATCACATTCCAATGAAAGATTTCCTAGTTGCCACCCGATCAAAATCTCCACCTTCTAGGTGAATTTTCTTGTTGCCCCACCTCTACAATTGGCTTCATTGACTTTTGATTTGCTATTTCTTAGAAAACCATCACTAGAAAGTTGCTGTTGGTGACCCTCGTGCCTTGATTCATATTTCAACGTGTGACAATTTTGGACTTATCAACTTTACTTGGATGGGGAATTTTAATGAGAATTTCAATAATTGTTGATGAAATTTGCATACTAGGACCCTAAAAATGTGAATAAACTAACATAAAAGGGCTTGCAGCTCGTTTATTGACCTGAGAAGCGAAAGAAACACTATGTTCTTTCCCAACTAACAAGGCTCACAATCGAGACTAGACACAGAACTCAAACTAGGAACAAGACATTTTAACCTTTCCAATGAAGGATGACCTAGGCGGCAATGAATTTGGAAAGGTGTGGCAGCAATAGTGTAGACAGTAGAATGAGATAGTGGCTCAAAGTGATAGAGTCTACCAATCACGCCCTCCACCAGTCGTCTTCCTCGTCTTCAAATCTTGAATAACCACAGAGTCAAGGAAGGATGTCACCGAACAATTTATGGATTTAGTAATTTTGTTGGCAGGCATAAAATTCAATGGAAGGGAATATATAAAATTGAAGGAAGAGAAATAGAAGAAGTGGGATTTACAGTTCTAATTCCCTTGACTGCAGTTGTCTATCCATCAACAAGAGTAACACAAGGTAAATTGGCAGGATATTGAAGAGTGGAAAAAAAGTTAGGTATACCTGTGATATGATCAGTGGCAGTGGAGTCTATGACCCGAGGACTAGGACAGGAAGTACTAGATGACAAACACACTGTGTGTTTGGGCAAGAGATGCAATGGGAAGAGAAGCTTGTTGTGACACTTGATACTGTTGGAACTTGGAATACTCTTCCTTTGACATAGAGATAGTACGTTGCTCCCCACTCGACCCCAAAGGTGAGGAGTTGGTGGTGGCTGCATTGGTTACACCCAAAGGTGTGAAGTTAGTGGTGGCTGCATTGGCAACATGTGAAGGTTTACCGTGTAGATCCCGACACTACTCAATAGTATGATTATTCCGTCCACAATGAGTGCACTTGCGAGGAGTACCTCTGCCTCGTCCGTCTCTACCACTACAACTACTCGAACCACCATGATTGCTTTTGCGGTTGTTTGGTAGAGAACTAGAATCACTCTATGTAGAAAAGGCTGTCCTCTCAGAGCCAGATGGAAGAGCAGGAGAATGCGTGCAAAAGGAAGCAAGAAGGACACGAGAATTAACATCAGTAGATAATGACAGCTCGACACTACTGAGCATCTGGGATCAAACTGTTAGGAATATACGAACAAATTCCCGAAACCTGTGAGAAACAAATAGAGAAAGAATAACGCCAAAGAAAAATTCAATCACACGCACAAGACAATATTTACGTGGTTCGGCAATTTTGCCTACGTCCACGGAGTTGCAGGGATTTCAATATTATCAGGAAGAAAGCACAGAGAGTGTGGCGATACAATTTTCTCTCGCACTCGTTCTCTCTCGCGGATACAACCACTTGAACCCTAATCACCCGAAAGCACTCTTTTATATGTTGCGCCTAGGGTTCCATTCCGAATGGGCTCCAAAAATTTTCCCCGGGGGCGTTGCCCCCAGACCCCCACGAGTACGGCTTGTACCGCTTAGTCCATGAGCGCTGCGGCTTGGGCCTTCGCTCCATGGACTAAGCCTTAGGATAGAAATCTCTAATTAAATAGAGTTCGGGTCGTCATCCAAATCAAGACATAACTAGGCTCCACAAAAGCCCAACAAATCTCCCACTTGGAGACTAGTTCAATCACCAATATCAACTGCAATCCTCCTGAAAAACAATCCCCCATCCTTGCAACTCAAACCTCCTCTCCTTAAGTTAAAAGACCAACTGAAGCTGCACACAGCTTCAGTTTCTCAATAGTAACACCCTTAGTCAACATGTCTGCTGGGTTCTTAGATCCACATATCTTTTCAAGTATTACCAGCTTATCTTCAACAAGGTAACGGATAAAGTGGTATTTTGTTTGTATGTGTTTCGACTTTGAATGAAAAGCCGAATTTTTGGCAAGAAAGATTGCACTCTGACTGTCACTGTGTAGAATGCCCGTCTTCTGCTTCTTACCCAGTTCCTCTAAGAAACCATGTAGCCAAATCATCTCCTTTCCAGCTTCAGTTGCTGCAACATACTCAGCTTCTGTAGTAGACAAAGTAACAATCTTTTGCAAATTAGAAACCCAAGATATGGCTGTACCACCCAAAGTAAATACAAATCTAGTAGTACTCTTTCTACTATCATTATCACTAACAAAATCAGCGTCTACATAACCCTGCAGTTTCAAACTTGCACCAGTGAAGTAAAGACATGTATCTGATGAACTCCTCAAATATCTCAGAATCCACTTTACTGCCTCCCAATGCTGCTTTCCTGGCCTACTCATGAATCTGCTCACGACTCCCACTGCATGTGCAATGTCTGGCCTTGTACACACCATAGCATACATCAAGCTGCCAATAGCTGAAGCATAGGGCACCTTGCTCATATGGTCCCTTTCTTCTTCTGTCTTCGGTGACTGTTCCTTGCTTAGTTTGAAATGACTCCCCAAGGGTGTGCTCACTGGTTTAGATTCATTCATGTTGAATCTGCTGAGAATTTTCTTCACATACTCTGACTGTGAAAGCTTCAATGTACCAGTAGCCTTGTCTCTAATAATTCTCGTTCCAAGGATTTGCTTTGCAGCTCCCAAATCCTTCATTGCAAACTGTTCTGACAATTGCTTCTTCAGATTATTAATCTCCTCAATGTTAGACCCTGCAATAAGCATATCATCTACATATAGCAGTAAAATGATATAAGAATTGTCAAAGAACTTAACATAACAACAGTGATCAGTTTCACATCTCTTGAACTCAATTTTATGCATAAAGCTATCAAACTTCTTATACCACTGTCTTGGAGCTTGTTTTAGACCATACAAACTCTTTTTCAGTTTGCAGACTAAATTCTCTTGTCCCAGGACAATGAACCCTTCTGGCTGAATCATGTAGATGTCTTCCTCCAAGTCACCGTGAAGGAATGCCGTTTTCACATCTAACTGCTCAAGATGTAGATTTTCTGCAGCCACCATTCCCAGTACCAGTCTAATTATTGATATCTTCACAACTGGAGAAAATATTTCTGTAAAGTCAATGCCTTCCTTTTGCTGAAACCCTTTGACAACTAATCTGGCTTTGTAGCGCTTGCTACCATCATGTTCGTTCTTTATTCTGTATACCCACTTGTTATGTAGAGCCTTCTTCCCTACTGGCAATTCAGTTAGTTCCCATGTCTGATTCCCCAACAAGGAGTCCATCTCATCCTTCATGGCTAACTCCCACTTGCTTGAACTCTTGTCCTGCAAGACTTCATCATAACACTCTGGGTCACCACCATCAGTTAGCAGAAGATAATTTAAAGCAGGTGAATAACGCTGTGGAGGTCTAGTGGCCCTGGAAGATCTACGGACCGCAGCTACAGGTGTAATTTGAATTTCCTGCAATTCTACATTCTCCCTATTATCTTCACCCCTTTCCTGGACAGTATTTTCGGTCAACTCATCTAAGTTAATAAACTCAGAATTTTTCTGATCTATCGCTGTGACATCTGACACTACAGTTGACCTATCCTTGTACATAACCTGTTTGTTAAATATCACATTTCTACTTCTGATGATTTTCCTGTTTTGTTCATCCCAAAACCGATAGCCAAATTTCTCATCACCATAGCCAATGAAATAGCATATTTTGGACTTCGCATCAAGTTTACTACGAGCATCAGAATCAACATAAACATAAGAAACACAACCAAAAACTTTTAAGTAAGAAAAATTTACCTCTTTATCGCTCCAAACCTCTTCAGGAAGTCTAAACTCCATGGGAACTGAAGGTCCTCGGTTTATCAGATAAGCTGCAGTACTGACAGCATCAGCCCAAAAAATTTTTGGTAATCCAGCATGTAGCCTCATACTCCTGGCACGCTCGTTGAGAGTTCTGTTCATGCGCTCAGCCACACCATTCTGCTGTGGTGTCCCAGGAATGGTCTTTTCCATTTTGATTCCATGTGCAGCACAATACTCTCTGAATCCTCCATCTATGTACTCTCCTCCGTTGTCCGACCTCAAACACTTTACTTTCAAACCTGTCTCAATCTCAACCATAGCCTTCCACTTCTTAAAAGTTTCAAATACATCATATTTATTTCTCAGAAAATAAACCCATACCTTTCTGGTTGAGTCATCAATGAAAGTAACGTAGTACCTTGAACCCCCAAGGGATGCAACAGGAAAGGACCCCATAAATCTGTGTGCACTAACTCCAATTTTTCAGCCTTCGGTGTTCTGCCACTTTTCAAGAAACTCACCCTTTTCTGCTTTCCTAAGATGCAGCTTTCACACAATTCAAAATCAACAGACTTCAATTCCGGCAGTTTCCCTCTTGACAGCAGCATCTTCATCCCCTTCTCACTTATGTGACCAAGTCTGCGGTGCCATAAGCTTGTATCAGTATTTGCTTCAGCAACTGCAATTGTATCTCTTGGACTTGACGTCATGTATAAAGTACCAGATTTCTTTCCACGAGCCAATACTCTGGCTCCCTTTGTAACCTTCCAAGTGCCACCAGCAAACAACATCGCATGTCCTTCATCATCAAGCTGTCCGACAGAATTCAAATTCCTTCTCAGGTCAGGAATATGTCGTACCTTCTCTAGTAACCAAACAGACCCATTTGGCAGTGACATCCGGACGTTTCCCATACCCACAACATCCAAGGCTGTACCATCAGCCAAATATACCTTACCAAAATCTCCTGCTACATAATTCTGTATGATTTCATGGTGTGAAGTAGTATGAAATGAAGCTCCTGAGTCCAAAACCCAATCATCAAGTGGACTGTCTACTGCAAGAAGTAGTGCATCCTGTACCTCTTCTGTTACAGCATTAGCGGAATCATCCTCACTCTTCTTCTTAAGACTTTTGCATTGTCTCCTAAAGTGACCTGTTTTCCCGCAGTTCCAGCATTGTCCCTTTTGGCCAGGTCTGGACTTACTTCTGTTTCGATTATAATTTATGGATTTTGATCTACCCCGATCTGAATTTCGGTCATTACCTCTGCCTCTGGTCTCAAGATTTAGGGCAGAGCCGGATCCTGAGGTTTCGCCTGTATCTCTTCTGCGAATCTCCTCAGCCAGAATTAAATCCCGTATATCATTATACTTCAGTTTTTCCTTTCCAGTAGAATTGCTTACTGCCATCCTCATTGCCTCCCAACTGTTTGGCAACGAAGCCAAAACGATCAGTGCATGAATCTCATCATCAAAATCAATTTCTACCGACGATAATTGATTTGTGATAGTATTGAACTCATTTAGATGTTGTGCTACAGATGCGTTTTCTGTCATCTTTAAATTAAATAATTTCTTCATCAGATGTACCTTGTTATTTGCTGATGGTTTTTCATACATACCAGATAGAGCCTTCATCAAATCTGCTGTAGTTTTCTCCTTCACGATGTTGTGTGCAACAGACCTGGACAGAGTTAATCTTATAACTCCCAGTACCTGTCTGTCAAGGAGTGTCCATTCCTCGTCCTTCATAGTAGCAGGTTTTTCTCCTAGAAGCGGTAGATGTAACTTCTTCCCATAGAGAAAATCCTCGATCTGCATCCTCCAGAATCCAAAGTCTGTGCCGTCAAACTTTTCTATTCCAGACGCCCTTCCTACTTCCTCTGCCATTGCTCCCACTCGAACCTAACCCTAGGCTCTGATACCAGTTGTTAGGAATATACGAACAAATTCCCGAAACCTGTGAGAAACAAATAGAGAAGAATAACGCCAAAGAAAAATTCAATCACACGCACAAGACAATATTTACGTGGTTCGGCAATTTTGCCTACGTCCACGGAGTTGTAGGGATTTCAATATTATCAGGAAGAAAGCACAGAGAGTGTGGCGATACAATTTTCTCTCGCACTCGTTCTCTCTCGCGGATACAACCACTTGAACCCTAATCACCCGAAAGCACCCTTTTATATGTTGCGCCTAGGGTTCCGTTCCGAATGGGCTCCAAAAATTTTCCTCGGGGGCGTTGCCCCCAGACCCCCACGAGTACGGCTTGTACCGCTTAGTCCATGAGCGCTGCGGCTTGGGCCTTCGCTTCATGGACTAAGCCTTAGGATAGAAATCTCTAATTAAATAGAGTTCGGGTCGTCATCCAAATCAAGACATAACTAGGCTCCACAAAAGCCCAACACAAACTGCCTCAAACTCAAGTTTGAAGCTTGCTAGAACACGAAGAACTGTTATCTGCTCCCTTTGCTTCTACATCTCACGAACGTCAACAGTTATAGGTTGCACAACGTTAAGCTCCTCATGAATATGCTTCATCTCTTCAAAATAATCTACATTGCTCCTATCTTCTTGTTGTAACTAAAAGTACTCCTAGGATAATCATACACATATGTAATGTTAGTGGAGCATAGAAGTTTGACATAATCCCAAATCTCCTTGCACGTATCTAGATGCATACACGTCCGTGCAATCTGTAGCTCCATTGATTTTGATAAAAGGGAAACAATCAAGGCATCTTACGGAATCCACATGTATTTTCTCTTTTCATTAGAAGAATCAGATTGGAGCAAGTGGTCAGATTTTACTAATCCTACTAAATAAATCTGAACAACTTTAGACCATTGATTATAGTTCTTTCCATCCAACTTTTGAGTCGTTATTTGTGGAAGCGATGTAGGAAACAAATTTTGGGATCCATAGATTCCATCCCAACACTCACAAATCAGCAATCACACAAAAAACAAGAAGAACAATCAAAACTAATCGGGACAATCACAAACTATGTGAAGCACCGGCACAACAAATGGATGAGGTGAACAACTCATTGACGGATATAGCGCTGCCACAGCACTCACAGATCAGAAACCACTCCAAAAATAAAAAGAACAATCAATAAATTGAGACAATTACAAACCATGTGAAGCACCGACGCAACCATGGATGAGGTGAACAACTCACCATCGGATATAGTAGTGCCACAACCTCACAACTGAACATATAAACGCTACCATGACTCCAAAAAAACTCACAAGGAAGCCTTCACAAACCCTGAATAGAAATTAACGGAATATTGCAAGTGCATGGCCGAAAAAGGTTGAATTTTTGAGCAAAATAGTGGCCTTACAGCTTGATAATATACTCTAAAGAAGGAATTAGAGCATGGTAGAAGAAAAAAAAAAAGAAAAAAAGTTGTTGGAACTTCACTCAGGCTTTGGCGCATGGGGTTGGCCCTGTCGGCATTTGGTTGGCGCGTGGGGGCACGTGGAGTGCCCTTTGGCGATGGGGTTTTGTAGAGTGGGTTGTGGGGGGGGGGGGGGGTTTCTGATTATGGGTGTATGGTTGGTTTTGTGATTTAGGTATGAGATGGAGGTGGATCTGGGAAGAACAATCGTGGGAATGGTGTTTCTCGGCAACGGTTGAGAGAAATAGGGTTTACATAGGATCATGCTTTGATACCATGTTAAGATTTGATTAAAATGAATGACCTAACTTGAAGATAGGTCTACAAATTAAATACATTCTAATGACATTAATACCCTTACTAACTCTCACTAATTAACATACTTACACACCCAATAATAATAATACTAAAAGACATATATAACCTCTATCATACACAAACAAGTCTTCAAATACACATAATACTCTACGAATTAACTATACACATAATAAACTACTAACTTAACCCAGTTTTTCTTGATTATTCTCCAACATGGCTCTTCCTAAGGTCTTGCCTCTTGTCCTACATTAGGTCGGCTACATGAATCCTTTTCCGCCAATTTACATGATCATGGGCAATTTCCTCTAACAAATTTAGGGCTATTAAATCCTTATTATGTCATTCTAAGTTATTTTAGGTCTATCTCTACTCCTTTTACTGCCCCTTAATAGTAACTAGCTCATTTCTTCTCGTTGGCGCACTTACAACGAATATGTTCATTCCTTCATTTTTCTTTTTAACATTATATTGCTCATCCACCTTAGCATTCTCATCTTGGCAACTTTTACTTCTTGGATTTATTGTTTCTTAGTTGCCTAACATTTTGATTTCTATGATGTAAGTCCTTACTGATTATGACCCTAATAAAATCACCCTAAAGTAAAGAAAAAGAACGAAAATACAATAAAACTTAGGAAATTAAATAGATCTAGTTTGCACAATTTAGGTTTGAATTTTAAAATCCAAAGGATGAAGAATCCAGATCATGACCATGCTTCAGGGAGGCCAATGAATGTGCTTGCTTCAAAATGAAGTAAGGTTGTTTTGAGTGAACAACCTGTGGAGGTAGAACTAATAAATTTATATGAGATAATGAAATCGACTTGGTTGGGAATTGGGCTCCAATTTTGAGGCGTGCACTATTACTTGCAGCTGTTCTTCAATCTCAATAAGAGCATCCTCAACAGCTTATTCCTTTTGGACTTTTTCTAAATAGGTTGATAGGAAGTCGTCTCTTCTAATTTGCAATGATTAGGATCAAAAAGTGGGGTAAGGGTGCAATAGTTGAATCAATCTTAGAAAGTGGGTCTTTCTCTCTGGATGTTTCTCTCTTTCTCTCTCTCATACGAATTGTTCCTTTCCCACTATTTTGTGTTTGATTCCTTCTTGCCAAAGGCGATGCTGAAATGATCTCTTCAGACTGAAGTTAAATCCTTCGATTTGCGATTAGATAAGGTCGGTGAGATTGTGTCTTTGCTAGTGGTTGAGAATAATGTTTCTCGTAACAAATGGGTTAGGCTATCCTGAGAGGCCGTGTCTTGGTTTGCTGATGGTACTCCTATGTTTAGTCAATTGCAAAGGGGGTTTCGTTCTATTTGATTGGGTATTACGAAGATTTGGATGTCGATTAAATGGACGAAGGTAGGAAAGGGATGGGATGGAAAGGTAAGAGGTTTTTAATCTTTATCCCTTAGGGTGAAAAAGGCAATGGCTGGTGAAATTTCACGTGTCTTCTGTGAATTACCAAAGTATTTTCGTGAGGAATCTTGGAGTTTACGTGCCGAGAACTCTTCACGACATAGATCATGGAGTCACGTGATCTTAGAAGGCAAAATTGTGTAGATGAGGGTTGCGGCAGCCATGTCCATTCCGTGAAGCAGGATCTGAAGGTTGGTAAGCAAGAGCTGTGTCATCGATGTGGAGATGAGTTGCATCTGAATGAATCTAGGGCCATTGTAGATCAGCCGGTTTTGATCTACTGGTGCAAGAAGGAAGTTAGGGTTTTCAATGGAGTAGAGATGATCAAACAGGTGGTTAGGGTTTCTGATGGAGTTGAGATGATCAAAGAGGCAGCTAGGGTTATGTTTGGGGAGGAGGCAATGAAGAGAGACCTGACCTAGGTAATTGAAAAAGGTGGTATTTCATTTTTAACTAAACTGGGCCAATTATTTGAAAAGGCCCATTGTTCAGGAAAGGATGATATGGGCTGCAGCGTGGATCCTAAGGAAGGCTCTCCTATTATGGCTTCCCACAAAAGGGTCTCGGTAATAAACAGATCCATAATTCAGAAATTAAGGCCCAAGTTCTGTATTGATGGGCCCAGATAATGGAAAGGCTCAAATGAGTGTTCCAACTTCTCAGAAGACAAGTACAGGGGAGGAGAATGATTTATCTTTTGGTAATGGTAATGTATTTCAGCCTCTTATTAATAAAAATATTATTCAGCCTTCCGTAATTAAGGATGTGAACCAAAGTGTCCAAGAGTCGAAAGATGTTCAGGATGTTAGAAGACCAGATTTGTTTCAAGAAGGCGGTGATCAAACTGCATTTAGGCCTGTAGATGTATTAGAAGGTGATACTGAAAAGAGTATAAAAGGTAAGGAGATACTCTAGGGGTGAGTTCAGTATTCTGGAAGTTCCTCAAATAAGAAGAATGTTGGAGGTTCTAATGAGATTAGAAAAAGGTAAGGAGATGAAGAATTGGGGGGATTTTTCAGATTCAGAAAGTGATGATAATAACGATCATGACTCTGCTGGGGGGTTGTTGTTGGATGAAATTCAGGAACAATATGGGTATGTTTTTGACTCCTGTGATGAGTTAGGGGATTTATCTTATGTTCATCCATCCCTGTTGGAAGCTTTGGAGGGTGTTTCTATTTTTGATAACTGTTAGATTACCACTTTACCTAAAAGCATAAGCTGTTAGGTTGTGGGCCAACAATGGATATCAAGCTTTAACACTCCCCCGCATGTGCAGCCCGAAGCACATGTAGAGATAAAGACACGATAATATCACCCACTATAGGGAATACAATAATTTTTTAAATACCACACAATAAACATAGGCAACAAGACTAGAACCCAGGACCTCCTAGTAACCAACTTTGATACCATGTTAGATTACCACTTTACCTAAAAGCTTAAGCTGTTAGGTTGTGGGCCAACAATGTATATCAAGCTTTAACAATAGCGATGGGTTGGCAAATCAGTTTCAGCGTAGGGATGGAATTTTGCCCACACTAGTGGAGGAGAGTTCATAGGAGGTGATAGAAGCTCAACTTCTTATGGATAAAATGGATTTAAAGCTGAGCGATTTGGAGGAAATGTAGTGCATTTGGATGGTGGCAAAAGTTGAAAGGTGAACGGTAAAAGGGAATTTTCGAATTTGAAAAGTTTAGTAAATTAAGATAAAAGGGTTTGAAAAGGGGGTTTCTTGGTTAATTTTGTTTAGTTTTTTGGGATATAGCATTTTTTGTTTTATTTTTTATTTTCTTCTTCTTTGGTTGGTGGACTTCTTGTCCCTGCATGTTGTACCTTCTATTCTTTCTATTTATATACTTTTTTCGGTTATCAAAAAAAAAAAAAAAAAAAAAAAAGACAAAGAAAAAAAGGAAAAGAACTGAACCAATCTTAGCATCAATCTTGTCCAATGCAGAGGTCAAAGTAGCCTCCCTTTGTTATTATTATAATTGGCTTGAACCACTCTGGATGAACCGGTTGGACTGGCCTGGTCCATTCTGGCTGAACTGGTTTCGTTGTCTTGTTGGACTGGTTCTGGCTGGCTTGAGTGAATTGGAAGGTCTGGATCTTAGTGAACTTCTTCGTTGAAGAGCAGCTCCTTCAGTTGCCCCAAGATGATGGCATGGGAAGCTCTCACCTCTACAGATCTGGTCACTGGTGGCGAGAGGGCTTCTGGCGAACAATAAGTGTGTGAGTGGTGGTGGCGAGGGTGCAAAAACAGGGAGGTTATGGAAAGAATCCTACTTCATAGGTCACAAAGAACCTCCATCCAGTGATGTTTCTGTAAGCTTCCATGAAAGGCAGATTCCAGCGTAAAATCATCAATTAGCAATAGGAAGATTTTGATGCTGATGCTGACTCTGATCATGGATTAGCTCTGGTGTAGGTGGTTGGGTCTTTGACCAGTGCTGGGGTCCAAGGGACTCAGAAGACTACACCATTGCTTTATGGCTAATTGGAGGCAACAATGAGTGTTGTTGTAGTATGGCTGTTTTTTTTTTTAATAACAAAAGATGAGATTTCATTAATAAGAGAAGAATTTACAAAGAGGAGAATATGACATCTCCCATCAAAATTCTGGAAAAATCCAGAAAAAAGGAACTAAAAAAAGACAAATAAATACTATGCAATATCAAAGCAAAAATTCCTCCATTCTCGCTGAATGTCCGAAAAGTTAGCTCCTTTAAAGCATCCAAAGTCAACACACCATACAAAGGCCAAGTATTGAATCCTCTCCCAAACCAGTTGCCAATTCAATTTTTTCCCTGAAAGGCCTGTGCATTACACAGTTTACACTCCAGCCATAATCCCCACAGCACTGCACATATACTGCATTTCCGAAGAGCAGCCCTATCCTTCTTCCAAAACCCTCAAAAGAAATAGCCAACATCCCTTCCACCGATGCTGGACAAACCCAAGCTTCTCCCAACATGCCAAATAATTTATTCCAGATGCTCCAAGCAAAATCTGTGTAAGGGACTATGTCTAATCAAAGGCAACAAAAATGCTGATTGCTTCAAGGGTCTGATAAATCTGCAACTAGGGATTTAGACTATTGTGGGTTGGTTTTGGCTCAAGCAGTCATGCTGGAAGAGATCTGATGTGGTACAATTTTTTGTTTTTCAAACAGATGCAAATGAAAAGGGTGGAAGGGGAGATTTGGAGAGGGGCAGGTGTAATTAGTGATGATGAGAATGGGGGTGGAGGTGGGGCTAGACAACCCTGTCAAGCAATGACAACTGTTGCGATTTGAGATAAAATTGCAATCCCCGTCAAAAGCACTGAGTGGTTGGATTGGAGTCTACTTTGATACCACTTGATGCAGGACCAATGTCCAAGAATGTTAATTATCAATTCCCTTCTCCCACACCCATTGCATAATGATGTAGGTCAAGAAGCAAGACCTTGGGGAGAGCCATGTTGGAGAATAATTAAGAAGAATTGGGTTATGGGATTGTTGGGTTTAATTAGTAGTTTATTATGTATTTAGTTTAATTAGCATAGTATTATGTGTATTCTGGGGGCTTGTTTATAATATTTGTGTAAAGTAGGGATTTGTCTGTAACTCATGTAGTTTTAGGGGTATGTGTGTAATTTTATGTGTTTAGGCTTTCTTATAAATAGTGTATGAAAGACATGTTGCGAGCAGTTATTGATGAATTTTAATTGGAATTGAACGTGATTTTCCCCTTGGTATCTTCTCTCTCCTCCCTTCCCTTTCCTTCCTCTATTTTATTTCTTCTAAATTCTCCCATGGCTGCAGAACCTTGATGCTGTCCCTGCATCACATAAAGCCCCATTTTATAGGCTTGTAAGGCTTGGAAGATAAGCAAACTAATTTAAGAAACTTGAATAAGCTAAAATACTAGTTTCCTAAATAGTAATACCCTATAAACTTGAAGATATGACCCTAATAAGATTACCCTAAATAAAAGAAACGAAAATACAATAAAATTTAGGATATTAAAATAGTTCTTGTTTGCGGGTTGCATCTTTCTCCTTCAATTAGAAAAAAATTGCCCTTGAATTTTAAAATGCAAAGAATGAAGAATCCTGACCTTGACAATGCTAGAGGGAAGCCAATGTAATATGCTGAAATCAATCGAAATGAGATTCTTTGAGCGAACACAGCCCATGTAGGCACAACAAACAAATTCATGTCAGATGATGAAATCAAAGGGTTGGGCATTGGGTTGCAATTTTGAGGTGTCCACTATTTCCTGCAGTGATTCTTCAATCTAAATAGGAGCATCCTCATCTACCTCTTGTTTTTGAATTACCTCTTTCTAAATGGGCTGAAAGGAAGTTGTCTCTTTTAATTTGCAATTATTAATATTAAAGAATGAGATGAGAGTTTGAATTATTGAATCAGTCCTAGCATCAATCTTTTCCATTGCCAAGGCAAAGATGGCCTCCATTTATTATTATTATTATTTTGTGGTTCGAAACTTGCCTGGATGAACCAGTTTGGTTTGGGTACTGGTTCTGGGCTTCTGGCTAAGTTGAGTGAACTGGATGGGCTGGATTTTTTTTGAATTTCTTCATTGAAGAGCAGCTCCTTGAGTTGCCCTAAGTTGACAGCTTGGAAGGTTCTCACCTTTACAGATTTGGTTGCTGGTGGCAAGAGGGCTTCCATTGGCTGTGTTTTGGATGATGTGATGCTGAAACAATGACAAAGTTATGGAAATAACTCAATGTTGCAGATGACAAAGAACCTCTGTGTGATGGTTTTGTAGGCTCCTGCTAAAAGGGAGGTTCCAGCAAAGAGCAGTCCGTGGTGAAAATTTGATGCTGATGCTGACTCTGCTCGTGGATTATTTCTTGTCTAGGTGGTTGGCTCTATGACCAGCGCTAGGGGTCCAAGGGACTCCGAAGACAGTGTTGTTGCACTTTGGCTAATTGAAGGTGTTAAAGCTTGATATATATTGTTGGCCCACAACCTAACAACTTAAACTTTTAGGTGAAGCGGTAATCTAACTTGGTACCAGAGCAGCTGGTTACTAGGAGGTCCTAGGTTCTAGTCTCATTGCCTGTATTTATTGTCTGTAATGTTTAAAAAATTATTGTATTCCCTATGATATTTGTTATTTATCGTGTGTTTATCTCTCCACATGCTATCAAGCCGCATGTGCAGGGGAATGTTAAAGCTTAATATACATTGTTGGCCGATAACTTAACAGCTTAAGCTTAGATATAGTGGTAATCTTATAGAAGATAAATGAAGAATGCCGATTGCTTCAAGGCTTCTTTGATCAATTCAAAGTCAATGATTTGTAAAATTGAATTTTTGTCCATTGATTTACTATATGTTTTATTTTCTTTCTTACTTTTCTTGATAACCAAAGTGAGAACAATTAGACCAAGGAAAGAGTGTTCGGGGATTAAATACGTTCATTTGTTGAGATGATCTATTGATTAGACTTACAGGCTTTGAATTGAAATTTTCACTAAGACCATCTGCTTAGGGGTGAGCATAATTTGGTTTTAACTGAATTAACTGACCAAATTTTGTTGGCCTGGTTCAGTTTTATAATTTGGTAAATTCGGTTATTCGGTTTTCGGTTCGTTTATGGAAAAAGTGAATTTTAGTTAACCAATTTAATCGAATTATGTAATTAAGAAATAATTAAATATAAATTTTATAATTTAGGGTTCCCACAGTTCCCTAAATCCATAAAATTCTCGAATTATGTAATTAATTAATAATTAAATATAAATTATTAAGTTGAATTTTGAAAGCATACAAATTATACAACAAAACAACAATAAAACCAAATCTTAGTCCCACTAAGTGGGGTCGGATATATGAATCCTTTTTCGCCAATTTGTGCGATCATAGACCATTTCTTTTGATAGATTCAAGGATATTAAAACCTTACTCACTATCTCCTCCCAAGTTATTTTAGGTCTACTCCTACCCCTTCTACTGCCCTCCATAGTAATTAAGTCACTTTTCCTCACAGGTGCACTATATGACCTACCGTTGCAAGTGTCCATACTATCTGAGTCGTCCCTCTCTTATCTTATCTTCTATAAGAGTTACACCTAACTTAGTACAAATATGGTCATTCCTTAATTTATCTTTCAATGTTATACCACTCATCCATCTAAAACATTCTCATCTCGGCAACTTTTATTTTTTGGATATGAAAGCATGCAAATTAAACAATCATATATTTTTTTTCCATAATTAATTATAATTTGATTCGGTTAAATTTGGTTAACCGAATTAGCCAAAAATTTGGTTTGGTTCAGGAGTGTAATTCGGTCGGTTCGGTTACAATGGAGAGTTAACCGAAAAAATTTGGCTAATTCTGAACCGACTGATTGCACACCCCTAGATTTGCTAAAGAGGACATGTGTTTCGGGGCACTAGGGAGGACTACAGTTTTGAGAAGAATTGTGGGTGCACTCCTTCTTTGGGAATATTTTTTTTCTATAATTAAGGAATTTGGAGGTCAAAAAGGAAGAGAAAAATGCTTTGGAGTGTTACTCTTGCTGTATATGGTGTATTTGGTTGGAACGTAATTCTAAAATCTCCAAGGGCCTGTATTGGCTCCATATTAGGTGTAAAGTAGGATTCTTTTTTTCAATTTGTTTATGGGGCTCAGCTCTTGGTTTGTTTTTAGGTGCAAGGTTCGTGCCCAGGTAGATTTTAGTTTTGTTGTATTTATTGTAGTTTATTTATTGAATTATTCATTTATATTTTTTTTCCTGTTTTTAGGAGGGTGGCTAGTCCAATGATTTTTGTGATTGCTCCTTTCTTCTGATAATTTTTCTTATTTTTTTCTAAACTAAGAGGCTAAAGCTTTAATGAGTCAAATGCACATGCCTATTCATATTATTAGTTCTCCATTACAAAATGGCTGCCTTCTCACCCTTTCTCTTGGACCATGATTTTAAATTCTGTTTTCTACTAAAATTTTGAGGCCTACATAAAAATATAAAATTCAATGGAAATTTTGATTTTCAATTTTTTAAAAAAGGACAGAAATTAGTTGTAGAACATGATTTTTTTTTTTCTATAAATAAAACTTTTAAAATTGCTACTAGACAGAATAACGCAAGATTATCTGTAATAAAATAACAATATTAAACATATTCAGTTAACATAAATGAAATTCATATGTAAGTTAACTATTAGTCGTGCAAATACAACTAAAGCATAAAATGTTGAATGAAATGTAATTTATAGCTAATATCATAGTTCAATTTTGCATAGGATAGAATTTTGAGAAGTTTGAAATTCATATCTTTCTTGTAGTCATATTTATTTCAATGAAAAAAGAATTTTAAAGAAAAATTTCGATGTGTTTTGAATCTCAAATTTTAATTTCAAGGAAAATTTGTTCTATTGTCAAATGTTTAAAACTTAGTTGAAATTATTTGATTTCGATGAATTTCAATGATTTGTGAATTTCAATTTGAAGGGTGGTAGAAAGTAGAAATTTGAACAATTTCATGAAAATTTGAGTCCATGATTTGACCATGCCATCTGAAACTCAGCTTAAGAAAAGGATGTGTGTTCGCTTAATCTTGTTTTAGTTTTTTTGGAATGGGGTGTGAATACATCTAGAACGTTAGTTGTGAGTTTTGTTACTGTATACATATAGGACATCTCTAAAGGACGACAAGGAAGGGAAGCACAAAATAAAGTCAAGGTATGTTTCATTTTACTCTACTGCGAGTAAATTATTTTGAAGTACTAGTGGAATTTATTGGTTGGTTCTTTCAGGTATTTTTAGCAAATCTACGTCTTAAAGGAGCTGGAACGGATGTGCTAATCACTGCTTACGAGCCCATTTTGATAAAGTAAGCATGAAGAACAAATCAGTTGGCCCTAAACCAGAACCATTTTTAGTTGTTGATAGTTCATTACCAGTTGATAAAATAGAGGAATTCTATTTTTAGCAATATGTATTTTGTGGCTTCATATCTTGCAATAATGGGGGTCTGCAGTCTCCTCTCTCTCTCATACACACACCCACACCCACACACTGACACCTCCCGACACATACCTGCAAAAATGTGCATGTGCATGTGGGTGGACAAGCACATTTTTTGTTGAAATGATAAAGCTTCCAACACAGCAAGTGGCAACTTTGAGATTTGTTACCATTACTTCAGAAGTAAAAGATCTACAGGATAGGATACGACTGTCCAGTGAGTTAATGTTATGATTCCACCTGGGTTGATCTCTTAAGTATCAAGAGGTTCTGAGGATGAATGACTGTTCCTAAGGTTTATGCATGATATTTTTCTGTTTGGCAAACTTAATTTGCTCATGGGCTGGGAAATTTGGCTGGTTAGCAAAGCCTTAGGAGGTTTGGTCCGACTCTAGTAAGATCTGTTTCAAAAGCCTTCAGGAAGATTATTGGGCTTTAGTAAAGAAAGCAGAGCCTTCTTCTTCATCTTCTTGGGCAGTTGTTGAGTTGGTGCCCCTAAAGAAGGGACTTAGTAGGGACTCGGTTTCTTTCTTCTTAGCAGATAAAGCAAGGAATCTATACCCACTTTGTGTAGACACCCTGCTTCGTACATTTGTCATCAAAGTTCTCTGCCAAAAAAAGGAGGCTATGATAATGTGGATGATAGAACTTGAAGGATCGAGGCTTGAATTCCTAAGCTAGGGTGAATGGGTGTTTCCTTGACATTCGTTTTTCACGGTTTTGTGGTTTTTTTGGATGCAGCCCTTTGAGCGAGAGCGCAAGCACAGTGGGCGCTGGTTTTGCGGTTCCTGCCGCGCAGTGTGGATGTATGCCAATGGCTGAAATTTTTGAACTTGCTGTCTCTACTTTCAAAGTCCATGACTGGAGCCTTTTCGGAACTGGTTCTTCTTGAGAAGTGTCACAGGGAGTTTATGAACAGGTAAAAAAAGCTCCTGGGCTTCTTGAAGAAAATGCTCGGGCGCAGGTCCACGGCTGTCTTGAAAATTAATCTTCTCCTTCTGTTGTTCCTCACATAAACATTTATTCCGATTATGTTGTTGTTGCTTGCTTTTATCAGTTGTGGTATAGGATTACTCCCACACCCATGTGGGAATTTCGAGAAATATCATCTTCTACCGTGGGTTTAGGAGTTGTACAGATGTTTCTCATGGAGCCATCTTTGGGAAGCCTACTTGCATTCTTGTCATGTTTTCCGAAGAGAACAAATAGGTTAGGTCAAGAAAAAGAAAAACGATTTTGTGGTTCTTATTATTTTAATGCACAAATTTTTGCTGTTACTGAGGGAACAGGATGAGATAAGTTATTTATTTTGAAAAAAAGGTAGTGTCCCCTGACCCTGCCTCATGGACAGGTCTAGGCCAAAGCATTATAAAAAAAAGGGTTAAGACAGTTTTTGGTATTGTATTGACTTTTGAGGCGCCTAGTTTGCTCGTTTTGTGGGGTTGAATGGTTGATTCCCTTCCCGCGCTTTTGTTTATCCGTAAATTTAGGAAATTAGCGATGATCTAGCTCATTGCTGCAGTATACCAATTATTAATAATCATAATATCAAATTTGAGATGTGCATAAACGGACTTAATGACGCTAGATCTTAATGGTATTAATATTAGTAATAATAATATTATTATGGTGGGCTTATGAGTAAGCGAAAGGAGCTTATTGGCACTCACTTTTAATTTAAAAATTGATTTCAAATGATTAATTTCAATTCAATCAACAACGATACGTAATGTATAAATGATGTTAGACAATGAAAGATTAACGGTGAGAGATGAATCATTTATAGTGGCTCAGTGTAAACTTGGTGTTTAAATAAGGATGGGAAAATGCACTTGATGAGAATGAGTCAACAAACAAAATCAAGAGTATTTTCTTGAAGATATGGTGAGAATTGATTAGTGGGGGAGAAGGGTGACATCTCATGAGTGAAAAAAAAAAATACCATTAACTGTATAAGTCAAACTTTCTCTGACTAAATTAATTCACAGTTGATATTGATGCTACAAATTGTAATGAGTTTGGGTAAGGACTAACTAATTAATTCACAGTCGAAATAATTTTTATTTTTTATTCTTAGTTTTTTAAAACTATAAAATGTCACCTTTTTACATAGGAAATTTAGAAAATTATAGGATGTTTTAGTTTTTTTTTCCCATAGAAACAAATTTGAAAAACTAGTTAACAAAGTGGTATTTTTATAATAATTTAAAAATGAAAATGAAAATAAAAATGTATTTTTTTTCAATCATTGTAGAAAGCTGAAAAATAAGTTGATATTTTTTGTAATTTTTTGAAAAACTAAAATGAAAAATAAAACTATTTCACAAAACAAAAAGTCTCCCTATGTTTAAAAATATGGAATTTAAACTTCAAATTAAGATTTGTACGAATATGGTGTAACTATAATATAAAATTATATTAAATTTTTTTCAAGTTTAAAAAAATTCAAATCTAAACTTTGAAATTCATATTCTTAAAACACTGTTTTAATTTCCCAACATTATTATGGAACAAATGTTTATTTTCAAGTCATCCACAAATCTTCCATTCCATTAACACTTCCAAAAAACTGTGTGCCTTGTTTAAATGAAAGATCTCTTTCTTCTCCAAATAAACACAATATGTCATTACCTTATATAAGAAGTGCTGTACTTGGATTAGGTTGCTTCATTTACGCACTGGGCATTGATGCAATAATTGTATGCTTTGAAAATTACAGATGGACTTCCTTTTTAAAAGCAATCCACTGATCCTCGTAACTCCTCTCTCTCTCTCTCTCTCTCTCTGTACTGTTCATCACCAGAGCTTTAATTTCTGCTAAAGTTTTAATTTTTGCAACTATAATAATAATAATAATAACTTTTACAGGTGGATGTCAGGTCCTATTAGATTAGCCATGTGTTAATCGTACTCTTATCCAAGAGTGGGACCGATTGGGTGCCTTACATTTTAGAGTGAAAAATTAGGTTGTTTATAAAGTGATTTGATGGATTTCTTAAGTAGATTCATCGTACGCCTACTAAGTGACCTAGTGAAACATTTAAGTAGGTCATGTTGGCCACGTGCTTATTACATAACTTGTAAAAATGTCGTTGCGTACATGATTCATACTTAGAAGATAATTGAGGAATCATGGGTCAAAGACTACCACATAGTTTACATCATTAATTACATACATTGGTCTCTTGTATTAATTCAAATATGCCTAAGGTGTAATTAGCCAGCAATTGCCACATATTTCTATAGATCGTAGTTATTTACGTACTTTAAGATAGTGGAGGTGCAACGAGCAAAAGCATGAATGGTTTCGACTTAGTAGTGGAATCACAATAAGCCAACGAATGATCATCACGCGACAACATGCAACATGGGCACGTACAAAAGGGGGGCTTTACCCACCTAAGTAGAGATACATTCTTTCGTTCCGTAATCTATAGACATTCTTTATGAGTATTTAAGCGTCGGAGAGGTCTCCAGAAGTTACAAAAACTTCTCAAGTTGCTTGTTTTCTCTTGAGAGTTTGTAGGTTACAAGATCAATTAGACAACATAATGATTTTTTTGTAGTAACAATAATAATAATAATACCAATAAGGGTAGCATAATTCATTGGCTATTCTAGTCATAAAGGCATAAGCATTATTTATTGCCGATCACGAGTTCAAATTTTATCCTACTTATTTGGTGATGTAAGAATTAAAAGGGGAGTCAATCAAATTGCAAGAATAGTAAGCTATCAAAAAATTTTAAATACCACTATCATCTAAAAACATTGTAACAAAAATTGCATTACTCTACGAATGTTTAAACTTAATTGAATCATAGTTTCCCTAAATTTAAATTGTCACAATTCAATTTTAAAGTTTTATACTCATACTATTTAAAATTCCAATGTTATCAAAATTGAAATTAAAATTTAAGTATGAATGTATAAAAAGTTGGATTTTAAAAAATGTGCAATGAAAGTTAATAAAATTATAGGGACTTGACATGTAATTAGATAACTACTATTACTAATAATAATAATTATTATTATTATTTGGGGAGCCGACAGATTAGAGAATGGGGTAGTGGTGTGGTGGTCAATGAATGGTGGGGAGGAAGCAAAAAGTTTGAAATAAAATGGGGAGTGGGGGGTGGGTCCCAGGTGGGCTCCCAGTGGCAGTGTAGAGCATGTGGTAGTCCGCCCTTTAGACGTTCCTTTCTATGCTTTGTGATTCACACAAACAGAGACAGTAGCAGTTGTTGTCGTTGAAAACTTAAAAACCCTTTATTTGGTGTGGTGGGTAGTTCACATCAAAATCATTTGCCAAATCTAATCCACATTCATGTTCATATGTAATCCTAAACCCTAAATCCCATCTCAATTATTTTTGGAAAACAAACTTGGAATGGTGCACCAATGATTGTGCCCCAATTCCCAAATCTTCCCCCTTTCATCTCTCTCTCTCTCTCTCTCTCTAAACTTCTTTTGAGAGTACTAAAATTTCATTGATAATGAAACATTTATGTCAAGAATATTAACTTATTTTAAAATTTTAAAAATATTATATCTTGTATCATTTATTTTGGATTTTCTCGATAATAGATCACAATGTGAATGTTTCTATACAGTGTCAAACGAAAAATATCTATTAAAAATGGTGATATTGTGATAAATGTCTGGATTAGAGGTTCAATACAAAAGATATTAATGAATATTTTGTTAGTTTTTAAATATTGAACTTGCATTGTTAGAAAAATACTTAAATTTTTTAGTTTCTTCCTCACTCATCCATACGTGCTTGCCGTTGTGACTTATTATCTTGTACAATTGTCTTATATTGATTTTTTGGGTCCCTTGAATTACTTTACCTATAATTTGGTGCATCATCTAAGGATTGTGTTTAAGAAGCACCAAAAATTGCCTATGCCACACAAGGTGACCCATGGGTCATCATTCATGATGGGAGCATGCAAACTTCCACTAAATTATCATTTGCTGTCATAAATATATTAGGTTTTAGGGATAATGTGTTCAATTCCTATTCTTAAAATTTTTATTTGTCTCTATGGTCATGCTCTATTAGCACACTCATGCTCTATGTTTATGTTGGTCAATTAAATTCGAACTACTCTTAGATCCACTTGTTGGCAAGTGCACAATTTGAATTACTTTTAGATCACGTATTCGAATCTTGGAGGTTAGTCAATTATTTTTATACTGCTCTTACCCTTGAATGTAAATAATTTGTCCAGACTATGTGCAACGGGGAGTTCTTCAACAAGGAATCGGATCAGACTCTATCATTCTTTGACTACTTAGCTGAAAATGCCCAACAATGGAACACACGATATAATCAGGCACCAATGGCAGTACAACCTCTTAGAGCAATCGGTGGTGGAGGTAAATATGAGGTTAAAGAGGAGACTAATCTATAGGCTCTTGTTGCTACTTTGTCTAAGAAATTAAAGGTTATGGAATTAGAGAAAGTGAAAGCTACGAAATCAGTGGAGGTATGTTCAATTTGTGAGACCCCTAACCATAGGATTCAAGATTGTCTGTTTGTACCAGTATAGCAAGCGAGTATATCTGATCAGATGCAATCAGAAAATTGGGTCAACAAATCTCAAAATCAGCTATTCTCGAATACTTATAATCCGGGATGGAGGAATCACCCTAACTTCTTATGGAGGAATGATCAGTCTGATCCATCTTTCTCACAGTTTCAGCAACTTCCTCAGTCTTATGTACCACCTCTGCAGCCGCTATATCATCTAGTTGCAGCTCCTCAATAGGATTATCAGCCGCAATAGATCTCTCAAAGTTACACACCTCCAGGATTTCAACCTAATTTAGCTCCTATTCCCTCAAAGAAACCTTCTAATGATGGCGTGGCATAGATAGCGAACACTTTTCAACAATTTATGCAGAATAACAATCATACCATAAATGAGCTACGAGGCACTATTAATAAGATGAGTATATAGTTGAATGCTTTAGAAAAAGGAAAATTTTCAGCACAACCTCAGCCTAATCCCCGGGTATATCGACAACAATAGCAACTGGTGCATAATGTTTCAGAGGATTCTTTTGAGTCCGCAAAGGCCGCCATTACCTTAAGAAGCGGAAAAAAATTCTTTTGTTCAATGCTTACAAGATGTCGAGTAGGTGTGATGATGCAGAAGCACATTCAGTTGATGTAATAGATGATTTGGATATTTCAAAACTGTTGTCGGTACCAATAGTTCAGAATCTGAATTCAGTGATGACGAGATTGCAAATCTGTGTCTAATGGCTCACGATGACCATGAGATGTGCTTGAGACTGTCCATTTCGAAAGATAGATGGTATATGGACAGCAGATGCTCACATCATATGACTGGGGATAAAACTAAATTCGCATCCATCACACTAAAAGATGGAAGATTTGTCACTTTTGGGGACAATGCAAAAGGAAGGATCACAGGTGTAGGTAAAGTTGATAACGATTCATCACTTATTATAGAAGATGTTCTACTAGTTGATGGTTTAAAACATAATTTATTAAGTATAAGCCAACTATGCAATAAAGGTTATAAGATATCTTTTGAACATGACAAGTGCATTGTTGAACATAAAATTGATAACAAAATTCTATTCATTGCTGAGCGTCATGAAAATGTATATACCACTAGCTTTGACAATCTTGCTTTACAACACGTAACTTGTTTTTATGCTATGAATGAGATTAGTTGGATTTGGCATAGGATATGAGGACATGCAAACATGGACTTAATATCTAAACTAGTTAAGGAAAACTTAGTTAAAGGATTGCCAAAGAAAAAATTTGTGAAAGACAAAATATGTGATGCATGTCAACTAAGAAAATAAGCAAGATCCAGTTTTAAAAAGAAGAAAGTAATCTCTACTACTAGGTCACTTCAAATGTTACATTTAAGTTTATTTGGTCCAAACCCAATTTAGAGTTTAGGAGGAAAATCATACGAATTCGTTATAGTTGATGATTATTCTAGATATACATGGGTGCTATTTTTAGTTTACAAAGATGAAGCATCTGAACAATTCATTAAACTATGCAAGAAAATTCAAAATGCAAAAGGATATACAATAAAAAATATTCGGATTGATAGGGGTAGAGAATTTAAAAATCAAGAAATGGAAGAATATTGTAATTCATTAGGAATATCCCATAACTTTTTAGGTCCTAGAACACCTTAACAGAACAAGGTAGTTGAAAGAAAGAATAGGTCTATACAAGAAATGACCAGAACTATGCTTAATGAACATAAGTTACCTAAGTATTTCTGGGCTGAGGCAATGAATACCGCCTGCTATGTTTTAAATAGAGTTTTGATTAGACCATCTATAAATAAGACTTCATATGAATTATGGAATGGCCATAGACCAAACATCTCATATTTTCATGTCTTTGGATGTAAATGCTTTGTGCTTAGAGACAATGAACACTTAGGAAAGTTTGATGTGAAATCAGATGAAGGTATTTTTCTAGGATATGCCTTAGATAGTGAAGCTTACAGGGTATATAATAAACGAACATTAACAGTTGTAGAATCCATTTACGTTGTATTCAATGAATCTAATCCATTTGCTTAAAAGCTTGATGAGGATGAAATTCAAATTAAGAAGGAATTTGAAAAACTGTTTATTGAAAATGATTTAGATAAGAGAAATGAACTTAAGGAACCATTTGTTGAAAATAATCAATTTTAAAATGAAGTTAATGAACTACCTAAAGAATGGAAGTACATAAAGAATCACCCCATTGATCAAATAATAGGTGAAACATCCCGTGGAGTAGCCACACGATCCTCACTTAGAAATATGATTAGTCATTGTGCATTTCTATCTCAAGAAGAACCTAAGAATGTGAGTGAAGCAATTGAGGATGAATCTTGGATGATGTCCATGCAAGAAGAGTTAAACCAATTTAAGAGAAATAAACTATGGACATTAGTTCCTAGACCTGAGGATAAGATAGTTATTGGAACAAAATGGATAAATAAGAACAAGAAAGATGAACATGAGATAGTTGTTAGAAATAAGACAAGACTAGTAGCTCAAGATATAACCAGGAAGAAGGAATAGACTTTGAGGAAACCTTTGCACCTGTAGCTAGAATGGAAGCCATTCGTATGTTGTTAGCTTATGATGCTTTTAAGGATTTCAAATTATATCAAATGGATGTCAAAAGCACATTTTTAAATGGCTACATAAGTGAAGAGGTATATGTAGAACAACCCCCAGGTTTTGAAAACCATAAGTATACAGAACATGTTTATAGACTAGCTAAAGCCTTGTATGGTTTAAAGCAAGCTCCTAGAGTTTGGTATGAAACGTTAAGCGATTTTCTATTGGATAATGGATTTATTAGAGGAAAGATAGACTCAGCACTATCCATAAGATCGAAAAATGAAAACATGCTCCTAGTTCAAGTATACGTAGATGATATCATTTTTGGAGCAATAAATGAAAATTTGTGCAATGAGTTTGCAAGTATTATGCAAAATGAATTTGAGATGAGCATGATGGGTGAACTAAATTTCTTCCTAGAACTTCAAATCAAACAAGTAAAACATGAAATTTTTTATAAATCAATCAAAGTGCATTGGAGACTTACTTAAAAGGTTTAATATGGAAGATGAAAAAAATACTAGGAACACCTATGATGTAACATCCTCACTATTTCTCCATTTTTTTTTATCTATATAACCATACCTAAGCAGTAAAAATATAAGTCATACATCCATATATGCTATACAATACCAAAATTCTGTACATACAGACTATAACCATAAAACATTTCCCTCTGATATCATCTATCTCAAAAATATATCTTTGTGCAAAACTTACCCTACAACTAGGGCAACAAAGTAGTCACTCTATCTGCGAGGCTGCTCTGCTTGCTTAGTTGGCTCACCTGAAAAATGGTAAAGTAATAGGGTGAGACAACACTCAGTAAGTGGCAATATGCTATTACTAGTATGTGGCGACCAAGTCGTAAAACTATAACATTAAATATATATAAAACTGCATGATCTGGAAAATTTGTAAAACACATGTATAGTAGCTTAAAACATTTATATCATATGAACTTTCTATCATTCATACTACTATATCATACTATATACAACAAAAGCTGTAAAACTGTATACATATAAATAACTGTGCTCTTTCCTTATAACTTTGTATGTTATGATTTAACCCCTCATGACAGGGTTGTGCGGCCCATAGGTAGGACTTAACTTGGTCAGCCCTCCAGGTATGTCATCATACTCTATACTACCTCAGCTCGGCCAAACTGCATCCACTTCTAAGTTTGGGACTGGATGCTACCTCGTCTAATCGGCCCCCTCAACCTAACGTACTGGGGAGCTACCTCCTCTCCGAGCACGGTAAGATGGTACCCACACACTATCTGAGATATGTGGTTGCACTCTATCTGTATATAACAAAGGTACCATGCTCTGTAAACTATATCTATATGTAATATTTCCACAGGGATCTGATACTATATAAGTACATTTATATATATATATATATATATATATATATATATATATACATATATTTCCTGTTTTTCGTCATGTGTCCAAAAATAACCATAACGCTATAATTCTGTACTGTAAATACTGTAATATCTGAATAACTATAGCATCTTGATGCTATAACTATATAATCTGTCTTTATAAACTGTCTGTATAACCTGTCTGTATAATCTATGTGTTATGACATTTAGGAAAAAAATGGCATTCTGTAAATAATATTCATACTGATCTGAATAAACGTATGTATACATTTATACATACATTTGTATCTATATATATATTTGAATAAAGCTATAAATAAACGTGTATTTGTCTATGTAATATCAGATTATATCTGTATATGTTGTATAACTTGATATACTGAAAAAAACTGCATAAAACTCTTCATCAGATAATATAAACTTAGGCCACACATACTATAAAAATTCATATTCTGTATAATATCTAGTATACATATATATATATATATATATATATATATATAATTTCTGATAATGTAAGTAAATCTCTTAGCATAACATATTTCCCTTACCTTAAATCTGAAAAGCCTCTCACTGAACTCTAGTCCTACACCCGCAAGGTTCTCCACTCAATACTCTGAAAACAACATCCACCAGAACAAAACATCAGTATTTTCTTACCCACAACATTTCTTATAACTATGAGGAAGGGGTAATTTGAATAAAATGCCTTACCCTGGATTTGGGATGAATTCCAAACCAACTTCTCCCACGATCAGCTCAGCAGACTTGCAGAGAACTTTGTCAGGAGCGTTGTGGTGGCCTCAGATCTTCAATTCGGCGAGAAATGGGGCCAGGATCGAAGAGAGAAGGAGGGAGAGGCATTTTAGAGAGAGAGACAGAGAGAGAGAGAGAAAAAGAGAGTTTGTGTTGAATATTCATAAAAAAATCCAGGTTTCAACTATATATAGGGCCGGATTCATCGATGAGTCCTTAAGTAATTTTGTCGACGAACCCTACCTCCTTGTCAACGAAATTCAGATTGTCCAAAAACCCCTCTCGGTATCTTGTCGTTGACGAGGCGTGGCTTCGTCGACAAGATCTACTTATGTGCTTGTCGACGAACTCCTAGTGTTCGTCGACGAGACCCTGTGTAAAAATTTTTCAGGTTATTATATTCAAAATGCAACGTCGTCGACGAAGCCTGTGACCTCCTTCTGTTTCTATTTCCATTTCCCCCCCTCTTTATTATTTAAATACCATTATTTTTCGAGTCGTTACATATGAGCTCTTCTTTGAAATTAGACAAAGACGAACAAGGTATACCAGTAGATGTTAAGCTCTATTGTGGGATGATTGGTAGCTTACTATATCTGACTGCTAGCAGGCCTGATATAATGTTTAGTGTATGTTTGTGCATAAGATTTTAGGCTGCACCTAAAGGGTCACATTTATTAGTTGTCAAACGAATACTTAGATACCTGATAGGAACAATCAAACTTGGATTATGGTGTCCTAAGTATACATCCTTTGAGATTATTAGTTATTTAGATGCTAATTTTTTCGGAAGTAAAGTAGATAGAAAATGTACTAGCGGCACATGTCATTTCCTAGAACATTCGTTAGTATCTTGGTTTTCAAAGAAGCAAAATTCAGTTGCTCTATTCATAGTCAAGGCTGAATGCGTAGCGACTGGAAGTTGTTGTGCTCAAACGTTATACATGAAGCAACAACTTATGGATTTTGGATTAAGCTATGATACAGTTCCTATAAGGTGCGACAATACTAGTGCAATAAACATTTCAAAGAACCCTATATCACATTTACGAACTAAACACATAGAAATTAGATATCATTTTTTTCGTGATCATGTGCAAAAAGGAGATGTGACACTTAAGTTTGTATGCACAGATGAACAATGGGCAGACATATTCACAAAACCACTTACGGAGGATAGTGTTGACTCTATGAGTCTAATCCGATTTTGAAAATGACAAATCACTTGGCATTTGATCTGTGCATTGAGTTTGTGAACATGACTTATATTAAGCATGCACAGAAGGATAACGAGTCATGGAAGCCTTAAAGTAAAGCTTACATATCTTGGAAAGATCCATGGAACTCAAAGAGTACGAGAATCAAGATGCAAGCAGAAAAGTTTGAGCATATCTTGGGAATGGGTACTTAGACCTCATCTATTTATATTTTTGTATGATTTAATTTGAGGCTCAACATATACCTTAAAATGATTTTAGGACTCATGCATTTCATGAACATCATTAGGGGATATTCATGGACTTATAATTAATGTCAAAACCTTGAAAAATGTTTTTATGAAAGAGTCAAGAAAGAAAGCAAAACAAATTTTTGAACTAGGAAGTAAATATGCAAAAATTGGGGACTTCAGTTGACTGAACTTTAAGTTCAGTTGACTGAAGAATTTCCTCAGACGTCTGAAGAATAAGTTCAGTCGTCTGAAGATTTATGGGTGAAAAACATAATTTGGCAGAAGCACCTCAGATGACTGAACTTGACACTTCAGTCATCTGACCCTTGACCTTGGTCGTCTGACCATATGTCCACGCAATTTTTTCAAAGGATAAAAGGACTTCGGTCGTCTCGGTCCTTGACCTTAGTCGTTTGAACTTGCGGTAAAACTAAAAAATTTAATTTTTATTGATCAAACACACGAACTATCTTATGATCCAATGGTTGAGATCAATTCTAAGGGTAAGACACTATTTATACTTCCTATCTAAACCCTAGTACGTAAGAAAACAAGAAGAAGATCAACGAAAAGAGTAGAACACATCTTGTTGAAAAGAGAACGGTGAAACTTGAGCTCATTGATATACGATTGCCTGCTCTTCACTTTACATTCATTTACTTTGGGCAAATCTACTCAGAATATCTAAGTAGAACTCAGTTACTCATTTGGTTCTTTCATTCTAGTATTGATGCTTGATAAATCATATTTTTTTTGTTAAGAGTTAGTGGGATAGAGTTTTTCTTATATAAGCTGATCTACTTATTGATATCCATTTTTCATAGAGTATATCATTGCAAAATCTATTTTTGAATTCTTGTTAAGAAGTTGATCTTGTGTGTGCATATAGCAAATCATATCATTAAGAATATTACCACTTGAGAAGAGCTTTAGGTATTGATTAAACACTTTTGATTCAAGTGAGAATTCATTCAAAGAGTTGATATTTTCAATAGAACAAACCTACTTATTTGAAGTTCATTTGTGTTTGTAACTATATATATATATTGAAGGATATTTTTCAAAAAATCATATAGTAAGAGTGTTGATCTTTGGTATCATCATCTTAGAGATACATATGCATATACATCAAGTCAAATATTACCTAGATCACATTGAGATCGAAATATTATTGGGGTTAAAATATTTTGTGAAATAATTTTTACAAAGTGGGTGTAACATCTTTGCAATCTACAAAGTTATTGTTATATTCAAAGATCTAACCTAAGATCTCCAAAGCATTTTTTTTTATACAAACATTTTTGGGAGACTTGATAAAAAGGGATTTGTGTGTTCAAGCATATCATACATAAACGATTATATCGTTTCATACATTTTGAGCTTCAGATTTTATCATATGTTAATGTATTAGGAATTTGAATTGTACTCACGAGCTTTTTTTTGGAAGCATTTTTGAGTGTTTTTACAGATTCTATTGTATTCACGGTTCGGTGTGAAAATCAGGGTTTGAGGAGAGAGCTGTATCTCGTGTAAGCAGCAGAGTAGGAGGGAGCTGTGCCTCTTGTAAGCAGCGGATTGTACGGGAAGCTTTGTCCCAATTTAAGGAGTAGGGATTTTAATGAAATCCTTGAGTGGCTGCTCAAGGCAAGGACGTAGGCCAAGTTGGCTGAACCTCGTAAAAATCGCATTTGTCTTTTCTCTTCCCTTTACTCTTTACTTTCAACACTATATTTAAACTGTTCATATTGAATGTATAGGTTGAATAACAGTGCACACAATTAATTGGATAATAAGAACTCATTGGTAAATTGAATTTGGTTTGTTATAAATCCCTAAGATTGGTTTGCTAAATATACAAGTAGGGATTAAGTGGTAGATAGATTCAAAGAATTTTCAAAATACCCAATTCACCCCCCTCTTGGGATTACACCTAATTCAATAGGTAGATTTATCCAAATTGGACATGAATTAGGCCTGATGCATAATCCAGAAGTTGCCTAAAATTATATTAGATTACATAATTCAGGAGGAGCAACATCAATTAATATTCAAAATTGGTTAGAAATCTCAAATTTGGCTCATTTGTTCATATTTGGTATTAAACTCATAGCATGATGATTGTATGTTAAATGACACATGTTAATCCTCACTTAAACCTTTGAACTTTAGTGACTGTTTTGATTATAAATGTCTATGTAATTTGACACACTGTGTATGTTCACATTGAAATTTAATTCAACAACACAGTTTTTTGCATTAGCAAGGGGGAGAAGTACATTGAATAACACAAGAAGACATATTTGATAATACAATTTTGAAATATAAAGGTTGCATATTTTTAAAAGATGAGATATAATTATGTCAGAACATTTTTGTTATATACCTTTTTGTTAATGTTAAAAGGGGGAGAAGAATATAAGGTTATAGCAAAAATAGTTAGAAAAATTAGAAAATTAGCTTGCAAATTTTTTTTTTAATGCAAGGGGAGAAAAGAACATAAGTACATGAGTTATACGTGCAAAACTATTGCCCATTTTACATTGTGTTAAATTTTATATTGTGCATTATTTGAGGGGGAGCCTAGTTAGGCGTAACCCATTTTATATTTTTGCTCGTGTTGACTCTATGAGTCAAATCCTATTTTGATAATGACAAATCACTTGGTATTTGATCTGTGCATTGAGAATGTGAGCAGGAACATTACTTAGCATGCATGGAAGGTGATGAAGTCATGGAAGTCACGAGGATTAAAACATATATATATATATATATAACCTGACACAATCCATGGAACTAAAAGAATAGAAGAATGAAAATGCAAGCGTCAAGCTCAAGATCGTCATGTGGATGAGTATTTAGAATTGATGTATGTGCATATTTTATATGATATAGTTAGAAGCTCAAAATATACCCTACACATGCATGTTGTGAAAAATTTCTAGGGTTAAACATAAACTTAGAGAACTTATTTTGAACCTTGAAAAATGTTTTATAAGAGATTACAACAAGAAAGTTCAAATGTTTTTGAAAACTAAACTGAAAAGTCTAAAGTTGATATGCTCATACGATTGAGGAGTACCCTCAGAAGTCTGAAGATACAACCTCAGACGACTGAAATTTTATTTTAGACGTCTGAAGAATTTTGCTTAGGAGACTTAAGAATTAGTTCAGTCATCTGAAGAATTAATTATAAAACACAGCACAGGCAGAACACCTTCAGACGTCTGAACTGTCAAGTTCAGTTGTCTGATCTCGTGTCTAAACTATATTTTTTAGTGCTTTAAGGAACATTAGACATCTGAACCTGAATGCTCAGTCGTTCGAACTTGCGAGAACTTTAAAAATCTAAACTTTAGCGAGAAAACACGCTAGTTATTCACTTGATCAAATTGATCCAATGGTTAGGACTTATCCCAAGGCCGTGATTACTTATATAAACAACCTCTAAACCCTAGTACCTCATTTTGACATTTGATTAGGAGCCTTGAATGTATACACAACTCTAAAAATCGTTGAATTCATTGCTAAGCTCTTGTCTGCGATTTCATAGTATTTACTACATATCTAAGCTTGGGCTACGTTGATTTTCAAAAAGAGTTCCAGCAAATCTTGTGCAAACAACATGGGTATTGAGGTTTGGCAATCAAACTAATTGTTTGCTTATTTTCAAAGATTTTTTCATATCACAAACTTATTCTTGAATATTCATTT
This sequence comes from Malania oleifera, assembly GCF_029873635.1. NCBI lineage: Eukaryota > Viridiplantae > Streptophyta > Magnoliopsida > Santalales > Ximeniaceae > Malania > Malania oleifera. The sequence continues at coordinate 68,432,609 of NC_080428.1, forward strand.
TGAGAAATTGATCTTAAGTTATTATTTATATATACTTTTGTGAAAGATCACTATTTGAGAAAAGTTTTTCATTAAAAACTAAAATCTTGAAGAAAGTTTTTAAATATTTCTTCATTCAAAGATTGACTATTTGATTAGTCTAAGAAGTATTTGATTGCAAATCCTAAGAGCCTCTAAATACATATTCTTGAGGGATATTATTTTTGAAACATAGTGTTTAAATCTTTGCAATATTCAAAGTCGTATATTTATTCAAAGATTCAACTTTACAGATTATTGATAACAAGAATATAGATCTGCGCATTATTAAAGATTATTTTTGAAAGGATCTTATTTTCTAATCTTGCATAAAGTATTTTGAAATTGAACCTTACATTTATCCAAAGCATTTATTTATAAAATCATTTTTGGGAGATATCGATTTAAAGGATTGATTTGTGAAGCATATCATTCATATAATGATATCATCGTTACATACATACTAAGCTTCAAGTTTTATCATATGAATATGTGTTAGGATTTTGATTGTATTCACTAGCTTGTGTAGAAGCAATATTGAGTTTTTGCAGAATTCTAATTCTATGTTGTAATCACGGTTCGGGTTGTGAACCGGATGAGGAGCAAGCTGTGCCTTTTGTAAGCAGCGGAGTAGGAGGAAGCTGTGTGTAACGACCTACCTAATTTACCATCTATATATTTTTTTTCACATAATAACATGCCAATAATCATGATAACCATAAACATAATCCACCAAGACCCGTGGGTACCGGGGAATAAACCTGTCATATATTATTGACACCTTAGCAGCGGTAAACATACATTGTATACATAATAAACCAACCGTACAAATACAATACCAGAGTTTTACAGACCCGTCATATAAATATACACACATCAAAAAATGATCATAAAGTTCCCTAGGGCCACTACCCAAAAACCCATCTGACCCTAGCATAGCGGCTTACCCTTTTGGCAAGGTAGATCGGGCGACCACTAACGCTGCGGAGCTCTATCAGCCCCTCTACTTGGATTCCCTGAAATATTTTAGAGCTGGGGTGAGACACCTCTCAGTAAGGGAAATAAACTAATATCAGTGTGTGGCAACATGAGTATTTTCATATGTCATAAGCATATACTTTATATAAATCGTATCTGTGAAAACTATTTGATAATTTACTGAATAAACATATTTAAAAGTAACATACATGTCATGCTATATCTCTGTATGTGTAAATCATCTTATACAGCTGTATAATACGCGAAATAAATCTTAGGACGGATCATCCTTTTGCTTCCTTCTACTTGACTCTCCCTTTTCTATTTTTGAGACCTTGAATTTTCTGGTGTATTTTTTGTTCTTTCTCATGAACTCTCCAAATTTCTTAGTGATAAGTGCCATGTTTTCATCCAATTCTGAATCACTTCCCTTACTAGAGCAGTGAGATGATGCCTTAAGTGCTGTAGCTTTCTTTGCTTTAATTTGCTTATTCTTCCTCTCATTTATTGCAAGCTCATAGGCGATGAGCGATCCAATTAGTTCATCAATAGAAATCTCCTTCAAATTTTTCCCTTCTGCTATTGCAGTAGCTTTAGCTTCCCAAACTAGAGGTAGTCCCCTAAGTATTATCCTGATCAACTCATAAATGGGGTAATATTTACCAAGAGCATTTAAAGAATTCGTGATGTGTGTGAATCTAGTGTACATGGATTGAATAGATTCATCAGTAGTCATTTTAAATGCTTCATATTCACTAGTGAGTATGTCTATCCTATTATCTTTTACTTCCTTAGTACCTTCATATGTGGCTTCTAATTTTTCCCAAATCTCTTTAGCAGTGTTACAAGCCATCACCCTAGTAAACTCATTTACATCTAGTGTACAAAATAGCAAGTTCATTGCAATAACATTTATTTGCACAGATTTCCAATCTTCTTCAGTATACTTATCTTTAGTTTTGGGTACATTTACCTTATCAACTACTTTCATAGGGACATGGTTTCCCTTGGAAACAATTTTCCACACTTTCCAATCCACATTTAAAAGACATATACTCATTCTTCTTTTCTAGTAGGTGTAATTTACACCGCAAAAAATTGGTGGTCTAGTGGATGAGTGTCCTTCACCCAATGGAGTTACACCGATGTGTGCTATGTGATCTTTTTACAAAATGAACTGTCAAGTCTATGTAAACCCACTTTGATACCAAATGTTAATTCACGTGTAATCCCAAGAGGGGGGTGAATTGGGTATTTTAAAAAATCTTTAAGTTTATTTTACCACTTAATCCCTATTTCAATGTTTAACAAATTAATTGCAGGGGCTTGAAATTAATTCAAATTATTATCTTAATAAATTCTATTTTACCCAATTAATTATCAAGTGCGAATAATATAAATCAACATACAACCATGCAAAAGCTGATAATGAAATGCAAGCAGAAATTAAAAAAGACAAGGGAAGAGAGAAGGCAAACACAATTTTACAAGGTTTAGCCAACTCGACCTACTTACTCGCCTTGAGCAACCCACTCAAGGATTTCACTAAATCCTTACTCCTTTAACCGGGATGGAGCTTCTCTTACAATCCACTGCTTACAAGAGGCACAACTTCCTCCTCATCCAGTTCACAACTCGAACCGTGATTATAATATAAAATTTCAAATCTACAAAAAACTCAATATTGCTTTTAACAAAGCTAGTGAGTACAATAGAAAACCTAACACATATTCATATGATAAAACTTGAAACTCAGTATGTATGTAACGTGGTCAATAAAATCTCTGAATAATATTTGGTTTAAAAGAATATGACTATTCTGCTTCAAATATTAAATCCAACCAAATGATCTCAATACAAATATGTAATTCAGTTTTGCTCCAAAAATCTAGATCGATCAGTTTTGTTCCAAATATCCAAAAATACAATATGATCTTTGTATATGAATATATATAAATACAATATGATCTTTGTATATGAATATATATATATATATATATATATATATATATATATAATATGTGTTCCAAAGATCAAAAACCTAATATAATACCAAGTTGAATGCACAACAGTCGCTAGAATTTATTTTGAAAATCAATGTAGCCTTAACTCATATTTGACGTATATGCTTTGAAATCCTAAGCAAGAATTCAGCAGTGTGTTCAATGCTCTCCCAAGTTGTGCTAAACGTTTAGGACATTCAATCTCATGCCTAAGGTTGAGGAACTAGGGTTTAGAGGTTGATTATATAGGTAATCTCAGCCTTAGCATAAATCCTGACCATTGGATCAATTTGATCAAGTGTATAACCCATGTGTTCTCTCGCTAAAGATTAGATTTTTAAAACTTCCCATAGGTTCAGATGACTGAGATTCGGGGTCAGACGTCTAATGTTCCTTAAAGCACTGAAAAATTATAGTATGGACACAGGGTCAGACGTTTGAACTTGAGGTTCAGTCTTCTGAAGATCCTGGTCAAACATCTCAACTTACACTTCAGGCTTTTGAGGGTATACTTTGGACATAGGGTCAGACGTTTGAACTTGAGGTTCAGTCTTCTAAAGATCCTGGTCAGACATCTGAACTTACACTTAAGGCTTTTGAGGGTATACTGTCTGTTCTTTGTTTTGCAAATTAATTCTTTAGACTTCTGAACTAACTCTTCAGTCATCTAAGGAAATACTTCAGGCGTCTAAGACAAATCTTCAGGCTTCCGAGGTACCTCTTTAGACGTCTGAGGATATACCTTGCTCTTTTGCTTTATGTACTCATTAAAACATTTTCCAAGGTTTTGTAAATTAGGTTTCTAAGTTAATCTTTAACCCTAGAAGATTTTCATGAGATGCATGAGTCCTAAGGTCAGTTTAGGGTATATTTTGAGTTTCGAATTACATCATATGAAATATGTAAATACATTTAGTTCTAAATACCCATTCCCATGACGATCTTGAACTTGACGCTTGCATCTTCATTCTTCTACTCTTTTAGTTCCATGAATTGTGTCAAGTTGTATATCCTTTAATCCTCATGGCTTCCATGACTTTCTAACCTTCTGTGCATGCTAAATATTGTTTCTGTTCACAATCTCAATGCACATATCAAATATCAAGTTATTTGTCATTATCAAAATAGGATTGGACTCATAAAGTCAACACCCGACATAAGCAAATACATATGTGCCTGCGAGGTGCCCCTCTAATGACCACCTTGGGCTGCCGGGTTACCTCCTCGATACTGAGGTTGTGGTGGTGTGTAATTCATCGTCGTGCGGTAGTCCCACGCTATATGCCCTACCCCATCGCACCGAAAGCAGCCTGCTGATCCACCCTTGCACTCACCCCAATGCCTCTTATGGCATCTGGGATAGGTAGGACGTGATGAATCCCCCTGATGGGCTTGATATCCCATCTCCTATCACTGCCCCGTGAAATTACCAGGTTGCCTCCATGAACTCTGGCTGGTGCTAGTTTAAACCCTGGAGGCAAGGGCCTCTTCTTCTGGTTTACTGCTCTCTCACCCTCCTGAATATTTGCCTCAACTGCCATGACCTTATCCACCAACTCAGAAAAACCCTGCGTCAACAACGCCACCACCTGTGCTCGTATCTCTTGCCTCTAACCCTTCTCAAACCTCTAGGTCTTCTTTGGCTCGTCTGGGATCATGTATGGAGCGAAATAGGATAGCTCCATAAAGTTGGTCATATACTGCTATATGGTCAAGTGTCACTGATTCAGATTCAGGAACTCCTTTGCCTTAGCCTCTCGGGTGGCAATAGGGAAGTATCTGTCGAAGAAAACCTCCCCGAATCGGCTCCAGGTGATAGCCACAGGTCCTGGACGTTGTTCCTCCATGAGCTTTGCTGATCTCCACCACATCTTTGCCTCTCCCACTAATTTAAAGGTGGTATAGCGCACCTTCTTCTCCTTCGTGCACTCTAGAACACCTAGCAATTCCTCTATTTCCTAAACCCAATTTTCAGCTGCGATCGGATTCATCCCTCTTGCAAATACCGACAAATTCATCTGGGTAAACTGCTGAAAAGTGTAGCCCCAACCAACCGATGGCTGATCCTGCTCTCTAGAGTCCCTTCGGTTCTCCTTCCTGGCCTGCCGCGCTATACTTTGCAGAACTACCGAAGCATCCATATCACCCTCGTTGGAAGTATCCATGTGATTGTCCCCTCCAACTACGATGTACTTCCCTTTGGAATCCATCTTGAAGATAGGATATAAATTGAATTATAAATTCCACATTTATCATGGTTGCAAGTATGGGATGACTAATAATAAAACATATGAGTTTGTAGATAAAAGAAATCATTTACACAATCTTGCCACAAAACCGTTGAGGTATCTACCTCTGACCATAACACTGGCACTATGCACGTACTCAACCGACCTAATATTCTCACTTAAAGTTCCAAGTTCCAGTGTCTCCACCTAGAAATGAAATCATTGATGGATTTACCGTGGTTTTTCTAAAATCGTCATTTCAGGAAAAACACAGAAGACCGTCAACGGATCTCCACCTCTAAGCTTCCAGACTAAAACCCAACCTAACCTACCCATTCCTATCCCTATCTTATCTCAACCTATACTCTGGTAATTATCAACTATCAAAGTCTGCAGAACCTAGCAAACTTAGGCTCTGATACCACCTCTAATGCCTCGACCCACCACGAGGGGCGGGGGTGCTATTTTAGTGACATCTGTATACCTGATACCATAATCATTATATAAATGCAACATAAGTAAATAAAACATTCTCTAAATCCATTACTAGAGTTCTAAACCACTAATAATTATAAAAGTCTCCCGATATCCATAAGACATTCCAACCAAAATAAAGGAAACTAACTGAGTCCATTCGACCATATTACATATCTAGGAAGCTACACACATAACTTAAATACAGTAAAGTTCTTACAGACACTCACAAAAACTAAATTAGCTATCACCCTGCCTCGGAGTTTGCTATGTTCAACCTCGAGATGGTCCTAAAAAGATGATTTGTATATTAGGGTGAGAAACTTCTTAGTAAGGCAAATAAGTGTGTGGCCAACATGAGTTTTAGTGTATATAGATAACATCCCATTCTCCATTTAACTGAAAATAGAATTTATACATTATACTCACCCTGCACAGTTGAAAATGCCCTTTTTCATTTCCATAGTGTAAACCCATTTAGTAAATAATAATACCATTTAGATAAATTAACATATATACATAAAAGACATTCCCTGGGATTAACAACATGCTTAACCCCCATGACCGGTTGTGCTGCCCGAAGGCTGGACTTAGCCCTGGGGGGATCAACCTAGACAAAGTCAAAATATCCATCTACTAATATACACCTACAGGCATCTGCAACCCAGTTTCAAGTCCTATTGCCTTACCACTTCCTGGTGCGGACCCCCGGGAAGGTACCACCTCTACGTAGGCTAATTGGATGAAACCACCCTACAACTCTCATTCTGGTGTGGGCGCACATGGCCAAATAATAATTTCCTAGCAACGGTACCATGCTCACAATTGGTCCTCAAGGTTCTTATACCATATCATGCAATTTAAGTAGTAAAACTGTAGTATAAGTTTCATTTTGTACAAAATCTGCCATTTCATAAAATCCGACCCCGACAGTCAAATAAAATCGGCTCTCAGCCATCATATACAACCCGACCCTCGACCATTAAATAAAATCAGGCTCACAACTATTAAATACAACCCAGCCTTGACCTTTAAATAAAACCCGACTCACAGCCATTAAATAAAAGCCAGTATTTCGCAAATGTAGTTCCTGTATTTTCACAAACAATTCAGTATTTCACAACCATACCCAAATTCAGTCATACCATAACCCATATCGATTATTCACCTGCCACACAATTTCAATATTTGAATACGACCATTTAAACAACGAAGAAAACAAAGTTTGAAGTTCTAAGAAAAAATCCAGTTTAACACCGTTCGTTTTATCAAAAATACCATATCATATATCCTAAATTTATAAAGACCACTTTGAATGTTGTTTAATCCATTCAACTTTAATAAAATCCTAACGTAACTTAATCCCCTTACCTGTTTACTGAGAGAGTTCCTACGGCGCTCCTAAAACCCAACCCACGACGACACGACCTCCAAAACCATAAAAACACATTTCCCCAATTCAAACAACTCCATCCCAAAATAATAATCATTAAACATCCCCAAGCCTATACACCCCATTTAATCAGTTAAATGCTAGACAAATAGCCCATTTCTACGCTTACCTCAACTTTGGAGTGATGCTTGGAAAACCCCAAAACACGATTTCGTTCCGGTGAACTCGTAGAGAATTTCCCCCAGATCCTTGTAGTGACTTCCAATCGTCGATTTGGGCGACGAAAGACGAGAAATCGAAGAGAGAAGGGGTGGGGTGCGCAAGTTTTGAAAGAGAGAGAGATATTTGTTTTCTTAATGAAGAAGTAATTTAAAACCTATTTATAGGTCATTGACTCGTCCGACTTTGTTGACGAATTGGAGCATTCGTCGACGAGTTGTAGAAGGATGTTCATTGATGAAAGAAGGGGTTCGTTGAAGAACTCTAAACCTGAAATTTTCTATCGCTTGGGATTTCTTCGCAACAAAGCCTGAACTTTGTTGACGAGTCACAGAAGGGCACTCATCAACGAAAATAGGGGATTTGTCGACGAGCCTTACTACTCTGCCCCTTTTAAATTTCCCTTTCTTCTTTTCTTATTTATTTCTTTTATTTTTCGGGTTCGGGTTTCTACACATGGGCCTTGCACAGCCCATGTAAACCTCCTTCCCTCTCATTTTTTGTTTTTGTATTTTTTGATAATAATAATACTTAATAATAATTACAATAAATAGTAATAATAATACTTATAACAACAACAACAACAACAACAACAACAACAACAAGAATAATAATAATAATAATAAAAATAATAATAATAATAATAATAATAATAATAATAATAATAATAATAATAATAATAAGCTATTGGATTTTGAGTACATAAAGGATTTATATGCTAAAGATTTTGATTTTGCTAATGTGTGTGAGGCATGTGATAAAGTTGCGTTTCATAAATTCTATAGGCATGATGGATATTTGTTTGGGGAGAATAGACTTTGTGTGCTTAACTGCTCCTTAAGAGAATTGCTTGTGCGAGAGTCACATAGCGGGGGTTTGATAGGACATTTTGGGGTACAAAAGACTTTAGATATTTTGCATGAACACTTCTTTTGGCCACATATGCGCAGAGATATAGAGAGAGTGTGTTCTAGATGCATTTTATGTAAACAAGCTAAGTTTAAGGTCTTACCTCATGGCCTTTATACTCCTTTTCCTGTACCTAGTGAACCTAGGGTAGACATTTCAATGGATTTCATATTAGGTTTGCCTAGGTCCAAAGGGGTTATGGACTCTATATTTGTGGTGATTGATAGATTTTCTAAAATGGAACATTTTATTCCTTGCCATAAAATTGATGATGCCACAAATATAGCCAATTTATTCTTTAGGGACATTGTGCAATTGCATGGCATTCTTAGGACAATTGTGAGTGATAGGGATGTTCAATTCCTTAGCTACTTTTGGAAGGTTTTGTGGGGAAAGTTAGGAACTATGCTATTATTTTTTACTACTTGTCATCCTCAAACTGATGGTCAAACCGAAGTAGTTAATTGGACTTTAGCTACCTTATTGTGTGCGGTCATTCAAAGGAATTTAAAATCATGTGAAGAATGCATACCATTTGTTGAGTTTACTTATAATAGAACTGTGCATGCTTCTACTAATTTTTATCCATTTGAAATTGTTTATGGTTTTAATCCTTTGAATCCATTGGATTTGATGCCGCTACCTGTGAATGAGAGATCTAGCTTAGACGGATGACACAAGGTTGACTTGGTGAAGAGGATCCATGAACAAGCACGACAACATATCGAAAAGAAGAACTGAAAATATTCATCTCAAGCCAATAAGGGGTGCAAGTTCATTACTTTTTAACCGGGAAATTGGGTATGGGTGCATATGAGAAAAGAGAGGTTTCCTACTAAAAGGAAAACAAAGCTACACCTGAGGGCTGATGGACCTTTTCAAGTGCTAGAAAAGATCAACGACAATGCATACAAATTGGATCTACCGGGTGAGTATAAGGTCAATGCAACTTTCAACGTTTCTGATTTATTCCTTTTGACATAGGTGATGATTCAAGGACAGATCCTTTTGAGGAGAGGGGGAATGATATGAACCAACAAGATCCGATTGCACAGGATGATCTGCACATGCCAAAGGACCCATCACAAGAGTTAGAACCAAAAAGGTCAAGGAGGCTATGCAAGGACTAATTGAGAAGTTGCTTGAGCAATAGTCAATGAGGGTCACAGACACTAAAGAAAAGGACTTCCTTGAAGAGCCTAAGATGGTAAATTGTCTAAATATGTGTGAAGCTGGAACCTTAAGCCAATAAGGGCTGCTTGGGAAATTTTTATTATTTTAATTAAAGTATGGGCTAAATAGTGGGCCAATTGTGTCAATTAAGCATGACATGTGACTTGCACATGTTTCATTAAATGACATGGCACATGGCATGTGACTTACACATGTTTCATTAAATGACATGGCATGCTTAAGGTTATGTGGAGCAATTTTATTGACCAGATTGATGTCATAGCCTATTTTTATGGGCTGAGTCGATGTCATGGGTTTCTTTTATTTTCTTTAAGTAGCCAACTCTCTGTTGTATTAAAAGAGGAATACTTTTGGCTACATACAATTTTAGGTGAGGTTTACTTCTCTTCAAGTTCTTTATTGAACTGTCACCAAACTTATCAAAGGTGCTACCTTTGTGGCGTTCATCCATTAATTTGATTTTCTTGGTTTGTGCTTCACATCAAGCAATAGGTCAAGGATCCACTACCATGTTGAATCTTATTTTGGGTTTGGGGTTTTGATAAATCTGATTTGGGGTCTTTGGACGTTCATTCTTAGGGTTTCGCATCACCTACAAACTAAGAAAGAAGTTTAAATCCTAACTGGAAGGGTGACATCTTAAAGTCGTGAGTTTGGTCTTGGTTCAAGAAGAAGGAAAAAGACACAAACCAATGTACTACACAAGCAAGGTGTTACATGGAACATAGATTAATTACTCATAGTATAGAAAGCTACCTTTGTAGTCCTATCCACAGCTAGGAAACTGAGACCCTACTTCCAAGCTCACCGTGTTATCGTGTTGACCAACGTGCCTCTGAGACAAACCTTTCAGCACCTAGAGTTATTAGGAAGGATGATGAAGTGGTCAGTTGAATTAAGAGAATTTGATATCCATTACAAGTCAAGGCCCGCATTCAATGCGCAGGTCTTAGCTGACTTCATCACTGAACAAACTTTCAAAGACATGACTACTTAATGAGCACAACTCTTAAGGAAACCCAAGAGTGGGCACATCTCACTAAGAATGACTATCTTATAAGCACTGCTCATGAGGTCTGAAAACATGCCTACTTGATGAGCATAATTCATAGGCAACTTAAGAGTAAGCACGATTCACCAGGAATGACCTATTTGATGAGCACCACTCATGAGACCCATAAACATGCCCACTTGATAAGAATACCTCATGAGGCAACTCAAGAGTGAGGATGACTCACCAAGAATGATCCATCTGATGAACATCACTAATGAGGCCCGAATACATGCCCACTTGATGATCATAGCTCATAAGGGAACCTAGGAGTGAGCACGACTCACCAGCAATGGATTATCTGATGAGCACCACTCATGAGATTCGAAGACATGATCACTTAATAAGCAGAGCTCATGAGGCAAACCAAGAGTGAGCTTGACTCACTAGGAATGGCCTATTTGATGAGCACCACTCATAAGGCCAGCAGACATGCCCACTTGATGAGCACAACTCATGAGACAACAAAAGAGCACAACTCACCAAAGCATGACCCATCCAATGAGTGTCGCAACGTTTTAGAGAAGGGTCTAGAATGACGAGGAATAATAATATTAAAAGTTTAATGTAGTTGCCGCTAACCTGTTACTTTCTTAGGTGCGGTTAGCTTACCTAATTACTACCTATTGATTGGTCTCTAGACTAATCATAGGCCAAGTAACCAGTAGTCTCGGTCTGCATTTACAAGAGTTGGGATTAAGAGTTCAGTTATGCGAGGGAAAGGTACTAACACCCTCTACACACCCGTTCTACGAACGATACCTAATTAAATATGAATTATCCCTAAACTGAATCTAACCGTCTTTAATAAACTCCTTAAAAATAAATAAATATTAAAATTTTAAAATAAAATATAAAATAAGGTGCGATTTAGGAGGGGATTTTATTAGATAAACTCCCCTTAGAACTAATATAGATGAGCTCTGAAATACTTCTTTACCTTTTGTTTAATTATTGGGACACACACACACACAAATAGAATATATACATATAATAATTAAACAAATTAATCAAATTTGATCAAAATGAGCCTTTAAAACATTCCGAGATTTTTTCAAAAATTTATTTAGAATTTTCTAAATTTTTTTTTAACATTTTCTACAGTTTCTAAATATTTTTAAAGACTTTTTTCCCTTCATATTTGATATTTTTATTTTTAATTTTTTTTACCCAAGTCCAAATAACTCAAATAATTTTTATTTATTTATCTTGATTTTTAAATATTTTTTCTTGACTTTTACTATTTTCCCCAATTTTTTTAAAAAATTAATTTTAAAATTACATAAACTGAACTGGCAGTTTGGAAGAGTCAAACCGGTTTAATTGGTCTAAACTGAGTCAATGGGTTAGCTCAAGTTGACTCGGGTAAGACTGGGTTTGACTTAGTCGGGTCGAGGAAGAGTGGCCACGTATTAGCTAGTGGTGGCGACATGTGGGCACGTGTCAGACTCGGGTCTCGAGTTAGGTATTCGTATAACGCCCCGAACCCGTTGCGGGCCCGAGGTGCTACTTTAGTGACATCCGTGTACTTGATACCATATCATAATATAAAACATGTAGTGGAATAAGTAAAACATTCTCCATAGTCTATTACCAGAGTCTAACCATCAACATACAACAAAGTCTTTTCATTCTCTGTTGACATTGGTGTATTCCCAAGACGGGAGGTGAATTGAAATTTTAAAATTTTTTCTTAGGTTCAACTAATCCAACAATCAATATTACACAAATCTAGGGTCTGTCTATGCAATTCCAATATGCGCAGATAAATATAACGTGCGAAAATTAAATAATGCGCAACATTCACAATATAACATACACGTGCAGAAATATAAATTGCAGAAATATAAACAGTGCACTCACGATATGTTATTAGGGTTCGGTCAATTGTGCCTACGTCCCCACCTTGGCTACACCAGCATAAGGATTCCACTACGGCTCATTTAACGGGTGGAGCGGCACTTGTTACAATCAGGTCAATTAGCACAGGGCTAACCTCAACCTTTACAACTAGGTCAATTAGCGGGGCTGACCTCAACCTATACCTTACTAGGATAGTGCACCTAACTTTCCTAATCGGGTCTAAGCCAATCTAGGACTATTCCATAGGACTAGTTTCCCTCTTCAGGCCCATGCCTAGAATACAACAAACGTAAATTTTGCAAACATGGAAATGCTTCTTACACAAGCTGATATGTACCAACTATAAGCTTGGTGCTCTACGTGTGTAATCAACACTCAAAGTTATGTTCTATAAACAACCAAGCACAAGTGTGTTCTAACAAGCTATTTCTTTGAAACTAGATATAACAAATCTCAATACTTGATTAGGGTTTCAAAAATGCAGATCAAATCAAACTAACTCAAAATATTTTACTTTAATGAAATAAGCACAAGAGTAGTTTGGAGTATATAGTTTGTAAAAAATATTTTGCACACAAAATATTATTGCTATAGGAATCTTTGTAATGACAATGCAAAGATCCTTAAGCTAATGAGTTTTTCCCACTAGATTTATCAAACAAAAATATGTGGAAAAACTCTTGCTTGACTCCCCAAAAACAATAACAATCAATCAAGAAAAAAAATGGGAGTATAAGAAATTTATAACAAGCAATAGCACAATAAGAAACTCTTACAAAGTTTGGATTAATCAAGGAAATGGATGTATGAGAGTATTTGAACTAAAATAGGCAAGATAAGTTTTTAGAAATTGAGAGGATTTTTGACTAATTATGTGACAACCTGAATAATAATGAGATTTAAATAATAAAGAGGAAGGGAAATGGAAAGAGTAACAGAAGGAGGAAGTCGACTTTGTCGACGAATGCGAAAACGTTCGTCGATGACATTGCACTTTGGAAGGAAAAATTGGGGGGAATCATCAGGGCTTCGTCGATGAATACAGGGGATTCATCGATGAGGGTTTAAGAGAATTCGTCGACGAAAATTGAATTTCGTTGATGAAGAAATATCGAGAGAGTTTTGAGCCGACTGAATTTCTTCAACGAAATTATTGAAGGATTCGTCGACGAATGACGTGGCTCGTTGACGAATCCAGTTCTATAAATATAAAAATCCAGATTTTTGTTACTTCACAACTAAGCAAGCTTATTCTCTCTCTCTCTCTCCCCTTCAACCCTCTCTCTTTCTCTCTCTCTCTCTCTCTTATCATTTTTGGGCCATATTTACGCCGGATCGACAATCCGAAGTCACCACGACGCTCCTGGGGAAGTTCTCTCCAAATCTGCCAGAGCGGATCGTTGGTGAAAACAAGTTGAAAATCATCCCTGAGTTGAGGTAAAACTTTTTAAGTCAAATTTGGTCTTACGACAGTTATAGGAAATGATATACACGTAGAAATATCGAAGTTTAATGCTGGAAGTTTTCAGTTTCAGAGTATTGATTAGGAAATCCTACGGGGGTTAGACCAGGATATTTTAGGGGCGTTCGCAGTAGTCAGGTAAGGGAATAAACTAAAACAGTTACTTTTCACTCAAATTACTATTATTTATGAGTAAACTAATTTTCTGAAAATATTAACGATATTTGAATATTATGAAATCAATGCACGTTTGGGAAAAATACTGTTATTATGTTGAAACATGTATATATGTATTAGATGCCAGAAATCATGATTTTCAAATGCAATGTATGGTTTTTATACAGAAAATGTGTGGCATGAATATTATTTTACATGGAGAAATATTATGATATGATAATTATATGAATGCAATATGATTTGAGAAGTTATGGAAATATACAGTATATTATGATTTCGGCACGAGGCCGTATTTATGTATGATTTCGGCATGAGGCCGTATTTATGTATGATTTTGGCACGAGGCATTATTTACGTATGTTCGGTACGAGGCCATATTTATGAAATGATCGGCACGAGGCCGTATTTATGAAATGTTCGGCACGAGGCCATAATTATGAAATTATGAAAGATGCTATACTATCATGTACTATATGTTATCAGAATTCAGATGTTAGTTTAGTTCAGTTTCAGGAGCTCGGTACCGTAACTATATAGATTAGATATCTATGTTCAGATTAGTACTAACCACCCCACGAGGGGGTGGGAGATGGATAGTCAATATGACTTTCAGTAAAGTGTGGACGTCCACCTGGCAGTTCGGACCAGGGTGTGGTGGGCTCATTGTACTTACAAACATATTTGACTCGGCAGTGGTCGGCCAGCCATTGCTGGGTCCCACCTTCGGGCTGCACAACCCGTCATGGGGGGTAATACATAACATTAGCTAGCTATTCATCCTGGGTATATTTTTAGTATTATTATCAGTTATAACAGATACTTTACGCACGATATGATTTATTAGCAAGTATGAAAGTAAATGATTATTTAGTATGTTATGATAAATGCCTACAAATATATGAACTGTACTGTATATGTATAAATGCCTTAAATATTCATGTTGCCACACAGTTGTATTTAGTTTACTTTCCCTTACTGAGAAGTGTCTCACCCCCGAACTAAATATATTTTTCAGGAAACCCTGAGTGACCAGCGGGTCATAGCCGCTGTGGAGTCAGTGATATTACCCTGCTAGGAGGGTGAGTTTTTGTACTAGGGTCAAAATTATTCTGTGTTTGACCCTAGAATTATTTTGATATTTATGGGGATGTATATAAGTATAGTTATATGATGGTGTAGTAAACTCTGGTATTATGTTTTATGGATGAATGATTTAGATTTTATGTTTACTACTGCTTAGGTTTTCGTTGTGATTGACAGGTGTCCCTGTTACCCACGGGTTCGGGTTGGCTTTTCTATTTATTATGTTACATTTTATGTTAAGAAATTGAGGTCGTTGCAAATTATCTTGCTAATCTCTACTTAATTTGCACAAATGAGGCTCTATATATAGACAAAGGCCAAATTATAACCGTTGGGGACATATGGGTCATTATTAGGAATGTTTTAAAACCAATCAGGAAAATTAACCCCATTTAATTAAATTTAACCCCAGTAAAAAATAAGCAACCCGAGAGGTTTTAGGTGGCTGAACCTTAGTTTAATCGCCCGAATAAACTCAGTTTAAAAATCTATTTTTAAACGTTCGAGTGCCTAAGTCTTGGTTCGGTTGGCTGAACCAAGGTGATTTTCCTATTGTCCGTGGTTCGGGTGCTCGGTCTAATATTCGGTTAATTGAACTAACAAGTTTGGTCACTCGAGACCATTTTGAACGTAAGGGTTCAGTCGCCTGGGTTGGTGAAAAGTACCATGACACAGGTTCAGTCACCCGAGGGCGACACTTTAATTATAGGTTTAGTCGCCCGAAACTTGGTCAACTCGCTGACTTCTTAGCGGTTCGGGCACCCAAGGTGTTTTGAACACCAAGAGTTTGGTCGCTCGACCTCTGATAGTGTTTTTCATTTTAAGTCAAATTTTGCCTCAGTTAATTCCCCTGATATGATAAGTGATGTTGGGGACTATGTGCACTAAGTGTTGGGACTTAGGGTCTTTTCCAAGGTCTTTTTACCTTATTGGAAAAATCCAGCATTGGTCGACATTTGGTGGACCAAAGGGTGCTCCCTAAGGTCAAACTACGGTCTTGAGCTTTAGTTCCTATATGCATGCCATGCATTAATTATTACAGACCATTCTTATATTACTATTACAGACCCAACATTAAACTTATAAAATTACAACAGTGAATCTTTTGGGTCTTCTTTTGCTTCAAGCCAGTGTGTGCCACATGCTATCAATATGATCCAGTTAGTATGATCCTGCACACAAACTTGAAAGCCATCGAATACAAAGAGTATTTGTCATTATCAAAATCGGGAATGACCTATAAGGTCAACATTCTCATATTACATCTCGAACTAAAAAATCAACTAATTCGTTCCATATGACCACAATACAAGCCCTAAGGCATACAACATAAATATCTCACATCTGAGTTCTTGTAGACACTCACAAAAAGAAACAATACTAGTCTCCACACCCTGGTTCTGCTAAACTCGATCTTTGTGATTCCCTGAAAAGATATATTGTATAACGGAGTGAGACACCTCTCAATAAGGAAGATTAAGTTAATGACAGTGTGTGGTCAACAAGTGTTTCAGTGTATACAAAATCATACATTCTCTCTTTTAATGAAAATAGTATATATACCCACTTCTCATTTCTCATAGTACAAAATAGTACTACATAAATATACTAATATGCATAAAAGACCCACCTGGAACTATACGCCATGTATAAAACCCCGTGGTATAGGTTGTGCTACCTGAAAGTTGGACTAAAACCTGGGGGATCAACCCAGACCAAGTCACTCCCTACTAACTATGTTTGTAGGCTTTCGTAACTCACTTGCGGGTCCGATTGCCTTACCACTTCTTGGTAAGTACTTACAAGGAAGGTAACACCTCTACCTGGGTCAATTGGCTAGGACCACCCAACACCACTCTCGCAGTACAGTGTGGGCGCACTCGGTCAAATGGTGAAACACTCTTTAGCTACGGTACCGTGCTCATAACAACTGGGTTCATACGGTTCCTAGAGCATATTATGCAATTTAAGTAATTTAACACTGTACTTTAAACTCATTTCACATAAAATTTGTCATTTTATAAATCCCGGCCTTACGCTGTTTAATACAAACTCGGGCCTTGGCCCTTTGTTACAACTCGGCTCTCAGCCACTGAATAAAACTCCAGCCTTTGGCCGTTTGGTAAAACTCGGCCCTTGCGGCCATTATATAAATCCCTGCATTAATCAAACAGTTCCAGTATGTTTCACAAACAGTTCAGTATTACACAAATACTCCCATTTCTAGTATTTCCATATCTCTCAAAATAGTATTCACTTGCCATACAATTTTCCATATTTAAAAAAAACATAGCCCGTAGGCAAGCAATAAGAACACCGTATAAATGATTTTTAGGATCAAACTGAACTTTCCACTGTTCATTTCTACTCAAAATATCATATTATATATCCTAGGTTTGAAAATGGGACTTTTGAACAATTGGTTTTTGAAAACTCATCTGAAAACATAAATATAACTACTCAATAAACATTTCCATCGGTTCAAAATCATAAAAATGCTGCATTAACATTATCCCCTTACTTGTATTCAAAATAGGAACAGAAACGGACCGAAAATCGAAAACCCTAGCTTTTTGGACCTATGAAACTACGAAATCCTATGCGCCAAACAATGAAAGAGTGATCCAGGAGCACGTGGGAGCCCGTAGGAACCTTTTGATGAAGAAATCTCGAAACCCTAGCAGAGCTCAAAAGAGGGGTTTTCGAGATTTCCAAGAAAAAATGAGCTCACTTCTATTTATAGGTGGGCAGCCTAGGAGAAAATCGGTATCAGTTTCCCCTGTTCCCACAAAATCGTCGTCGATTTTGTGTTTGACTGGTCCAATTGACCCAAAATTGTGGTCAGTTTTCCTCCAGCTTGGAAAATCGTCGCTGGTTTTGGCCCTAACTTGCCCTATTCCTTCCTTTTATTTTATTTTATTTTATTTCTCCCTTTTATATTCATTTTCCTTTATTTTTCAGGTTCAGGTTCCTACAATCTCCCCTTTTAATCAGAATTTCATCCTTGAAATTTGCTAACTGTTACTGATCATACTCTAAACTTATAACTTCACTCTACAGAAGAGTTGGCAGCCACCCATATAGCGGCTTTGGCCTAAGTTTATTGCATACCCTCACTTATGGCGGGAGAATACCATGGTTACAACATAAGGTCTCAAAGATAACAATCTCATACAAAACTCTCCCAGCAACCCTCCATACATAAACTCCTAAATGACAATAAATTAAACATACTTACCTTAGCGGAACTACATATAAAACTAGCACGAACCTGCTCAACCGTACTAGTCTGTCTAATACTGATCCTCACTGAAAAGCTGTGGGTACTTCTGACATATTTTTGCCTCTAGCTCCCAAGAAGCCTCCTCAATTGCGTGGTTTTGCCATATCACTTTCACTAATGGTATGTCCTTAGTACGCAACTTCTATACCTTCTGGTCCATAATTTGATCCGGTACCTCCTCATATGCTAATGCGTCTATGATCTCCAAAGGTTCATAACTTAGCACGTGCAAAGGGTTTGGAACGTACTTCCTCAACACTGACACGTGAAACACATCATGAACTCTAGACAATGCCGGGGGTAACACCACTCGTAAGCAATTGGACCTATCCTTTATAGGATCTCAAATGGCCTAATGTATCGAGGGCTCAATTTCCCCTTCTTCCCAAACCTCATCACCCCTTTCATCAGGAAAATCTTCAGGAATACCATATCCCCGATCTCGAACTCTAGCTCTCATCGGTGCGTATTCGCATAACTCTTCTGCTGACTCTGTGCTGCTCTAATCCTCTCCCTGCTAAGCTTAACCTTTGTAAAGGTCTGCTGAATCAATCCAATCCCAAAATCGGCCGCTCGCTTACCTCGTCCCAGTACAACGGAGATCGACACCGACGACCATACAAAGCCTCATATGGTGCCATCTCTATAATGACCTCGTAGCTATTATTATGTGCAAACTCTACAAACGATAGATACCGAATCTAACTGTCCCCAAAATCCAGCACACACGCCTGCAGCATATCCTCTAGAGTCTGAATGGTCCTCTTATATTGTCCATCAGTCTGCAGGTGAAACGAGGTACTGAATGTGAGCTGCGATCCTAAGGCATCTTGCAAACTCTTCTAGAAACGAGAGGTAAATCGTGGGTCTCGATCTGAAATGATAGAAATTAGGATGCCGTGGAGTCGTACAATCTCCTGCACATATAGCTCGGCCAGCCTATTAATGGAATAGATGACTCTGATGGGAACAAAGTGCGTAGTCTTCATCAGCCAATCCACTATAACCAAGATGGCATTCTGACCATACACCGCTTCAGGTAACCCCGATACAAAATCCATCGAGATATGCTCCCACTTCCACTTGGGAATGTCAAGTGATTGTAGTGGTCCTGCTAGCCTTTGGTGTTTCACTTTAACCTGCTAACATGTCAGGCACTGCTTCACAAATCTAGAAATTTCCCTTTTTATGTTACTCCACTAGAACAATTCCCACAAATCTCTATACATCTTCGTACTCCCTGGATGAATAGTATAAATAGTGCGATGAGCCTCCTCTAGAATGACCCGTTTTTTATTGGCATCATTCGGTACACCAATCCTGGTATGGAATCTCAACATCCCATCAATAGAGATATTGAAATCTGGCTTTAAACCATTATGAACCCCTTCCATAACCTCTACCAACTCTGTGTCTTCCTTTTGAGCAATTTTGATTCTTTCCTACAAGGTTGGGTGAATAACTAAACTAGAATGAACACTTGTGGGTATCTGTCTGCCAAATCCACTCCCAACCTCTCAAGATCTATCATGATCTGATGTTGTACAACTGCTGAAATCGACGCACTCACTGGCTTCTGACTCAAAACATCAACTATCACATTAGCTTTCCTGGGGTGGTAACTAATGGTGTAGCTCGAGCCACCTATGTTACCTCATATTCAACTCCTTCTGGGTGAAGAAGTATTTTATACTCTTATGATTAGTAAAGATCTTGCACTTTTCACTGTATAAGTAGTGCTGCCAGATCTTTAGTGCAAATACCACTGCTGCCAAATCTAAATCATGCGTAGGGTAGCTTTTCTCGTACTCCTTGATATGGTAAGAAGCATATGTGATAAATTTCCCCTATTGCATCAAAACACACTTGAGTCCCTTTTGGGATACGTCACTGTAGATAACGTAACCACCACCCCTTGATGGAATGGTCAATACTGGAGTAGTGACTAAACGTTGCTTCAATTCCTGGAAACTCTAGTCACATTCTCCAGTCCACTCAAACCTACTATTCTTTCTTGTAAGCTGTGTCAGAGGACCCGACAGTTTAGAAAAGCCCTCGACAAACCAGTGATAATACCCAGTCAGACCTAAAAAACTTCGAACCTCATGCATGCTCCTCGTTCTCGCCCAATCAACTACTGCCTCTACCTTGCTTAGGTCCATTGATATTCCCTCCCTAGACACTACATGCCCTAGAAATGCAATCTGTTCCAGCCAGAACTTACATTTATTGAATTTAGCAAATAACTTCTTCTCCCTGAGTACCTGAAGAACCAATCTCATATAAGTCTCATGCTCTATTGGACTCCTCGAATAAATCAAGATGTCATCAATAAACACTACCACGAACTGATCGAAGTACTCATGGAATACCCTGTTGATTAGGTCCATGAATGCTGCAAGTGCATTCGTCAAACCAAACGGTATAACTAAAAATTCATAATGGCTATACTGGGTTCGAAAGGCTATCTTCGATACATCCTCTGTCGTCACCTTCAACTAGTGATACCCGGATCACAGATTGATCTTAGAGAAAACCTGAGTAGCCTTCAGCTGGTCAAATAGGTCGTGAATAAGAGGTAATGAGTATTTATTCTTCACTGTCCCCTTGTTAATCTCCCTATAGTCGATGCACATCCTTATCGACTCGTCTTTTTTCTTTATGAAAAACACTGGCGCTCTACCAGGGTGATATGCTCGGTCTAATGAATGAACCCCTTGTCAAGAAGTTCCTACAACTGCTATTTCAGCTCCTAAAGTTGTGTCGGAGCCATTCTGTACGACACCTTGGAGATTGGTGCCGTCCTTGGTGCTAACTCAATAGTAAACTCCACAATCTGGAGACAATCTTGGTAAGTCCTCGGGAAACACATCTGGGAACTCCCGCATCACTAGAATATCCTCCAGCTTTAGTCCCTCTTTTGGTTCCGCTTTCACACATGCTAGGTACCCTTGGCAGCCATTCAGGAGTAACCTTCTCATTTGTATTGCTGAGAGGATTTGTGGTGCAGAGCGCACACAAACGACCCGACGAATTTAAACTTCTACTCCCCCAGAGGTCTAAACACTACCTCCTTCTTTTGGCAATCTATGTTTGTAACGCGCCGAACCTGAAAACTCAGTCCGGTGTGTTATACCTAAATAAACAGTGCTTTGTGGCACCCCGAACCCACCTGGTGGGACCTGGGTGCCACGTAATCCATTTTCCTGTACGTATTATTCCATTAACAATTATGCAGCGGAAAACATAACTACAATCCTTAACGAATATAATACCAGAGTTTTCTACATCTATCTACATTCCAAAATAAACCATTCATCCACCTGTATCCACATATATACATATCTCCAAAAACATAATCTACAACTTTAGTATTCACAACTCAGAAGATTTAATGAAATTAGGAATAGCTTCCTAGGCGGGGGGGGGGGGGGGGGGGGGGGTGAATTGGCTTTTAAAACTTTCGTTTTAGTTCCTTTTAGAATTCTTAAACTTATTTTATTTCTTTTAACCAATTTGTGACTTATTTGTTTAATTTGTTAAGCACTTAAGAACTTAGTTTCTTTATTTAATCTTTAACCATACAAACATCCAATCATTCAACCAAACCAATCAACTATAATTAGAAAGTAAACAAACAAGCCAATACACAACACTTATGTAATATAAAAACTCGAGATGGTTGTTTGTTTATACTACCCAAATTTGAACCAAGCCCTGTAGTGAATGAATTTATGCTTGCTGATGTAAAGCCCTGTATAGATGAATCCAATCACTCTTTCCAAATATTTAGAACTCAAATAAACTCTTGGTAAATTTATCTTTGGGATGTTAATCAAGTAACGTACTCTCGTATGGTTTCCGCAAGATATGGTGTAACCAACGTACTCCCTTTCAGTTTCCGCAATCCAAATCAAAATTAAACCTTAAGTTTGTTTGATTTCCAAATATACGTAGTTTATATGATTTTCAAATTTAAACCATCCACGCAATTTAAATATGCACTGAAAATAAAGAATAGGGAAAGAGAGAGTGAGACGAAGATTTTTACGAGATTCGGCTTCAACACAGCCTACGTCCTCGCCTTTGGCAAACCACCAAAGGATTCACTAAACCTGTTCCGTTGACGGGTGGAACAAACCTTTACAACACTCCTTGGTTAAGGCTAGAGCCCGCCTTCTCCAAACGATATCCCCTCATCCAGTCACTCCTTTAGGCTAGAGCCCGCCTCTCTAAGCAATATCCCCTTTCTTAGCCAACGATTCAAACAATCATTGGAACATCAAAGAACTACAAGAAACACAAGATAAGATTTGCGTACAAGTATACTCTCTCAGAGAGCAAGTTAGTACAATTTCAGTACTATATACTTCAATGTAAAATATCAAAACGAAATAGAATGAAGCTCAAATGTAGAATTCACCAATATCCTTCTTAGATGAGGATAAAGCAGTAGGAATTCAGAGGAGGAAGGATTAGCACTTCATAATATCTTAGCAAAAGAGTTTTGCAATGAGTGAGTAAGAGAACTTGTAAGAACAAGAGTGCTTTCAGCTTCTCAAAACAAAATTTTCAATTCTTGGATGAGTTTTGATTTGCAAAACCATGTATTTATAGACTTTCAAACAAGTTTCCTTATTGCAAAAGTTTCCTTGGAGAGTTTCCCAAGTTGTTAGAAAATTTGGAGCTCAAGATGGCTATATTTTAAAATATTAGAATTAAAAATTTTCCCATTGAACAGTGTTCAGATGTCTGAAGATTCAAGTTCAGTCATCTGAAGTTCCTAAAACCCCTTAAAAAATGAACTAGACACAGGGTTAGATGTCTGAAGAGAGGGTTCAGACGTCTGAAGTGTCAAGTTCAGATGTCTGAAGTGTCTCATTCAGTCATTTGAACAGCTACTGCTTGTTTTAGTTTTGTCCAAAAAATATTCAGACGTCTGAGATGTTGAGTTTAGACGTCTAAAGTGGTTTTGTGCGTGCTGTTTAGGCAGCTGAAGTTCCTCTCGTGAACAGTGTTCAGATGTCTGACAGTAGTGACCTTGCTTCAGTGTTTTGGCCATAACTTTTTTTTGTAACTCCAAATTAGGTGTTCTTGGTATCAAACGAAAGCTAAGAGAAAATAATACAACTTTTATGTTGAACAAATTTTAAAATAATGAGATATGGATAGAGAAAAATTCACCTCAATGCGGATGTATAAAAACTGACTGCATTTGGGAAAACTCTTTTTGGTGCTTTTCATTCCAAAAATGATTCTAACCTTTTTAAAATAATTTTTGACCTTATAAAAGTATTTTCCAGGTATTTTAAAAGGTATCTAGGTCTAAGAAGTTAACCTAAGAGCTTCAAAATATTTCAAAAGGTATGTTAAACATTAAAGCACTTACATAAAGACTTCTAAGACTTTTCTCATTTTAGGTTCTTGAGTCTTCATGCTTTGTCCTTGGATTGAGTCCATCTTTTCTTCAAGCTTTCATATTCTTTGAGCTTTCTCACTTTGCCTTTCTTTGACTCTTTTGACTTTAAACATTCCTTGGCATGAATGACCTCATATTCTTTAAGGTTTAATATATCATCTTTAAATCTATGCTTTAACTCATTTAAGTTTCATTTGATCCTTACGAGCACTTTGACCTTACTTTCTCATATATGAGCCCTGAAATATCATTACTCACACAAATACATTAAATTTCACTTGTTTGTTAGCATCAAAACAAGATAGCAATATTTAAGCCTTGTAAGGCCAACACTTAAAACATAAAACATAAAATATAAAACTTATACATCCCAAAAGTATCATCAAAGTTTATACCCTTTTTCTTTCTATATCCAAAAATGCTATAATAACCCCGAGCTCTCTAAGCTCGATCATGTTGAGGTCTTGAAAAAGATAAATTTGTATGCAGGTGAGACACATCTCAGTAAGGAAAGAAACAATATATTAAATTAGCGTTTGGGCAACATGAGATTTGTAAGTAACATATGTATATGTATTCATCATTTGCATATCATTATCATAATTTCTAAAATTCTTTCCTGAGCCTAATCAAACACATGTAAGGTATTTTACCCATGAGAATACCTAAGGATTGGGGTGATTACCTGCTCATACAAGTAACACCCTTATGCTATGATTCTTTAAGCAACCAATGGTCACAACTGAAGCATACCAGGGCCTTTACCTTACTCAGTAAGCCCTCAGGTGAAAAAGTAATCTAATACTCACATAGTTCATACAAAGGTTTACTAGAAAAGGCTCCCGAGAATAAGGAAATTTACTCACCCATACGAGTAATTTTCCTCTGCCCTAATACGTTATGCAACCTATTGCTACATCTAATACCTACTAGGGCACTCGCCTTTCTCAGCAAGTCCTCAGGTGAAGAGTTTGCCCCGCCCATATAAATACATATCATACTAGCATGAATACTGATACTATAATAATAATAATACATTACTCTGTCTATCATTTATTCTATATTTCTCATCTGTTCATGTTCTCTGCTTTGACATTTTGTAGAATTTCACTTTACGTGACTCTTTCCCCTTTTACATTGTTCACATTTCACATTTCATTTCCATTTCATTGATATTTCATTTTATTCTCATTTCCATTTCATTTCCTGCATTCGTACTATAGCTCTTTTTAGTTGTACATCAGTTAGTCCACATAAATATGCGCTATTATGCTACTACAGGTCCTTTCAGCTGTTTATTAGTTAGTCTACAGCTCCTTTCAGCTGTTTGTCTGTTTCCATGGTTATATTAACAATCACATACAGCATAATTCGTATAACATTTTCATTCTCATTGCATTCCTTTTATAACCCGTATCTCATACATATAACATAATTCAACACAGAATTTCCATTTTACTCATGCCACACAATTTAGCAGTATATATATTTCAAACATTTTCTGTAAAACAAGCCAACCCTCATTTTTCATTATTATACTAAAAATATACCTTTAATTTCTTACACAATTTACCTAAAAAATATTTCTCTTTCATCAGTCCATTTTCACATATACTTATATAATAAAACAGTCCTAGGCTTAGAAATTATAATTTAAACGGTTGACATTTTAAACCCAAATGGAAACATATACATATATACATAACATAATCCATTTATCAGTTTAATTCATAAAACCTGGTTTAATATATATTCCCCCTTACCTACTTTCTTGAACTATGCCAATAGAAACCCCTAAATGATGCCTATGGGGCTCACCCGAACCTGAATCAAAAACCTTAGTTTAATAAGATAAACCCAAAATAACCTACTATTCCTGCATTTCCTCAACCTATAAAACTCAAATAAGCATTTAAAACCCCAAAATTAAGAATCTTAACCCTTATCTCAACTTTAGGGCATTTCCCACAGTACCCAGTTTAGAAATCTGCTCTACTAGATGTGCAGAGAATCTTCCCTAGAACACCGTAGTGGTCTCCGTTTGTTGATTCAGGCTAAATCCGGACCGAATTTGTAGAGAGAAGGCAGAGGAAATGTTCTAGAGAGAAAGAACAGAGGAAAAATGATTTCTTTGCAAGGAAGCTTCCTCCAACCCTTTTATACACGGTGTTGCCACATGGCTTCGTTGACTAGAAGACATGACTCATCGACGAGTCACCGAAGGGACTTTGTTTATGAGAAAATGCATTCATCGATGAAACTTAAAAACCGAAATTCACTCATTTTGGATCTCTTCATTGACAAAGGACTGAACTTTGTCGACAATCCTATGTAAACTACTCATCGACGAGAACAAGATATTTGTTGATGATATCTGCTGTTTTCTTTCCAAAATTTTCCCTATTTCCTTTTATCCTTTATTTATCTATCCCATTTATTATTTTTCCTAATTATTTTAATCATTATAATTTTTCAGGTTGTTACAATGCTCGCATAGCTGGATGATAACCAATCCATCCCCAAAATAATGTCAAAATCCCTGCATCTCTAGAACAATTAGACTAGCAGGCAACCTCCTCCCCTGAATCTCCACTAGGTGGTTTCTAACCACCTTATTGCATACAATAACCGACCTTGTCGGTGTGATCACACCTAACTTGACCCCTAACAACTGAGTTTCAACTCCATATACACTAACAAATCCCTGGGATACAAACGAGTGGGTCGCACCTGAGTCAAATAACAAAGTAGCATTATATGACAAAACTAAAATCATATCTGTCACCACATTACTGGCATTCTCTACATCGCTTGACATCAATGAGTTCACCCGCGCCTGCGTGGTGCCCCCTTGGTGACCACCTCTGGGTGCTTGACTACTTCCACCATACTGTTGTTGTGAAGGCGCGTAGTTCAATACCACACGATAATCCCACACTTGATGTCCTGCACCACCGCAACGGTAGCAGCCCATAAAGCTAGTCCTGTACTTACCCGCATGCTTTTTATGGAATTTAGGATGGGTAAAGTGTTAAGAATTCCCCTGAGGGGCTCGAGGTTCCATCACCTATCACTGGTCCCACGAACAACCAAGCCGCTTCCATAAACTTTGGTTGGTGCTGGAGTGAAAACTCTGAGATAAAGGCCTTTATTTTGATTTGCCTCTCACTCCCCTTACGGAATACTGGCCTCCATCGCCATGGCTCTTTCCACTAGCTCAGTAAAGCTCTAGACTAATAATGCCTCCACCTGTGCATGAATTGCCTGCCTCAGCCCTCTTTAAAACATTCGAGCCTTCTTCGGCTCATTTGGGACCATATGTGGAGTGAATAGAGAAAACTTCACAAATTGGGCTGCATACTTCTATACACTCATGGACTGTTGAATCAGATGTAAGAACTCCTCAGCCTTTACCTCCTGGGTGGCAATGGGGAAGTATTTGCTGAAGAAGATCTCCCTGAAACAGCTCTAGGTGATCAATTCATACCCTGGACGCTACTCCTCTACTAACCTGGCCAATCTCCACCACCTCTTTGCCTGCCCCACTAGTTTGAAGGTGGAAAACTAAACCTTCTGCTCCTTGGTGCATTCTAGCACCGCCAGTAGTTCCTCCATCTCCCTAACCCAATCCTCCACTACAAACAGGTTCGGGTCTCTAGAAAATGCCGGTGGATTCATCTGGGTGAACTGCTAGAATGTGCAACCCCTGTAAGCCACTGGCTGATCCCGCTCTATGAAATCCCTCTCGGTTTCCTTCCTAGTCTGCTGCGCTATACTATGCAGCACCACTGAAGCATGGACATCGTCCTCCCTGGATGTGTCCACATGGTTATCTCCCTTGACATTAACATCCTTTCCCCTAGATTCCATCTTGTAAACGGGATAGAAACCAGCTCAATATTCTATTCTTATCATGTGGAACAGAATCATTAAATGAAGAAATACCATGACAAGAAAAATTCTCAATTTAAAAGGACAGGTCAAACAATCCTGATGTAAAACCGTCGACATATAGACCTCTATTCCTACTCCAAAACAATTACAAACTCACCTAACTTAATGTTTCAACATGAATTCTGAGTTTCAACCTCTCGCCCCAAAATAAAAATATTGATTGATTTACCATGGTTTTCCTATAATCATCATTCTAGGAAAAGCACAGAAGACCGTCGATAGAAATCCGACTCCGAGCCTCCTGACTAAAACCCGCCTAACTTACTGACTCTTATCCTCATCTCATCTAAACCTTTACTCTGGTAATCCTTAACCATCAAAGTCTGCAGAACCTATAAAACCTAGGCTTTGATACCACCTGTAACGCCCCCAACCCCTCGCGGGCTCGGGGTGCTACTTTAGTGACATCTGTGTACCTGATACCATCTCATATTATAAAACATGCAACTGAATATGTAAAAAATTCTCCATAATCTATTACCAGAGTCTAACCATCAACATACAAAAAAGTCTTTCCATTCTCATATTACATCTTAAACTAAAAAGTCAACTAACTCGGTCCATACGACCACAATACAAACCCTGAGGTGTACAACATAAATATGTCACATTTGAGTTCTTGCAGACACTCACAAAAAGAAACTATACTAGTCTCCACCCCCTGGTTTTGCTAAACTCGATTTCTGTGATTCCCTGAAAAGATATGTTGTATAACGGGGTGAGACACCTCTCAGTAAGGAAGATTAAGTTAATGACAATGTGTGGTCAGCATGTGTTTCAATGTATACAAAATCATACATTCTCTCTTTTATTGAAAAATAGTATGTATACCCACTTCTCATTTCTTATAGTACAAAATAGTACTGAAAATAATTACATCATTTACATAAATAAACTGATATGCATAAAAAATCCCTTTGGAACTATACGTCATGTATAAACCCCCGTGGTCAAGGTTGTGCTGCCCGAAGGCTAGACTAAAACCTAGGGGATCAACCCAGACAAAGTCACTCCCTGTTAACTACGTCTGCAGGCTTCCACAACTCGCTTATGGGTTTGATTGCCGTACCACTTCCTGGTATGTACTTCCAGTGAAGGTAACACCTCTACTTGGGTCAATCGGTTAGGACCACCCATGTAATGACCCAAAGAATAATGATATTTAAATAATAAAGAGGGAGGGAAATGGAAACAGAAATAGAAGGAATCAGAGTTCGTCGACGACATTGCACTTTAGGAGTAATAATTAAGGAAATTTATCAGGTCCTCGTCGACGAACACAAGGGATTCGTCGACAAGGGTCTCATCGATGAAGACAACTTTCATCGACGAGAAGATACCGAGAGAGGATTTTGGGGAATCTGAAATTCGTTGACGAAGGTGTAGGTTTGTTGACGAACTTTCTATAGGAATCGTCGACGAGGTGACATGTATCGTCGAAGAATCCAACCCTATAAATAACCCAAAACCCGGATTTAAACACAGAATATTAAAAAAAATCACTCACTCTCTCTCTCTCTCTCTCGCTCTCTCTCCTTTCAGTTTCTCTCTCCTCTCTCTTTGATTTCGGCTCCGTCATTCGCCGGATTGACGATATGAGGCCACCACGATGCTCTTGGGGAAGTTCTCTCCAAATCTATCAGAGTGGGTCGTTGGTGGAAGCAAGTTGAAATTCATCCCTGAGTTGAGGTAAGACTTTTTATTCAAAATTTGGTCTTTCCACTGTTGAAGGAAATGATATACTCGAATAAATACAAAAGTTTAGTTCTACAAGTTATTGTTTTCAAGGAGTTGAACGGGGAACTCTGCGAATGCATGACTGAAAATTTTAGGGGGTTTCTTCAGTGTCAGGTAAGGGAATAAACTAAAACAGTTATTTTCTACACAAATTATTATTATTTATCAGTAAATTAATTTTTAGAAAGGCATGTATTATATCTATATATTACAAAGGAAATGCACATTTGGGAAAATACTGTTATTATGTTGAAATGTATATATATGAGATGTTAGAAATTATGATTTTAGAATATAATGTATGGTTTTATACAGCAAATGTGTGGCACGAATATTACTTTACGTGAGAAGCATTATGATATGACAATGTTATGAATGAAGTATGTTTTTCAGAGATTATGAAAGAATGTAGTACATTATGATTTTAAAGTACATGATAATGATTTATTTATTCTGAATGATATGTATGAGATATTTGGCGCGAGGCCATGATTGATAGCCGGCGCGAGGCCGTTTTTTACATATGATTTCTGTGTGAGGCCATATTTATGAAATATTCGGCACGAGGCCGTATTTATGAAATTATAGAAAATTCTATCAATCCATTTATGTTAAATGCTATATTATCATGTATTATATGTTATCAGAACCCGGATGTTAGTTTAGTTCAGTTCAGGAGCACGGTACCATAGCTATATAGATCAGATATCTATGTTCAAATTGGTGCTAACTACCCTATGAGGGGGTGGGAGATGGATGGTCGATGTGGCTTTTAGTGTAGAGTTGTAGACGTCTACCTGGAAGTCCGGATTAGAATGTGGCAGGCCCATCGTACTTACATATATTTTTGACTCGGCAGTGGTCGGCCAGCTATTGTTAGGTCCTCCCTTCGGGCTATACAACCCGTCATGGGGGGTCATACATGATATCAGCTAACTATTTATCCTGGGTATGTTTTCAGTATTAGTAACTATACTAGACAGTTATGATTAGTATGATTTATTAGAAATATGAAGTATACGTTTTTGTAGTTATTAAATGATGAATGATTTCTGGTATGAAGATTGTACTGTATATCTATATTATCATTAAGTATTCATGTTGCCACACAGCTGTATTTAGTTTATTTTCCCTTACTCATAAGTGTCTCACCCCTAAACATTAAATGATTTTCAGAAAACCCAGAAGAACTGGCGGGTTGAGGCCGCCGTTGAGTTAGTAGTATTACCCTACTAGGAGGGTAAGTTTTTGTTCTAGGGACAGTAGATGTGTGTTGTGGGTTCCTAGATATGCATATATGTTTTATATTTTGGGAGATGTATATAAACACCATATTTATGGATTATAGTTAACTCTGGTATTATATCTTTTGTGGTTATGATGATGATGTTTTTCATTTACTGCTGCCTAGGTTCCGCTGTGGATGACAGGTGTCCCCGTTACCAACGGGTTCGGGTTGACTTATTTATTAAATTCGTATTATTATATGATAAATTAAGCAGGAAGTTACAACCCAACATCACTCTCGCAGTACAGTGGGGGCGCACACGGTCAAATGGTGAAACACTTTCTAGCTATGGTACCATGCTCATAACAACTGGGTTCACAAGGTTCCTAGAGCATATTATGCAATTTAAGTAATTTAACACTATACTTTAAGCTCATTTCACATAAAATTTGTCATTTTATAAAGCTTGGCCTTGCGCCATTTAATACAAACTCGGGCCTTGGCCCTCTGTTACAACTCGGCTCTCAGCCACTGAATAAAACTCCGGCCCTTGGCCGTTTATTAAAACTCGGCCCTCATGGCCATCATATAAATCCCTGCATTAATCAAATAGTCCCAGTATGTTTCACTAATAGTTCAGTATTACACAAACACTCCCATTTTTGGTATTTCCATATCTCTCAAAATAATATTCACTTGCCACACAATTTTCCATATTTAAAAAAAATATAGCCTGTAGGCAACCAATAAGAACACCGTATAAATGGTTTCTAAGATCAAAACGAACTTTACACCGTTCATTTCTACTCAAAATATCATATCACATATCCTAGGTTTGAAAACGGGACTTTTGAACGGTTGGTATTAGAAACCTCAACTGAAAACATAAATATAACTACTCTATAAACATTTCCATAGGTTCAAAATCATAAAAACGTTGCATTAACATAATCCCCTTACTTGTATTCGAAACAGAAACTGAAACGAACCGAAAACCAAAAACCCTAGCTTTTCAGACCTATGAAACTACGAGATCCTATGTGCCAAACAATGAGAGAGTGATTTGGGAGCACGTGGGAGTGTCCCAAAACCCTAGCAGAGCTCAAAAGAGGGGTTTTTGAGATTTCCAAGAAAACATGAGCTCACTTCTATTTATAGGTGGGCAGCCTAGGAGAAAACTAGTGCCGTTTTCTCCTGTTCCTACAAAATTGTCACTGGTCTTATGGTTTATTGGTCCAGTTGACCTAAAATTGTCGCCGTTTTTGGCCCTGACTTGCCCAATTCCTTCATTTTCTTTTATTTCTCCCTTTTATATTCATTTTCCTTTATTTTTTAGGTTCAGGTTCCTACAATTCGGATTAGTAACCTAGACCCGGGTCAATATGACCTGGCTTTTCGAATCCGAGTCTAAGTTTTCAGATCCAAATTTGGATCTAAGCTCTTGGGTTTGGTATTGGGGCTTTTAGAAAATTTCATTCAAAATTTTGAAAGGAATCATTCTATACTAGCAACCTTAAAAGAAATGAACACTAACTGTTTTATTTCTCTGCTTATGGATCCCTCAAATTAGCAGAAACCCTTTTATATTTGCTACCAAGCTTCTGCTGCTTCTTAAATTTGAGCTGTTTAGTCTTCAACCCTCTTTAATTTCTCCAATCTTTAGCCACTCAGTCTTTTCTTCACAATTTTTCCTCAAAAATTTCAATGATTAATTCCACTTCTTCACTGTGTTTCCTCTGTGTTTTTGCGTCTTTTATCCTTTTGAAACCCACTATTTATAGGCTTGGGAGATCAATTCAATCAATTCTGATTGGATCAATCAGAATTTAACTAATCAATCAAAATTAAATTGAATCGATCAATTTATGCTTGCATTAAACTATGATTTCATCTACATGTTATTATGTAAATTCCTACATGTTTGATTACCTTCTTTTTGTGCTTGCAGGTTTAAGGATGACGATGCTGACCCACT
Source organism: Malania oleifera (assembly GCF_029873635.1). Lineage (NCBI taxonomy): Eukaryota > Viridiplantae > Streptophyta > Magnoliopsida > Santalales > Ximeniaceae > Malania > Malania oleifera. The sequence goes on from NC_080428.1 coordinate 68,465,257, forward strand.
TTGCTTCATTTTTTGTCTTTTTTTTTCTTTTTAATTTTTAATGTATTCAATTTTTTTTTTCATTTTTTCCATGTGTTCAATTTTTTTCTTTTCTTTTTCTTTGTCCTTGTATTTTCCCATTTTAATGAATTAATAAATTTTGCCTAATTTTATTTTATATAAGCCCCACATAAAATGGAGTGTTTATAATGAGCATGGCTCATGAGGTCTAAAAATGCATGCTTGATGAAAGTTGCTCGGTAGATAGAATTATTTGCTCGGCCAAAGAGTTGTTTAGTAGATAAAAGAACTATTTAGGAGATAAAAGAGTTGCTCAATAGATACAATTTGTTCGGCAAAAGAGCTGCATAGTAGATAAAAGAACATTTCAGTAGATGAAAGAGTTGTTCAGCAGATAGAATTTGCTTAGCACATAAAAAAGAGTTGCTTAATAGATAAAAGAGGTATTCAGTAGATAAAATTGCTCAGTAGATAAAAGAGTTGATCAACAAATAGTATCTGCTTAACAAAAGAGCTATTTAGTATATAAAAGAGCTGCTCAATAGATAAAAGAGTTGCTTAGCAGATAGAAGAGCTACTCAGTAGATAAAATTTGTTCACAAAAGAGTTATTCAATAGATAAAAGAGTTGATCAGCAGATAAAAAAACTATTCAGCAGATAAAAAAGCTGCTCAACAGATAGAATCTGCTCAGTAAAAGAGTTGCTTAGTAGATAAAAAGAACTATTCAGTAGACAAAAGAACTGCTTAGATTGAGCCAAAAGTGGGTCAACTAGCCTAAATCAAACCGAGCCAACTTGAAGTGAACCAAGGAGTGATAAACTCATGAGATAAAGGAAAAAGACTTAAATTAAATTCCATGGTTATACAAGGTTTCTGGTCCACCTTATGTGGTCTTGATTGAGTATGAACCTCATTAAGTGGCTCGAAGATTTATCCATTTTGCTTGGATGAGCCGATGAACCCTCAAATGGATCAGACTGAGTTGACTCCCCTTTAACTGGTTTGGATTGAGTCACGAACTCTTCAATTAACATAAATTGGGGTCAAACTCAGTAGCTCAGATTGAGTTGGGGCCCTCAAGGTTGGTCCAAAATAAGTCAAATGGTTCGGGTGAAAAATTATAAAAATGATTGAGCCTTGATTTTCTCAAATAACATACAAAACCACTTATATTGAACCAAAGCAATCGGCACAAAGCAGACTCTTGAATTTTTGAACTAAATTTCTTTAACTCAGTAAAAATGGGGGACAACTGATATCACATAAAAAGAAAATTGGAAAAACAAATTAATGAAAGGAAAAAATCAAGATTTTATAATTAACTTTCAATTATTACCATTAAACCAAGATGAAACCTCCCACAATCAAAATAACTAGCAAATAAATGCCAAATTTAATAGGGGCATGTCATCCTCAACTATAAAAGAGACATCCATAGAGAAAGTAAGCATCTCATTCTTATCCACTCTTTCTTATTGTCGCAATCTTATCCTCTCAATGTCCCTAACTTAGGCATTAGAGCGATCCCCGAAGTACACCCTAGGTCCGCTAAGATTCTATTGTTCGATTTCTTGTAGGTGGTCATGGTAAAAATTTAGTCTACATCTATTAGCCAATTTTTGGTGGCAACACATCAACTTTGCTTTTATAAAGATAAGATGGTCAATTAAAAGAGGGGATGTACGTGTCACTATACTTAAATGTAAAGGAAAGCCGATTAGAAAAATGAATAGAAAGAACCATTTAAAAATGAAAAAAAAAGAAGACTAACTATGATTACTTCATCATCATATTGCTAATTTCCATTTTATTATATTTTATGAAAATATGTAGCAAAATATTTGCATTCAACTTAGATGGACTGTAGGTATATATGTAATACAAGGTAAATTGATTAGTATATAAAGTTAAAAAAATTGAATTCCATTATAAATTGCTTAAATTCTTGAGAATAGATCGATTGTTGCAAAAAAGGACATGAAGTGTTTTGAGAAAATTTTACGTACACCGGATGTATACATTGGATCTAATTTGATTTTTTCATATATATATATATATATATATATTTATATAAAACTATAAAACTAAATTAAACAATTTTCATGATGACGAAATCATACTAGCTAGATTGGGGATGTTTCATTGCAAATGGATGGGAGTTTAGCCACTTAATTTAAAATTTCAGCCCTCATTCACTACAGATTCTACAGCTGTAAATATCATTAGAGAACATGAAAAACACATATAAAACATATTTTTCTACAATAATTACACAACAACTATTATTCATTTACACACACAGATTATGCACAACCATAAAGGAAACCTCCTCAACATCAACTAAAGAGCCCAAACTAAACATCCTAATTTATTTAACCCGACACTAAGATTATGATTATGAAACATACTAATATACTTTTATGTAGAATGTTTTTAATGGTTGAAGTTTGAGATTTTCATGTTGAAATTAGGCCTTACATTTATGTCTTAAGATGGTTAAAAAGGTATATAAGACGAGACATGGACTATCTCCCGATCTTAGCTACTTTCGATTAGTCTTGAACTTCCAACTAAAAAAAAAGGGCAAACACGAGGATATATTGTTGGAAAAATGAATTTGAAAATAAGATGCGAAAAATAAATTTGAAAAAACTTATCAGTTGAAGCATGCTAGCACTGCCATTAGGGAAGATTGTCCTCGTTTCAATACGAAGTAGAAGACTTGTTGGCATCTACCCTCACGATATAATAACTTGTCTAATTGGCGTGTGCTCACCAAGGCTCACCAATTGAGTAATAGGAACAACACAATTTGGTTAAGGCGAGAAGATATATTACACCAATGACCACATGAAAGAGATCACAATTGGATTATCAATTAAAAAATTTTCAAATCAAAAAATTTATTTTAGGAAGAAATAAGATCATAATATTTTTGTAGTTACAAATGTCTATCTCAAGATTTATATATATAATTACCATAAAATAGTCACAAAACAATTAAAAAAAATGGTCACAAAATATTTAATAGTAATGGCTACAAAGTGGACATATAAACTATCATAATTGTTTTATAATGGTTAATAAAATTAAATTAATTTTAAAAAAAGCAGTAAGAGCCAAAAAAATACTAACACAAGGGGAGTAATGTTGAGAGGGAGATAGAGAGAGGAGAGGGAGGTTGGGGGGCAGGTAGGTTGGAATCTTGGGAAGGATGTGGATAGGGATACGGATAGGGATAGGGATATGGAGCATGATCATATTCATACATTACTGATAGAGAGTACGAACAAGAAAGGTCTGTATCAGCTGTAGTTCACTCCCTCCTAACTTTATATAAATATATATACACAGAAGTATTAAAAGTAAAGGAGGGGAAACCGTAAGGGGAGGCCGGTGAGGCAGTGGCAGTACTGAACTGTGAAAGCGCATATGCTGGCCTGGACCGATCCAGGGAATGGATATATATATATATATTGCGCAGAGCTACCTTACCTTGGTTTGCTGCCACCACTCCATCTATATATTATATATGCAGTTGGTACGTACTGCATCAGTAGTGCATGCAGGTGCAGACGACTGGTGCATGTACTCGATCAGATGATTATGAATTATACATACATAAAATATGATATTAAATTGAACCCACACTGAGTTAATTTGTTTTTGGGTAATTGCTGGTTCTACTGTTGCATATACAAACGCAAACGCACACGCACACGCAGTAGTAATACTTCGCAGAAAAAGAAAAAGTGGTTATCAAATTGTTTTGGCTTAAAGCTTCTGATGCAACTCCAGCTGCTAGTCTTTTCCACCACCTCGATCCCCACTCTTCCTAACCTCTACTCATTCCTCCCTCCCTCCCTCCCTCTGGCTCTGGAGGTTCATTAATTAGAGAATGTGCTTTCCCCCCCTCCTTTTCATTTATATATAGCCTACCATTTATCTTCTCTTTAAGTACCTCTGCTCTGTTATGATAATTTCATTTCCCCTCTCTCTCTCTCTCTCTCTCTCTCTCTCTCTCTCTCTCTCTCTCTCGTACACTTCTTCATTTTAGGGCCGGACTAATTTATGTATGGGATAGAAGAATCTTTTCTTAGCTTCTACCCTTCTTTAGGTAATTAAGTAGAGATGAGTTAAGAAAGTTGAATTCCCCTCTCATTCACGTTGACATGGTCCATATCACTAATAGTCTTCTATATATCTTGTCGAAACATGAACATATTACACATTCAAGTCGTACTCAATGGCTTAGATTTAAACGGAACCTGACTCGTTCAGCATTTCTTGAGGCAAACTAAGAGGATTCCTAAAATAAATATGATCGTATTCTGGCTAAGTAATTATTCATTTATCATAATAAATAAGTCTCAAAAAGGGTAGAGCTAGCAAGGTGGGCAGATTATCTAAGTGAATATTAGTCAATTGTTCAAAGGACTAAAGTGTAAGTCATGGCTAGTCTTGGACAAATTATACAGCGATTCTTCTCCTCTACGTGTTTGTGTGTCTATTTCTTAAATTGTACACTTGATAAAAATGAATCCCTCTCTTATACTAATGGATGTACAATTAATTTACCATATGTCTAACATTTAATATACGAGTACATGGACACATAGAGGGAGAGGTCCCCTGGTTGTGGCTTGGTGCCTCAAGGGTAGTCGATTAATTTATGATTGGATCATTTCTATCAAAATGTCTACACACATATTAGTCAAGGTTAACATGTATATATATATATATAAAATAATGTGAGCATTTATATTTAAAAAAAAATATATTAAACAATATTTTAATAAAAGCTTGAAAGAAATCAGTGTAATTTAAAATATTTAAAGGATATGACAGTGGGAGTTTAGTCCTAATATTTTCTTAATAGCAAATTAAGAAAAACTTTACACCTCTTAAGTAGATTTTCAAAAGAGATCGATTGAGGTCATGTCAAATTGATGCAACTACAATCAATCTATGCAATTGTTGTAAATAAGGATCGGATATAGAATGCATTGCAGAATAAAAATGCAACAAGTAAATTAAACTCAACCAGTAAATAAGAAATACCAACACAACAACAGGATTTATGTGGTTCGGCAAAGCCTACATCCACAGAAGTAATGGCACATGAATTTGACAAAGGATATATCAAAGTACACATTACACTTTACAAATGATCACACACATTGTCAATATACGCCCAGAATGACATATATAACAGTCCCTTGGAGGTTTCCCTCAAATTACCCAGCCACCCTAACGTTTAAATTCAAAATTCAAAAAACTCTCGCAGCCCAGAAGCACTAGTTGACGAGAATAGGAGATTCATCGACGAGACAAAGAAGGACACTCATCGACTAGTTTGGCCACTCGTTAACGACTCCATTTTTCTGCTCTTGGTATCTCAGAAACTTTGAACTTTTGGGCCTCTCGGGACCTCCTCGTCGGCAAGGATAGGACACTCATCGTTGAGTCCCTACTATGCATCCCCCTTATGTTTTTCTTCCTTCCTTTGTTTATGAAACTCCAAGTCTAAGAGCCACACCATAAACAATAATCTCCACCTTGGCAATAATACGCCCCTTAGGAGAATGCTGAAAAACATGTTTAACTGCTTCACTTTGAATTTGAAAACGCTCGGTTGTGTTTGTCTCCCTTCTATCAATTGGAAACATGGAGTAAGTCCAAGCAACACTTAAAATTTTCAGAAGTAACCGATTTCGTCAAAATATCCGCAGCATTTTCAGAAGTGTGAACCTTATCCAATACAAGTTCACTTAAAGTAATCAACTCTCGAACCCTATGAAACCTCACATCTATGACGACCTCAAAATTTATATCATTTATATATATATGAACTACTCTAATACCCCCTGTTATGAAACTTGAGCCTCGGAAGGCACTGGGGTAAATCTAAATATAAAATCATACCTATGCAGCAAAAATGTAATCCATACATCCATACACATCATACAATACCGGAAATTTGTATTTCTAAACCATAACTATATAATACATCTCTCTCTCCAAAATATCTATCCCAAAATACAAAATCTTGCACAAACTTACCCTCTAAACTAGGGTAACCAATATACTCTCTATCCGCGAGCCTGATCTGCTCGCCCTGCGGGCTCACCTGAAAAATATTAAAGTTATGGAGTGAGTCGACGCTCAGTTAGTAGAAATATGCTATTACTAGTGTGTGACAACTAAGTTAGGAATACTGTTTAAATAACAACTGAACTATAATACAATAGTAAATATGTAAAGCATATCTTTCTTTTCACAATTTAAAATATAACTGTATCATCTGTATTTTTTACTTTTCATACTGCTAATATCATACTATACTCATAAGATATTGTAAAACTGTATACATATACATAACTGTGCTTTATCCCTAGAACTCTGTGTGTCATGATTTAACCCCTCATGACAGGGTTGTGCGGCCCAAAGGCGGGACTTAATTTGGTTGGCCCTCTAGATAAGTCAATATACTTTACACTACCTTAGCCAGGCCAAACTACATACTTTCCTAGGCGCGGGACTGGCTGCTACCTCGTCAAACCGTCCCCCTCAACCTAGCGAACTAGGGAGCCGCATCCTCTCCAAGCACAGTTTGACGGTACTTACACACTATCTGAGATATGTGGTTGCACTCTATTCTGTATATAATAACGGTACCGTGCTCTGTATTCTTTATCCGTATCTGTCTGCAATCATTCCTCAGGGATCTGATACTATATATATATATATATACATATATACTCTTTTACTGTTTTCATCATATTTCTAAAATTATCATAACGCTATCTTTTGTACTGTAAATACTGTAATCTCTGTATGCTGTATTTGTAGCATCTTGATGCTATCCTTATATATCTGTTTGTATACTCTGTCTATATACTATGTCTGTATACTCTGTATGTTATGGTAATAGGAAACATGATAAACTATGAATACTATATATATTGTTCTGAATAAAGCTGTAATATACTGATTTGAGTAAACTGTAATATACTATTCTGGATAAATATTTGTGATATACTGATCTGTATAAAACTATAACATACTGATCTGAGTAAAACTGTAATTTACTATTCTGGATAAATGTCTGTGATATACTGATCTGTATAAAACTATAACATACTGATTTGAGTAAAACTGTAATATACTATTATGGATAAATATCTATGATATACTGTCTATATCTGTGCATTATATTTATAGTATGATATACTGTAAAAACTATATAAGTTCTTTATCACATAAATATCTACTCAGGCCACGTAAGCATTTAAAACTCATATTCTGTAAAAATGGGTAATAAGCTGGTATATACGTATGTGTAAAATCTCTGATAACATTATAAAAATTCCTAACATAGCATATTTCTCTTACCTTAAATCTGAAAAGCCTCTTACTGAACTTTAGCTTTACACCCGCAGGGTTCTCCACTCAACATCCTGAAAAGAACATTTCCCAGAACAAAATATCAGTATTTTCTTATCTACAACATTTCTTATAATTACAAGGAAGACATAATCTGAATAAAATACCTTACCTTGGATTTGGGATGAATTCAAACCAACTTCTCCCACGATCAGCTCTTGCAAACTTGCAGAGAACTTCGCTAGGAGCGTCGTGTTGGCCTTGGATTTTCGATCCTGTGAGAAACGGGACCAGGATCGAAAAGAGAAGGAGGGAGAGACATTTTAGAGATAGATAGAGAGATATATATATATATATATATAGAGAGAGAGAGAGAGAGAGAGAGAGAGAGAGAGAGAGAGAGAGAGAGAGAGAGAGAGAGAAAGAGAGAGAGTGAATGATTGCTGTGCCAAATTCTACAATTTAATCGGGGTTTTCACTATTTATAGCCCTGGATTCATCGACGAGACACGTCATTTCGATAATGAGTCTTTAAGGAATTTCGTCGACAAACTTCCTCCCTTGTTGACGAATTTCAGACTGCCCCAAAAACCTCTCTTGGTATTTTCTCGTCAACGAGATGTGGCTTCATCGATGAGGACTCCTTATGCCCTTGCTGATGAACTCCCTGTGTAAAATTTCTCGGGCTATTACTGTAACTTCCTCAAAATTCTCACCATTTTTTTTTTATAATAAGAAATTACTCCAATATCTGAAAATAATGGGCATCTCTATGCAACGGAAAACATAAATCACATAACCACATATGCATATATATATATATATATATATATATATATATATACAATACCAGAATTCAGTATTTTCAACCATAGCTACATAATACCTTTCTCTCTCCAGTGTCAACTACCCCAAAAAAATACAAAACCCTACACCAAACTTATCCTACATCTAGGGTGACCAAGTGATCTCTATCCGCGAACCTGATCCGCTCGCCTAGCGGCTCACATGAAAAATGTTAAAGTAATGGGGTGAGTCAACGCTCAATAAGTGGAAATATGCTATTACTAGTGTGTGGTGACCAAGTCATAAAATTATAACATTAAAATATATAAAACTGCATGAACTAGAAAATCTGCAAAACACATATATAGAAGCGTAAAACATTTGCATCATCTGAACTTTTATCATTCATACTACTATATCATACTATATACAACAAAAACGGTAAAACTGTATACATATAAATAACTGTGTTTTTTCCCTGGGACTCTGTATATCATGATTTAACCCCTTATGACAGGGTTGTGCGGCCCGTAAGTAGGACTTAACCTGGTCAGTCTTCCAAGTAAGTCACTATACTCTACACTACTCCATCCTGGCCAAACTGTATACACTCCTAAGCTCGGGACTGGCTGCTACCTCGTCAAACCAGCCCCCTCCACCCAGCGAACTGGGGAGCTGCATACTCTCCGAGCACGGTTGATGGTACCCATACACTATTTGAGATATGTTGTTGCACTCTATCTGTATCTAGCAACAGTATCGTGCTCTGTATTCTACATCTGTATTGTATCTGTCTGTAATATTTCCACAGGGATCTGATACTATATATATACATACTATACTCTTTATATTGTTTTCATTATATTTCCAAAATAACCATAACACTATATTACTATACTATAAATACTGTAACATCTGTAGCATCTTGATGCTCTAACTGTGTAATCTGTCTGTACTTTCTTTCTATATAATCTGTCTGTACTTCCTTTCTGTATAATATAAGTGTCATGGCATTTAAGAGAACATAACTTTCTATATACACTGTATATACTATTTTGAATAAATATCTGTATACTGATATATATATATAGCTGCCTATATAATCATTTGAAATAAACTATATATGTATACAAATTTTGTCTATATAAAAGCTGCAATTATCTAACTATATCTGTATAACTTGAAATACTGAAAAACTACATAAACTCCATATCAATATCATATACTCAGGCCCCACATGCTTTAAAAATTCATATCCTGTATAATATCTGGTATACATGCATACACATATAAAATTTTTGATAACGTAAGTAAATCTCCTAGCATAGCATATTTCCCTCACCTTATCTCTGAAAAGTTCTTACTGTACTCTAACCCTATACCTGCAGGGTTCTCCACTCAACACCTTGAAAATCACATCCCCCATAACAAAACATTAGTATTTCTTCGTGTATAGTATTTCTTATAACTAAGGGAAAGAAAAATGCCGAATAAAATGCCTTACCCTGAGATTGAGATGAAATCCAAACTAACTCCACCAATGATAAGCTTTAGTAGACTTGTAGAGAACTTCACCAGGAGTGTCGTGGTCGCTTCAGATCGTCGATCTAGAGTAAAACGGGCCCGAAATCGAAGAGAGAAGGAAGGAGGGGCGTAGAGAGGAAATAAGAAAGGATTTGTGCCAAATAATGGTGAAAAATCTGGGTTTTCACTATTTATAGGGCCGAATTCGTCGACAAGGCACGTCACCTTATCGACAAGTCCTTTAATAATTTCATCGATAAACTTTCCCATCGATGAATTTTAGACTATCCAAAAACCCTTCTCGGTATCATCTCTTCGACGAGGCGTGGCTTCTTCGACGAGGTCCCTTTATGCACTCGTCGACGAGGCCCCATGTAAGAATTCCGGGTTATTATCTCCAAAGTGCAATGTCGTCGATGAAAGTGAAGCGTTCGGCGACGAAGCCTGCTACCACCTTTTATTTCTGTTTTCATTTCCCTTCCTCTTTATTATTTAAAAACCATTATTTTTCGGGTCGTTGCAATTACAACATCAATATGTTTAGTTCTAGCATGGTATACCTAATTCTTCGCCGAGTAAATGACACTCTGATTGTCACAATGCAGCACCACTCCATCTTGCTATAATCCTTGCTCTTTGACCAAACCACTCACTATCTCCTCCCAAGTTATTGTAGGTCTACCCCTTCTACTGCCCCCCCACAGTAACTAAGTCACTATTCCTCTTAGGTGCACTATGTGGCCCACGTTGCAAGTGTCCATACCATCTGAGTCGTCCCTCCGTTATCTTATCTTCTATAGGAGCTACACCTAAATTACCATGAATATATTCATTCCTTAATTTATCTTTCAATGTTATACCACTCATCCATATCAGCATTCTTATCTAGGTAACTTTTACTTTTTGGATATTATGTTTCTTCGTCGCTCAACATTCCGATCCATATAGCATGGCTGGTCTTATAGCTGTCCTATAAAACTTCCCTTTCAATTTTAAGGGTATTCTATGATCACATAGCACACTTGAAGCACTTCTCCATTTTACCTAACTTGCTTTGACTCTATGCATTACATCATCTTCAATTTCTCCTTTAGCTTGCATAACTTGTTCAATATATTATCTTGAATTAAATTTTCAAGATCTCACTCAAGCATTAAATCCTTATCATCTATGAGTGCAGATTCATTTGGGCCATATTGTGGTACATATCATGTGATGCCCCGATTTTTTATACCACTTTTTTTTTTTTTTTTAATATATAAACAATATTAAACAATCATATATCGGCCACGTCAACACCTCTGATACAACTCACATGACCCAACCCACATTAGGCACCGGGTAAACAGGTATTTCATTTATATTAACCTACAGCGGAAGTCATAAAATACAAACTATCTAGAATACAATACCCAGAGTATCATTATACATAAACATATACATTTCTATTATACCCAAAATAACACAACCCTAGGGGAATTACACCTCCCTAGTCCAACACTCACCCTGTATATCAAGGTATCCGCTCCACACTATCTTAGAACCCTTTCACCTGGTCTGTCTTTATTCCCTGAAAAGTTTAGATAATTTGGGTGAGACACATCTCATTAAGATGAAATAAATTATTTACAGTGTGTGGCAATATAAGTTCAGTTATATCAAAATACTCATTAAAATGATTTCCATCTAAGAAAGTATACAAGTTCATTTTCATACTTGTATAGATATACATCACAAGCTTTTAAAAGATTTTAATTTCGTTTCCAAAATAATTTGTACACAACTCATGTTTACCAGTGAAGTTCCTTAGAATAGGGAAGCTTACCTGCCCATACAAGCAGCTTCCCTATGCATTGATATCATTTGCAACCTTACCCAATTACTCGGGTTCAATTGCAATTGATAATTATCAAGGCACTCACCCTACTCAGCAAGCCATCAGGCAGAGACTTTTACTTTGCCTCATTTATTTATATTAATAACTCAAACTATTTCTTCCCACATTTTCTTTAATTGCATTTCCATTTTCATTTCATTTCCATTTTCATTGCATTTGCATTTTCATCTAACTCATGAGTGTCCCTGATAACAAATATACTTGTGTCTGTAACTCATGGTTACCCTGAGCATATTCACTGCGCCATGCTTACCCCCATGGTCAGGGTTATGTGGCCCGAAGGCTGGATCTAACTGTAGTTGGCTGACTCGGTTAGATCAAAATATCATATCACACATCCCGTATCTATAGTATGACTGGCCGGCCTATAGCCCTGATCTGGACTCAAGGGACACAACAACTCTACTATACAGCTCAGTCGACTGTCACGCCACATGCTCCATGAGTCCGCATGGTTGTACTAACACCATTAGCAACGATATCGTGCTCAATATCACAGTCCATCATTAGGGTTTCCATAACCATCAATCAGGGTTATCATTATCACATACCTGCAATCATTATGTGATATTAACATTTCATCAATCATATCTCAATGATCTCATTGTAACTTTTGCACTTTGCAATGTTCACGTTTCCCTAGTATTCACAATCAGTATTCCCATTTCAATCATCACATTTCAATTTCCATATTGCATTTCATATTTCCTATATTCACATTCCAATATATGCATTTCAAAATTCACATTTTCATTTTCATGTTTCAATATTTTTATATCAATATACACAATTAATCTCAGATCAGTATATCTCATATCATCCCAATAAAAATGTTCTCATCATTTTCTGTGCATATTTCATCACCTCATAATAGTATATATCATGTTTCACGTATTTCAACATTTCTAAAAATACCCATATTAGTAATTCACACATTCTCATTTTCATAAAAATCATTTCTATTCACATATAAGTTTCACGTATTTTAACATTTCTCAAAATACCCATATTAGTAATTCACACATTCTCATTTTCATATAAATCATTTCTATTCACATATAAATACCAAATTTCATCATTTTCCACTAACATGTCAATAATTCTCATTTCATTATTTTCTCAAAAATTACCCATCATTATATTTTACATTTTCCACTAACATGCCACATAGTTTTCATCTAATATTCATCATATATTAATTTCACATGGAAAAATACCATAGTTTTATTTTTCACATATTCATTCAATCAATAACATCAAAATACTGCTATAATATATTCTTCTTACCTGACTTACTGAGATCTCGCTAAAAAAATACCCAATTCCTACGTCCCTCGGCATTCGCAATGCAAAAAACCTGAAATTCACATTTATCCCAAATTATTCAACTCAACTCCCTAAATAACTTCCATTTATCACTTTCTAGATTTCATATACTCCAAATTAACATCAAATCTAATTTTTAACACCCTTACCTGGTTTCCTGAACTATACTTGCAGGGTCTCGAAATTACACTTGCGGCGCTTACTTGAACCCTTAATTCAATTACCTTACTTCAAACTCAGAATTCCCAATATTCTAACATATCTAAATCTACATTAATTAAATAATAATTAGCCTTTTAATAATTCCCTTATCCTAATTTTGGGGTTATGCCTACAACGATCCCACAAGAAATCTGCTCCACTAGACTTGTAGAGAATCATTCCTAGATTCTCGTGGTGGTGTCCGATTGTCAATTAGGTTTAAGATTTACGAAAAACTGAGGTAAGAGTGAGAATTTAGCTTACCTCAGGAGATATGCCTATGCCGCTCCTATAACAAATCTATTCCGGTCGAAATGACGCTGGCAGAGAATGGAGTCCAACGATATTTTTTGATTTTCGATCAGACGAATATCAGTCAAGAAATTGAGGAGAGTGGGAGAGAGAGACAGAAGAGATGAGAGAGAACATGAGAGACCGGGAGGGGCGTTGGATTCCTGCAGGAGCTTCCTGAGGTTAAGCTTCAAGAAGCTTTACTTTATATATATATATATATATATATATATATATATATTAAATTTATAATATAATATAATATTATATTAATTTAATTAATAATAATTATTTAATCAATTATATTTAATTTTTTTAAAATTTTTAATTTTTATTAATTTAATTTTTATTTTTATTTTTAGGATCATTCCACTAATCTTGTTTTACTTTTTTTTTTTTTTGGGTTTTTTACATATCAGCTTGTGTTAGAAGCACTTGAATTGTATGTAAAATTTAATACTCATTGATTGTATTCCAGGCGTGGCTTGAGGGGGTTTGATCTTGCTTGAAAGGATCAGGTTGGGGTCAGCCCTGTGAATTTGACCTAGGGACTTCTTCACCCTGTAAGGAGAGTTTGTAAAGGTTGAGGTCAGCCCTGGAAATTTGACCTACTTGTAATCAGTGTTGCTCCACCCATTAAGTGAGCAATGGTGGTAATCCTTTCGTTTGTGAGCTGACGCGGGGACATAGGTGGTATTGGCCGAACCTCGATAACATATCTGATGTTAGTTTTATTTTCTACAATTTACTTTATGTACCTGTATGCTTATGTTTATTGTTTGAATATTTGATTGGGTTTGCAATTACATAAAAAGTCCCTAGGTTTTGTAATACTGGTTGTTGGATTTGTTGAACCTAGGACAAAATTTTAAATACCCAATTCACCCCCCTTCTTGGGAATACACCAATTCCAACAATCGCAATTGTTTTCGGGATATATATAGGTAGACTCTGGTATTTAAATTGAGGTTATTTACTTTTCCGCTGCATGATGGTGGTGTATGGTATCAGAAACACGTGTTTGGAAAATGTAGCCACCGAGCCCCACTTGGTGGGTTTGGGGCGTTACACCTAGGCTCGGAAATTTACAATTTGAACGATTGACATTTTAGAACCCATATGAAAACCATATACATATATACATAATATTTCCAGTTTTCACCAACTATTTCCTCAAAAATTCAGATTTAATACATTCCCTTTACTTGATTTCTTGAATTACACCAACAGGAACTCCAAAATGATGCCTGTGGTGCTCACCCGAACCCTGAATCAAAAACCCTAGTTTAATAAGATAAACCCCAACTATCCTACTATTTCAACACTTTCTTGACCCATAAATCTCAAATAAACGTTTTAAAACCCAAAAACTAGGAATCTGAACCCTTACCTCAACTTTGGAGCATTTCCTGAAAAGCCCAGTTTAGAAATCTATTCCGCTAGATATGTAGAGAATCTTCCCTAGAACATTGTAGCAGTTTCCATTTGTTGATTTAGGATGAATCCGGGCCAGAATCTTAGAGAGAAGGCAGCGGGAACGTTTTAGAGAGAAAAAAGAAGAGAAATATGATTTCTTCACAGAGAAGCTTCCTCCAATCTTTTTATACACAATGTTGCCACGTGGCTTTATCGACGAGAATACAGGATTCGTCGACGAAACAAGAGGATACATTCGTCTACGAAACTTAAAATATGAAATTCACTCACTTGAGATCTCTTCGCCAATAAGGGACTAAACTTCGTCGACGATCCCTTGAAGAACACTCATCGACGAGGACAAGAGATTCGTCGATGAGGTTTACTGTTCTTTCTTTCAAAATTTTTCTCTTTTCCCTTTATTATTTATTTATCTATTCTTTTTATTATCTTTCCTAATTATTTTAATAGTTATTATTTTCTAGGCCTTTACATAATCACTAAGTACTTTTCTACATATCACTATGGTTCCCATCGGTGTAACCATACGTGAACAACATTCTTTGATTAAGTTATCTCACATATTTAAATATACTTCAGCAATATAAATGAATGAATTGTTCCAAAATTAAACAAGACTATTGCTTACTTAAAAAATATAAAATGTTACCTGTCACCAACATTTTCTAACTCCCTTGGGGTAAGGGAATAAACACATTTCTGGGTAATATTCCTCTATTGGTTGCCTTGAGGTGCTTGATTGTTTCCCCAGTATGGATTTAGTAGGGGTGCATTGTTCAATGGCCTTCGACATTCTTGTGCGAAGTGGTCGGGTCTACTGCACCGATAACAAGTCTTCGTTCCTCCCCGGCATTCTCCCCCATGCCTTTTGTTACATCTGAGGCAAATAGGACTAGTCTGATCACCCTAGTACCCACAGCTCTCCACCTCTTGTCCCTGTCCCCTATTGTTTCTATCTCTCCTCCCTGGGCCTCAACTGGTACCGACTCTAAAGTCACGAGGTGCATGCCTCTTCCTTTGGTTCAAGTTCATAAACTCTTCTATCTTAACATCCCTAGTGGAAGACAGAATGTATCGATCATAGAGAATTTCCTTAAAATGGTTCCATGTTAGGGTTGTTGGTTCTGGCCTTTGTTCTTCAAGCAGTTTTGCCGACATTCACCAACGCTTGACCTTCCCATTCATTTTAAAAATGGCATACATAACCCTCTATTCGTCTATGTAGTAGAGACTTGTCAATATTTCCTCCATCTTGTGGCTCCAGTCCTTCGTAATGATTGGATCAACTCCTCCCGTGAATGTTGGGGGATTCATGCTAGTATATTACTCGATGGTGCAGTTCTGGTCTACTGGCGGACAACCCTGCCTCCTGGAATTTCGAGCTTTCCCAGCCATAACTTGCTGAGCAACACTACATAAGTCCTGATCTGAATTACTGGCACCTGAGCTGGAAACCCCAATATGGCTACTCCCTCCAGTGTTTGCATTATTATTTCCAGGGTCCATCCTGAAAATAGGACAAAAACAATCCTAGAATTTCAATACCTTAATATGACTGTACTACTATCTAACTAAGAACTTTAAGATATCCTCCTACACCCAATCAACCTAACGTCCTTTTCCCCAATTTAAGATTCCATCTTGCCACTCAGAAACAAGAACCGACGATAGTTTATCATGGCTTTCCTGAAATTGTCATCCCAGGAAAATCAAAGAAACCACTACGAAATTTCCTACCTTCAGACTGCAAAACAAAACCTTAAATTCCAATCTACCCATCTCTTACCCTCTTTAAGATCCATTCTTATACTCTCGTATTGTATTTCGATGTGCCCGAAAGTCTTTAGAACCTAGCAACCTAGGCCTTGATACAAACTGTACCACCCTGATTTTTCAACCATTTATATATATATATATATATATATATATATATATATATATATTACCATACATATCTCATACCATAATATTGTCATCAAAGTCAATGCAGCGGAAAACATAATACTTCTAATCCTTATGTACAATACCAGAGTTCTAGAGTCTCCACAGAAGTACATATAACTCCAAAAAAAAAAAAACCAATTGATATCCCAAGGATTATACAACATATCCCCACTCCCAAAAATAAATACACATACATTGAACTATAGGAACTACGTCGCCTCTATCTTGGAGCTTGCTCCGCCTAACTACCTGAATTTCCTGAAATGTTTAAAATCTTTGAGGTGAGAGACCTCTCAATAAGTGAGAATAAATTATTATCAGTGTGTGGCAAATGAGTTTTAGTTTATCATAACACATCCTTATAAACATTAATTTAATAGTGAAATCATGAAAATTGTACTCATATTCATATAAATATATATACATTTGCATCCGTATATTTTTCTCGAAAATATGATTATGCTCAGTAAATATTTCTGTGTACAAATAATATATCTGTCAAAATATAATCATATGAGTGTATCGCATCTATAATGAAAAAAACATTTATATCACCGTCATGTAATGACCCCATATGACCGGGTTGTGCAACTCGAAGGCGGGACTTAACCCTGGTTGGCCTACTAGGCTAAGTCAAAATTCCTCGTCTGTAGTACGATTGGCCCACCACAGCCTAGTCCAAACCTAGGGGCGGTCAACATCCCTCTGCAGGCTCAATCAACCTCCATTACCAAGATGCTACCCCGAGCAGTGTGGTTTCATTAACTTAATCACTAGCAATGGTACCGTGCTCTCATATATTTAACCAACTGGGTTCTCATTTCTATCACTTAATATACATAATAATATATTTCCAAAAGCTATCCTTTTCTCAAAAACATATTCAAGCTCATGAGTATCCATGTGTAAATAACACATCTTGTCCGTAACTCATGGCTATTCATCATATTTCACCATGTCTATGTAAATCACATTTCAACATTTCATTGAAATTCACGTCTATATATATCACATGTTCACATGTCATGATATCTGATAAAACATGTCTGCATAAATCTCGTTTTATCATACCTATCTAAAACATATCTGTATATACTCATATCATCATATGAGTGTAAAACATGTTTATATATATATATATCATATCATCATTTCTGTATAAGTCATATCTCAATATAAATCACATTTCATCATATAATATTTTCACATATTTATTTTTCAGTAATCAAAATCATTCCTCATGCCACACAGATTTTCAGTACTATTTCATAACATAATACTTGTTCATAAAAACATATAATAATTCAAAGTCATTATTTTCATATGTCTGATAAGCCAGAAAATTACATATAATATATATTCATACCATACTTTAAATTAATCAATTAATTTCTAAAAAAGGTCCTGAGGTAATTTATTCCCTTTACCTGTTTCCTGAGGACGTGCTTGCAAGTTTCCTAGACCGACACCCGTGGCGTTCACACAAACCCCTGTATTCATATGCCCTAGTTTAATCAGTTCAATCTCGGAATAATTACTATCCTATCATCCCTAGGCTTACATGCTCTCGTTAACCGATTAAATTCTAAAGAAACGCTTGTATGATCCATTTCCCTTATTTAAATTTAATTTCTAACATATTTAAAAATACTTATATGATAAAATCCTCGCAATTTAATCTAGTTCCAAAATATTCCTAGAAATCTAATTTAATCAAATCCCCGCAATTTAACTTAATTCCAAAATATTCCCCAAAAGTTTTATTTAAACAAATCCCTGCAACTTAACTTAATTTCAGGAATATTTCCAAAAATCTAATATAATCCAATCCTATAGTTTAATTTAATCCCAAGAATATTTCAAAAAATCTAATATAATCCTGTAACGACCCGAAAATCTATACCATTTTTTTTTAATTAAACCCTACTATATATTGAAACTTAATTTACTCTAATACCTTTGGATTATCTACTATAACATCTCAAGCCCTAAATAAGCACTGAGGAAACCTTGTTCGTTTTGCACACCTACGCAGCAGGAAAAACATAAAACTGTATATCCATATTTACAATACCAGAATTCAATAATTTTCCAAAATATACATACACAATAACACGTCTCCCAGTAACATCCACCAAAAACCCTAGAAAACTACCCAAAAACACATCTCCCTTACCCCACAACCAGGGCAGGGCAACAACCCCTCTATCGGCGAGCCTGATCTGCTTATCCAGTTGGATCACCTAAAAAATGTTAAATCACTAGGATGAGCCAATGCTTAGTAAGAGGAAATATACTATTACTAGTGTGTGGTGATTAAGTTCTATAAATACTATATTGATAAATATCTGACACTGTAAAAGCTAGTAAAACAATATATATAGTACAACTTGCATCTATTATAGTTTAATATACAACTGTAATATCTGAGTTTTCTACTTTTTCATACTTCTAGTATCATAATATATTTGCTGATATTCTGTAAATCTATATGCATATACATAACTGTGATATTTACCCTGAAAAATTGTACGTCATGATTTAACCCCTTATGACAGGGTTGTACGACTCATAGGCGGGACTTAACTCTGGCTGGCCTACCAAGTTAAGTCAATTGTAACTTTACCAATCCTCAGCTCGGTCATCTGCAATCCCTCCAAGGCACGATATTGGTATCTACGTCGTCAAACAGGCCACCTCAACCTAGTCTTCTAGGGAGCCTGCAATCTCTCCAAGCACGGTTAACGGAATCCTCCACACACTATTTGAGATGTGTGGTTGCACTCTGATCTATAATAGTAACGGTACCATGCTCTGCTGATATCTGAACTCTCAAGATCTGATACTGTATAATATTATTTTCTATATATATATATCTTACTGTTTCATCATGATTCCAAAATAACCATAACATCGAAAACTATTCTGAAAATACTGTAATATCTTAACTGTAATACCAGTAATAACTTATCTATAATATCTGAACTATATAAACTGTAATATCATAGTGTTATGACTTTAAAATTCTGGGAATCATGGTAATCTCTAAATGCTATGAAATATCTGTCTGTATATACACTGTAATTCTTAATTCTTTAAATTCTGATAAAACATCTGCATGAATACTGTAAATCATAGTAATCTGAAAACTGTAGGATTTTTGTACTGATCTGATAATGTCTCATGCAACACAACTAAATAAATAAATATTCCATATTCTGAAAACTATATCTTCTAATATGAAAATAATTTGCGTACTAGATAATAATATGGAAAAACCTATAATTTACTAATAAACATTTCAAAATTCCTAGCATAGCATATTTCCCTTACCTATCTGACTGAAGGCTTGCCTCCAATTCAACCCTCACGCCCTCGGCGTACCAACCTCAAAATCCTATAATTACATATATACAAATTCCCCATTAAAACACTAAATTTTCTAGAAAATCATCATACTCACATTTCCTGAATCTGCCTATTCATAATTTTCTAAACTATAATTTACATGGGTTCTTGGAAAAATAACCGCTGAGGCCCTCAACCCATGCTTGCAGGGTTCCAAAAACACCTTAACCCTGAAATCATAACATCCTAATTTTACTCCACAAAATATCAGTATATTCTCATACAATACAAAATCTGGGCTCAGATAAACCTGGTAATACTTGAAATACAAAAATAATCTACTTACCCTAAAATTGGGATGGTGCCCAAACTTCTCAAATCAACATTCTACTCCGGTTAGGTTGTAGAGAATCTTCTCGGGATCACCGTGCTAGCTTCTGATCGTCGAACTGGGGAGAAACGGAGCCAAAAATTTAGAGAGAAGGAGAGAACACCAAATTTTAGAGAGAGAAAATAAGGGAGAGAGAGATTTTTCATGCTGAATTCCCGATTTTGTGTATTTATAGGTGTCTTGACACGTGGCTTCGTCGACGAGGCACGTGGCTTCATCGATGAAAGGAAGAAGGTGGTTCGTCGACGAAGGAAAAGAATTTGTCGACGAACCTATAGGTCTGAAGAATCCCCTCTCAGTATCTTTCCATCAACGAACCTTGAACTTCGTCCATGAATCTTAGAAAGAATTTTTCAACGAAGCCAGGACATTCGTCGATGAGCCCTGCTTTACCTCCTTTAAATTTATCCTTCTTCTCTATTATTTAATTATTAAAATTTTCGGGTCTTTACAAATCCAATCTTACAATTTAATTTAATCTCGGGAATATTTCCAAAAATCTAATATAATCCAATCCTGCAGTTTAATTTAATCCCAGGAATATTTTTAAAAATATAATATAATCAAATACTACAATTTAATAATTAAACACTACAATTTAATTGGTTAAATTTTTAAATCAACAAACATAATTTGTACTCCTCACCTTAGTCTTGGAATGGTACCTAGGATCCCCAAATAAAAAATCTGCTCTGACTAAAATGACGAGGATGGAAGCTGGGACCCTGATATTGCATCTGATTGTCAATTTAGCTGAAGATCTGAAGAGAAATTGAGGAGAGAGAGAGAGAGAGAGAGAGAGAAAGAGAGAGAGAGAGAGAGAGAGTTACCTTATCCCTAAAGTGGTGTCTACGACGATCCTACGACAAATCCACCCCGATTAATTTGTTGAGGATTGAAGCTGGGACCTCGTGGTGGTGTTCGTATTTTTATTCGGCTTACGGGTGGGGAAAGATCTTAGAGAGAGAGAGTGAGGGCGTGGAGAGAGAGTGGTGAGGAGGGGGGAAAGTCTCTGGATTGATTTCAATCTCCTGAAGTAAGAAGCTTCAAGAGATATATCTGTATGTATATATTTATATATATTATATTATATATCCTAAACATATATATATATATATAAACAAATTATATTAATACATTAATATATTATATTATTTAATTAATAATAATTTATTTATTTTTAATTAATTAATTTTAATTTTAATTTTTTTTAGGATCATTCCACTAATCTTGTATAACTATTTTTGGGGTCGTTACAGACTCACCCCGAGTCAACCCAAATCCCCACTCAGCGGGTTGACTCACCTTGAGTCAACTCGAACCCAACATAGTGGGCTAACTAGCTTGATGAGTCAACTCACCCACAAAATCAGTTAAAGCACGAAATACAAATCAAGGGGATATGTGTGGTTCAATCAAAACCAACAAGAATGAAAGGGATAGGAGGGAAGAACTTATCTTGCACCGAGGATTTAGAACCTACCCAACCATTTTTTTTGAACCTGCAAAACAGAAAACATTATATCAAAGATCAGTAAAATATATAGAGAAGAATACAGAGAGAGAGAGAGAGAGAGAGAGAGAGAGAGAAGTTTTTATATGAGGGGTTAGT
The DNA here is from genome assembly GCF_029873635.1 of Malania oleifera. NCBI lineage: Eukaryota > Viridiplantae > Streptophyta > Magnoliopsida > Santalales > Ximeniaceae > Malania > Malania oleifera. The sequence goes on from NC_080428.1 coordinate 68,487,402, forward strand.
GGTTCACGTGCCACCGCCGCACGGTGACTCGTGGCTCATTCTAGTATTAGTTTTTTGGGAGACATGGCCTCATCCAGAAAATCTGATATGTGTTTCTTTAAATGGTGTAGATGGTGTCACGTCAGCAATCCATGACATCTCCCTTAGAGCCAATTAGTGGCTGCCACGTGGCAAGGTGATATCATGCTAACGTCACCCTCGGGCAGAAATAAATAAACATATATATATATATATATATGTATATATATACTGTAGTGGGACATGTGTTGAAAGTTGAGGTGTGATCCCAAGAGGGGGGGCGACTGAATTGGATATTTAAAAAATTTATGCAGAAGTTTTAATCAATTTAAAAAATTATTTTCACAAGAGATCTTAACTTTTCAGTTACAATAGTATTCTCAGCAAATAGATATCCTTAAATACGAAATAGTTTATACACTGATTTCAACACGTGATCAACTACACAATGTTAACAATATTCACAGTAGATCAATATTCATATACATATGCTTAACTACATAATATTAGTAACATTCACAGTAGATCAATATTAATATGAATATTCTTAACTACACAATATTAACAACATTCATAGCATATCAATATTAATATAAATATGCAACTTAAATATGAAAGAGTAAGGGATAAGAGTAACATCAAATTTTTTACAAGGTTCAGTGACCGTGCCTACGTCCTTGCCTCAAGCAACCCGCTTTGAGGATTCACTATCCCTCCTTTAGTGGGCGGAGAAGTCTCTCTCTTTTAGTAGGCGGAGAAGCCTTTTATAAAACCTCCTTCCATAGGCAGAGTCGCCTCTCTCCTTTCAATAGGTAGAGTTACCTCTCTCCTTTGCTTAGGCGGAGTACCTCACTCCTTCACTTGGCAGAGTCGCATCTCTCCTCCTATAGGTGGAGTCACCTCTCTCCTTTACTAAGGTGGAGTTTCCTCTTAAGTGAAAATCCCCTTTCTTTTGTTATGAAGATGTAATCAAAGAACAGTTATACAAGGATTAGCGCTATGAAAAGAGTAGATGAGTACACAATAAAATTTAATACACTCTCAGAATGATGTTGCTATGAAACTCGAAGATTTAGGCTAGGTTTTCTGGTTTTGAAAAGCTGTGTGCTTGAAAGAACAAACTCTGAAAAGGTTTTTCAGCAAGAACGACGCAAATCACACTTGATATTCAATAATAGGTGTAATTTCTTATCTAAAACACATTTAGGGTTAGTTATTTATATGTAGGTTTGAATTATGTGTTAGTTATTTATAAGTAGGTTTGAATTATAGCCGTTGTACGTGTTTTAGTAACTTAATATTTGAGAATCGAAAAGATTTTTTGTTGTTTGCGAAACTTATTGCAGCGCTTTGGTCGACTGAACTGAATGTTTGGTCGCCCAAACCAATTAAATTAAGAATTTCAAAACTGGCAGTAGTAATTCAGTCGACTAAACTCTAAGTTTGGTCGCTTGAGTCGCCCGAACTCTCTAATGCTAGACTAGTTTGTTTAGACTTCTGCATTCAGTCAACTGACCATGATGCCTCAGGCGCTCGAATATCCTGAAATTCAAATTCCTTTATATTTTTTATTCAAAAAATGATTTTAATCTTTTGAAATAATATTTGGACTTTGTAAAAAATATTTTCCAAGACTTTAAAAGGTATCTAAGGTCCAAATATATAACTTAGGAGTTTTGTAACAAAAACCAACATGAGATGTACTTAAATGAATTTCTATTGTATAATACATATAGCAACCTGTCTAGGTCTTTATGTTCTTAAGTTTTGTCTTCATCCAAACTTTTTTTCAACAACTATCTTTCATTTACTTGTGTGCTTCATGACTTTTCAATTTACATCTTTCATTGTGCTTTTATACTGTAATACATGTATACACACTTAATGACACAATTAGATGTCTTAGTTTGTCATTATCAAAACGAGATTAAGCTTTCTTAGGCCAACACATGTCACCATTTGTACGAGGATATGTGTGTCATAACCCCCAGTCATTCGATTTGTGTTTCTTTAGACGGTCCAGATTATGCCACGTCAGCAATCCCTGACATCTCTCTAGAGCCACCTGGTGGCTGCTCATGGCAACTTGATGTCACCTTCTAGCAAAAATAAGAACAAAAAAAGAATAAATCTTTTTTTCCACGTTTCACCACTTGAGGGTGACACGTGGACCCCACTATCCTGAACCTATTGACCCAATTTAGATTGATCAAATCGGTATGTTTCCTGAGCCATTTTTATTTTATTTTATTTATTTATTATTTAATTTTAAAGTAGCTTTTTATGGAAAATAATGAAAAAATTTGTAAAAATAAAATAAAAAATAGAAAAATTAGAGAAAATTGAGGAAAATCTAGAAAAATATTTTGAAGGTCATAAAAATTGGAAAAAGTATTTTTGGGCTCTTTTAAGCCATAAAAAAAGTAAATATCTTTAAAAATCCTAGAATTTTTTTTTAAAAAAATGTTGAAAATCCCATAAAATTTCTACAAAAATTTTAAAAAATATGGGGATGATTTTAAAGATTCTTTTGCTTATAATTTGACATTTCTCCCCAATTTTTGCTTGGGTGTGTCTGTATGATTTTAAAAAGGACAATGAGGTATTTTACACATCACTTGTATTAGTTTTGAGGGGGGGTTTATCTAATAAGATCTCTCGTTTGGAGGTCTTGTTAGATATTCCTAAATCACACTGAGATTTTTAATAATTCCTGTTAATTTTATTTATTTATTTTGTTAATTTTAAAAAAGGAGTCAATTAAAGGTTATTAAATTCAATTTGAGGATAATTCATAATTAATTAAGTATCGTTCATAGAACGGGTGAGTAGGGGGTGCGAATATCTTCCCCTTGCATAACCAAACTCTCAATCCTGATTCTAGTAGAAGCAGACCGAGACTACTAGTTCCTTAACCTAAGTTTAATCTAGTAACCAATTAAATGAATAGTAATTAAGTGTTATAACCGTACATTTATAAATAGTAGATTAGTGGTAACTCCATATTAAAATTTTCAACTTCATATTTTATTCCCTTACGGTGGGGACGTCACGACAAGGAATATACCAATTAATTAATTAATTAAGATGGTTTGACCATAGCCCACTCCATCAACAATCCACGATTAAAAAATGATCTTTCAAAAAAAAAATCCATGAAAAAGAAAAATTCAAATATAATATCTAATGATCACTCACGTTTACACTCAACCCAAATCCTAGCCAAGGGCTTGCTTCATCTCCAGCAAAAATCCTCAATTAGGACCTCTTCTGTTGACCTCGATCATAAATACGTACAAACAATTCTACCCCTCATTGTCTCTCTCTAGCTACGCTACATGCATGCTTAACTAGTCTTTGCTAATTTAATACATATAAGTATATTACATGTGAACAAAACCTATTCTATATAACTTAGCCTATCTTCTACATAACAAAATAAGGAAAATTGCTATGATTCAACAGCCGATCATTTTCAATAATATATGTAGCGATCCGGACCTATAAATAATTTTATACAGCGGAAAACCTCAGATACAAATTATACCAGAGTACTAAATAATCTTATCACAACAATATCTCCAATATCAAATTAAATACATCCTTAAAGATTCAAAGATATACCAAATATAACAAATTTAACATTTAATCAAAACTGCTCTTTCTAATCCCACCCACGCTTCCATTACGTTATTCTAATTTTGGCTATGCTTCTCAAGGTATCTGAAATGTATAATAATAATTGGGCGAGATACCTCTTAGTAAGTAAGGACTAGATTATTATCAATGTGTGGCTAAAATAAATTTTAGTGTAAAAAAAATAAGTTAATAATAATTTGACTTTAATAAAAATTGCATTTGAATAATTGTGTATCAATTATGTAAAATTAAACATACTTTCTTTCAAATCATAATTTAGGTCTAATTGTTGGTCTTATAAGGCTTAAAATCTTGTTTTGATGATAACAAATGAGATGAACTTAACATATTTGTTAAAGTGATGATGTTTCAGAATTGCTTAGAGCGCAACGTTCAAAAGCTTCAATAGTTATAAAGGATCAAGACCATTAAAGTTATATTCATACTTAAAGAGATTCAAAGGAATCTCAAAGTAACAACAAAATGATTAAAGGATGAGGAATCTAAAGCTAACTCAAGCTAAAGTCTAAGGAAACTCAAAGTGACCATATCATGGAAGACTTCAAGCTTAGAGTGTAGGGCTTTAGGATATACAATGTAAGTACTTCATATTAAAATACCATGAGAAAATATTTTGAAGCTCATTAAGGGTATTATGGACTTAGAGACCTAATTTTGAAAACTTTGGAAAATGTTTTAATAAGTAATTAAAGCAAGAGAGCAAGGAGTGTTTGAAAAATAAACTGAAAAATCATATTTTTGTCTGTCTAGATAACTGAAGGTTCACGTCAGACGTTTGAAGAATTTCCTCAGACGGCTGAAGATTTTATTCAGACGGCTGAAGAATTTCTTAAACAGATTCTAAAGAGGTAGTATACCTTCAGACGTCTGAATTGGATCCTTAAACGACTGAAGTGTCACCTCAGACGTCTGAACAGGATCTTCAAATGGCTAACTCTGTATCAGTTCAAATTTTTCAGAGTTTTTTAACTGTTGAGACGATTGAGCCCGAAGGCCTAGATGATTGCACACTGTTAACAACTAAAAAAATTTAAATTGTTTGAATTTAAAAATAAGTTTCTTGTGCCCCAAATTTTATGGAAACTTGGGAAATACTCCAAGTAATCTTGGCCAACACGAAAATACGTTTATTAGCCTATAAATACATATGTTTGGAAGATCAAATTAACCAAGAAATTGAAAACTCTCACAAAAGTTGAAAGCTCTCTAAATTCTCTCTTGCTCTCACTCTTGCTGATCTGATTTGCTAAAAATCCCTGAAGTACTGATCATCCTTCTCTAGTGTTCTAAGTTCTTAATTCTCATTTGAAAGAGATATTGGTGAAATCACTATTGAGCTTCAATCTAAATTCTTTTGATATTTTACATTGAAGTATATCGTGCCGAAATTGTACTAACTTACTCTTTTTGAGAGTGTTTTCTGTACACTGAAATTCTTTTTGATTCTCTTGTAGATTGTGACCAGTCCAACATATTTGGATCATTGAACCAAGCGAGGGGATATCGCTTGGAGAGGTGACTACTCTAACTTATTGAATGAGTATTGAGCGTGGGGTATCACTTGTAACGGTGTTGTTCCGCCTGGAAAGGAACTAATTTAGTAGAATCCTTTGGTGGTTTGCCAAAGACGAGGACGTAGGCTGGGGATAAGTCAAACCTCGTAAAAATTATGGTGTCAATCTCTTTCCCTTTACTCTTTTTAATTTTCAGTATACATATAAATAACATGGATGTTTTAAATTCTTAATCATAAATATTACAAAGTTTAGAAATTAAAAAAATTGAAGTTTAAATTATTTTTGGGCTTGCAGAAACCAAAAGGGAGTACATTGGTTGATGAATACTTTATGAAAATCGTAAGGAAGTACGTTGATTGGTTAACACCCAAAGACTCTTTAACTAAAAGTTTATTTAAAGTCTAACCTTTTGGAAAGAGTGTTAGATTTTATATTGCACTTCATTTTAAGGAAGCAAATTCATTAATATAGGGCTTTATATCAGTAAACTAACTTTACTTTAACTGATTGAATCAAAATCATATATACAGGATTACAAACAAACAAAAACTAAATTCTTGTGAAAAGCTGAATCTTATATCTTAGTTTGGATATCGTGGTTGATTGGATATTTGATTGGTTGATTAAGTTTTATTTTATTGTGTGGTTGTGGATTGAATAAAGACTTAAAGCTTTTGTTTTAAGTTTGATAAATAAACAAGAGGTAAAGAATTTTGTAAAAGGATTTAAAAGAAATTTTAATAAACCAATTCACCCCCCCCCCCTCTTGGGACTATACCTTTGTTATCACTAATAAATGACACTAATCACATAAATATTTAAATATGTTTAAAAGATTCTCTTTTGGCCCATGCATGTCATGTTTAACTCCCATGACTGGGTTGTGCGTTCCGAAGACTGAACTTAACTTGATTGGCCGACCAAAGTTAAATCAAAATATTATATTTGTAAGTACGATTTGCTCATCACATCCTAGTCTAAAAATAGGTGTGTGTAACCCTACTTAGGTCAAATCGACTATCCATTGCCAACACTTTCACAACAGTGTGGTTGTACTCATATTCCTCTGTAACTACGGTATCGAGCATTCATCACATTCAAACCATCAGGGTTCTTAAAACATATAAATATAATTTATGCAATAAAAACATTATCATAATCTCATCATTTTTCCTAGTAAACAATTGGTAAATAAATCTCATCATTATTCACAATCAAACACGAAATAAGCATAATCCCGCATAAAATCCCAAACTTGCTCATTATTCGCAATCAAATAGGTAATAGATAAATCATCGTAAAAATCTCATCATTTTCTCATAATAAAATTTTTAATAATCCTCATCATTATTCTCAATCAACCACGTAATAAATATAACACCGTAAAATTCACAATCTTACTCAATTATGCAATAAAATAAAGTAAACTCATATCACACAATTTATATAATAATTATAATTTCATAATTTGCCTGTGAAATTCTTATATATATATATATATTTATATTGGTGGATTTAAATAAAAATGCAGGTATGATCAACTCCCTATATTTAAATTTAATCCCCAATCCATTTTGAAAAACCCAAATAGGATTAAATCCTCGCAGTATAATTTAATTCAAGCATATGGATATAATTAAAATAAAAATAATCAATATAAATTAGAGATATTTTAAAATGAAATCTGACATAATTTAACTCACTTACCTTAACTCTGAAGTGGTGTCTACGGCGTGCAAAAGACGAAATTTTTTCGGTTAAATCTTTGAAGAACGGAACTGGGACTCAAGAATGATGTTCGTTCTTCAATTTCACAGAGAAACAGAAACAGAACCCAGAGGTCATCAAGGAGATGGAAAAGAAAGTGAGAGAGAGAGATGGGATTGTCGGGGGTTAACTTCCTGAAGGATCAAGAAGTTCCTGATCCTTTATATATATATATATATATATATATATATATAATATTATATTATTATATTATATGATATTAATATATTATTATATTATTATATTATATTATATTTATTATTTAATTAATAATCATTATTATTATTATTTATTTATTTATTTACACTTATATGCATATTATTTTTGGAGTCGTTACAATATATATGTGTGTGTACATAGGCATGTATATGTATATGTTAAAAAAATTAGGTGACAATAACCTTCGAACAATAGAAAATTTAAAATATTTTTTGTGCAAGTAGCTAATTTAAGAGTTTGTCGTACATTGGACTTGCATAATACTTTTAAAAGTGGGGATTGGGGAATGATTAATCCTCAATCCTTTTATATGGTCTTATTACATTTTTGGAGTTAAAATGACTTCTTATTTTTTTCCTTCCTTTATCTTTTAAGGGTGGTGGCAAAAGTAAAGGTGCTTACTATAAAATTTAGAGAATCTTGTTTGATGCTTTTAAAGCCATACTTCAATATTGAATTCAAAAAATTAATAAAAGAATGAAGTCCTAACGGAAGTTCTAAGGTATAAAAATTAGTTGATTGACACATGGAAGAAAAAAGAGCCTCATTCATATTTTTTGGATAGAAAAAGAATTTCATTACTCATAAAAGAAGAATATACAATGATGAGAATAAGAAATCTTCAAATTGAGAAATAAAGAATACAATTAAAACAATTATGCCCCGTCGTCTTATTACACATGCTCAAAATATGTATCCTTAAATATTCGACCTAAAAAGGCAACTAAGAAGGCAAGTTCCTCCTATGAAAACTTCACGAATTTTGCTTCAACCAAATCTTTTAGTGCATAAGTGCGAAGAGCACATCGTGATCAATTAACGTCAGTGTCTACCAAAAAAAAAAGTCGCCTTTCATTTCAAAGATCTCGAAAAATGTAAGGCAATCAAGGAGAAAGAATGATTGATCCAAAAAAAAAGAACAAAGCCCACAAATCTTTGAACCTCTTTTTTGGTTTTTATACCACTCCAAAATCTTCAGGCACCTGAGACAAGTCCCAAAGGGTCGTCAACAGTGACATGGGTAACTTTCAAATGAACAACCTGCATGCAGCTTGGCTAAAAAGGGGGAAAGAAAAGTATACATATTGTGCATGAGGACATCAATCTGAGAGTCGCAGCCAGCTCAATAGCCACCAGCATTCCGACAAAATTGTGTTTTATGAGAGGATGGGAGTTAGGAGGAGAAGGGAATAGGATAGATGGAGGGCTAAAATATTGGAGGGTAAGCCATCAAGGTCAGGAGGGGGCACAGGTGGCAAAGCACGTGATTTACCCAACAAGCATTTGGAAAGGGATCCCTTCAATTGAAGGGGTGGTGGTGGTAGTGGCTGTCATTGTTGGGTTGATGTGATGTGCTGATACAGTAGTTTCTACTTGGCATTTTGGGCCCATTCATTAAATACAATCTAGGACCCCCACTGCACTTCCTATGAAGCGCCTTAATTAATTGGGACATATTAATTTCACTGCCCCACATTCAAACCCATCAAAGATATGAAACCCAAATAATTTTTACATACCATAAAGTCGTAGTTTTGTAAAATTAAATCTAACCCAAATAACTTTTACTTACCATAAACTTGTAGTTTTGCAAAATTAAATCTAACCCGAGTAACTTTTACTTACCATAAAGTTGTAGTTTTGCAAAATTAAATATGACTAATATGTATTTTTTGAGATTTTCTTTTAATATCAATAACGTAAATTAAAATTTATGACTTCTAATAAAAAAAAAAAAATTGAGAGTGTGTTTGTTTAGGAGATTAAGAGTAATTGATTAGACTTCAACTCTTTATAACTAATGATATTTCAATTAAAATATTAGACTAGAAAGTTAAGGAGGTTTCTTGATTAATTAGCTCATGTGCATGGGTTCATTTAGAAAAACTAATTGTCCTCCATGCAAGATATTAGCAGTTGAATGATCTCAAGTTAGGGTTATGCGTTGATGTGAGGCTCTAAGGCAATAATGTGGGTCTCATGCCACTTTAACGAATTCAAACACTAACATTAACACTTCATGATAATTAGTGCGATTCAAATTTTATATGAAAGGACCATTTTTCCTAATTCTAAAGATTTTCTTAGAACTAATTGGTTCCATTCCATCCACTCACCTCACATGATTAACTCAAATTAAGATATAGGTTATCACATGAATAGGATATACCAAGAAACTATGCACATAGTAAATTGGCGGTCAAACTTTCTTTTTTCTCTCACAATTATTCATAGGGTACTTTTGAGATTATTGGTAGATGATTTAGGAAAAATATTATGTATCCCCAAAAAATTTTATATATGTTATAATTTATTTCTTGTTTTTTATGTTATGCTGGAGCCAGGAGACTCGTAAGCTGAGCTGGAGACGCGTGAGATGCAAGCTAGAAATGTTATCCGGGCCATTTAATTTTGATGAATGAAATTTCTCAAATCTAATTCATTGTAATTTATTATAATTGATTCCAAGCTACCTATAAATAGAGGGGTTGTGGACACATGAAAATACAGAGAAAATAGAGGAAGAAGAGAGTGTGAGGAAGAGGAAGAGAGGCCTGAAAGAATTGTATTTTCTTTCCCAGCGGTTTAAATGAATTGCGGTGTGCTCCGTGGACGTAGGTCGATCTTGGCCGAACCACATAAATTTCTAGTGTCCCTATTTTTCTAGTAGCTCATAGGGTCCTAACAAGTGGTATTAGAGACCGGTTAGAGCAGAAAGGTCAGATTGAAGTTTTTCACTGAAATCATAGCTCTGTCCAGTGGCTCGAAATTGAATTTTGAGGCCACCATCACGTTCACCTCACCGAGACAAAGCCAACAGTGCAAGCCAGAGCTCGAAAGAAGTTCAAACGGAGGCACACGCGCCAACACGCGCTTTGCCAAAGTAGTATGCCTCATCACGCGCCGATGAGTTACCGGCCACACACCCTGCTAGCGCACCATGCGTCTTCCTCCCCCGGCCACCTCGACCCAACCCGACAATCCTCGACCTGAACTAGAAGCCCGCTCCAGAATCGGTCTGCACCTGACCCAGATCTATATCAAACCTGGACAAACCCGACGCCCACTCCAGACTCGGCCACATCAGCGGCATCCTGTCAGTGCATGCAGCGTCAGCGTTGAGTCAGATGCCACGTCATCTGCCACGTCAGCTCCGCATCGGCAAGTGGGCCCCAGTGACACGTCAGCGAGTGGGCCCCACAACGACATGTTAGCACTGCCACATCAGCAAGTGGGGGTCCGCGGTGCCACATCAACATTGTTGACTAGGTTTGACCTGATCTTTGAATGGGCTTTTCAGAGTCATTTTGGGTCTATTTTTCGAACAACTTGAACCATTTCTAAGTTTTTCAACCATTATGGATCCAACCGTGATATCTATTTGAGCTAATTCTATCTCTAAACAAGTAAATCGAGATGTCAAACGAAATGAACTCAAAGATCGAAATGTTTAACGACCACAATTTCAGTTTCTAGAAGATGTAGATTGAAGATTATTTGTTTGGAAATGAGTTGCAATTACCACTGAAGGGTAAGCCAGCATCTATGAATGAGGACAAGTGGGAGTTTCTTGATCGTAAAGCTCTCGGAGCCATCAGAATGACGTTGTCAAAGTCTGTGACATTCAATATCAAGCATATATCGTCTACCAAGTATTTGATGGATGTGTTTTCTAATATGTACGAGTAGCCGTCGGCCACTAACAAGGTACATCTTATGAAAATATTATTTACTATGACCATGTCTTTAAGTGAAAGTTTTAGCAAACATTTGAATAATTTCAACGAGTTGTCGAATTAACTCGCCTCAGTTAGGATTTTATTTGATAATGAGATTCATGTCCTACTGATTCTTAGTCAGTTGCCTGAAAGTTGGAATGGTGTTGTTACTGCAATCCGTAGCTCTGCAGGGAAATTAAAGCTTATGTACGATGAGATTGTCCGCATGATTTTAATGGAAAAAATCAGAATGTAGTCAAGCCATGGTTCCACTTCGAGTTCAGCCTTGAACATGGAAAGTCAAGGTAGAGGAAACAGGCATGGACGATCAAACAACCGCGGCATATCTAGGCCCAAGCGATCTAAATCCAGAAATCCCAGAGGTTCTTAAGACATAGGTTCCCAAGGCGCAAAAATCATTGAGTGCTGGAACTATAGAAATATTTGTCATTACAAGAACCAGTGCAAAAGTCTGAAGAAAGAATATGAGACGAGGGCGAAGACAGAAATAAATGTTGCTTTAGAAAATGATGATATGTTGATATGCTCTTTGGAGAGCAAAAAGGAGTCTTGGGTATTAGACTCTGGAGTTTCATTCCATGCCACTTGCAGCAAAGATTGCCTAGAAAAGTATACATCGGGTAATTTTGGTAAAGTATATCTTGGCAATGATCAACCTTGCGACATTATCGGCAAGAGGACGGTGAAGATCAAAATGAATGGGTCAGTATGGAAACTGAGAGATGGCAAGTATATTCTAGACCTAAGGAAGAACTTGATCTCATTTGGTCGATTGACAGATGAAGGATATAACACAACTTTCATTGGTGATGAATAGAAGATTTCAAAGGGTGCACTAACGATTGCACGAGGTAAGAAAAGTGGTACTCTTTATGTAACTCCTAATGCATGCATGTCTATTACAGTTGTTACAAGAAATGATGATAGCAATATATATCATCAATGACTCGGACACCTGAGTGAGAAGGGACTCAGGGTGATGCACTCAAAGGGTAATTTGAGTGATTTACAGTCGGTGGGGATTGACATATGTGAGGATTGCATATTTAGGAAATAGAATAGGGTCAGTTTCTAGACAAACATCAATACCCCCAAAGAGGGAGAGACTTGAGCTAGTCCATTCGGATGTATGGGGACCAATAACCATTTCATCCACAGGTAGGAAGCATTACTTCATAATATTTATTGATGATCATTCATGGAAGGTATGGGTTTACTTCCTGAAATATAAATCTAATGTTTTTTATGCTTTTAAAATTTGGAAAGCAATGGTAGAAAACGGAACTGGTTTGAAAATCAAGAAGCTGAGATCAAATAGCGGTGGTGAGTATGTTGACACCGAGTTCAAGAAATTCTGCTATTAGCATGGTATCAGAATAGAAAGAACTATGTTAGGTGCGCCTCAACACAACGGCGTAGCTGAGCGGATGAACAAAACGTTGATAGAAATGGTCAGAAGCATGCGTATGCCATCAGGCTTACAAAAAATGTTTTGGGCAGAAGCAGTTAACACAACAGCTTATTTGATTAATAGGAGTCCATTAGTATAGGAGTCCATTAGTACCATTGGACTATAATCTACCAGAAGAAGTATAGAGTAATAAAGAGGTAAGACTTTCAAATTTGAGAGTTTTTGGTTGTGTTGCATATGTACATATCAGTGATTATGTAAGGAATAAGGTGGATCCGAAATCCTGGAAATGCACTTTCATCGGTTATGGTGGAGATGAATATGCGTATCACATTTGGGATGATGAAAACAAAAAAGGTGATTAGAAGCAGAGATGTGATTTTTTATGAAAAGATGATGTACAAAGATAGACACACAACAGAATCTACAGAGTCTGAAACAACCTTTGTAGATGTGGATGATGTTTTAGAAGGTGTAAAGACACATCAGCGGAACACCGAGAATCCTCAGCATAATATTGAGAATCCTCAGGCAGAGGAACCTGTGGAGTAGATTGTTGCACCACCACCCCCTACTCCAGCACCAGAGTTTAGGAGATCTTCTCAATAGCATGTACCAAACAAAAGGTATGTGAATCATTTACTTCTTATAAATAGAGGAAAACCTGAATGCTATGTTGAAGCATGTTAGGCAAGAGATTCAAGCAAGTGGGAGCTTGCATTGAAAAACAAGATGAAGTCTATAAACTCCAACAAAACATGGGAACTAGCTAAGATGCCCAATGGTAAGAAGGCTATTCACAACAAATGGGTGTACAAGATCAAAGAAGAGCATGATGGATCCAAGGGGTATAAAGCTCGGTTAGCAGTCAAAGGTTTTGAACAAAAGGAAGGAATTGATTACACTGATATTTTTGCACCCGTTGTCAAGCTGACAACCATCAGATCTTTCTTAAGTATTATTGCCTCAGAGGGTTTACATCTTGAGCAGTTGGACGTGAAGACGACATTTCTTCACGGTGATCTTAATGAGGAAATTTATATGCAACAGCGAGAAGGTTTTTCAGTTAAAGGAAAAGAGAATCTTGTATGCAAATTGAAGAAGAGTTTGTATAGTCTCAAACAAGCTCCTAGGCAGTGGTACCAGAAATTGATAGTTGTATGCAGAGGAACAATTTTTAGAAGTGTAATGCCGACCACTATTGCTACTTCAAAAGGTATCGTACTAGCTATATTATCCTACTGTTATATGTTGATGATATGCTAGTTGCAGGATCAGATATAGAAGAGATCAGAAAAATTGAAGCAGCAATTTTTAGAGGAATTTGATATGAGATACTTGGGGATCTCTAGAGATAAGCAACAAGGAACGTTGCGGTTATCTCAGTCAGAGTACATCAACCGTGTTTTACAGAGGTTCAACATGAGCAGTGCTAAAGTTGTAAATACACCATTGGCAGGTCACTTCCGTCTCTCTAAGGATCAATCTCCCTAAAAAGATGAAGAAAAAGACTTCATGACTAAGGTACCATATGCCTCAGTTGTTGGAAGTCTCATGTATGCTATGGTTGATACCAAACCAGATATTGGCCAAGCAGTGGGAGCTGTCAGCAGGTATATGTCAAATTCAAGAAAGACACACACTAGGAAGCAGTGAAGTGGATTTTGAGATATCTACGTGGAGCTATCGATAAGTGCCTATGTTTCAGCCAAAGCGTTTTGAAAATCCAAGGGTTTGTAGATACTGATTTTGCAGATGAAATTGATCATTGCAAAAGCACCACCGGATATATATTAACTGTTGGCACAACAACTGTTAGTTGGATGTCACAGATACAGAAGATTGTTATTCTATCCACTACAAAAGATGAGTATGTAGCAGTGACAGAAGCCAGTAAAGAGATGATTTGGCTTTAGGGTTTGTTAACGGAACTTGGATTAAAGCAGGAGAGGAATGTTTTGTACAGTGACAATCAAAGTGCAATACATCTGGTAAAGAACTTCGCATTTCATTCTAGAACTAAACATATTGGATTGCGTTATCATTTCACCAGATCTCTTATAGAGGACGGCGTTTTGACACTTGAAAAAATCCAAGGTAGCAGAAATCCTACAGATATATTAACTAAGGTGGTGACTACAGAGAAGCTGAAGTTGTGCTCAACTTCAGTTGGTCTTCATGCCTGAAGACATATTTTGAACACATCATTTATTCATATACTGATACGGGTTGAGGAGGCGTCTCCGTCTCCGAGTGGGAGATTGTTATACTGGAGCCAAGAGACACATGAGTTGAGCTAGAGACGTGTGAGCTGAGTTAGAAATGCATGAGATGCAAGCTGGAAATGTTATCCGGGCCATTTAATTTTGATGAATGAAATTTCTCAAATCTAATTCGTTGTAATTTATTATAATTGATTCCAAGCTACCTATATATAGAAGAGCTGTGGACACATGAAAATACAGAGAAAAGAGAGGAAGAAGAGAGTGTGAGGAAGAGGAAGAGAGGCCTGAGAGAGTTGTATATTCTTTCTCGGCGGTTTAAGTGAATTGTGGTGTGCTCCGTGGACATAAGTCGATCTTGACCGAACCACGTAAATTTTTAGTGTCCTAATTTTTCTAGTTGCTCACATGGTCCTAACATTTTAGGCTTTAACACTCCAATTTACTGGAAAAAATTAATACAACATCTCTACTCCGATGGTTCCTTTGTTTTCATCACATGAATAGGATATGCCAAGAAATTGCTTGCGTAATAAATTGGCTATCAAATTTTTCTTTTTCTCTCACAATTATTCATAGGGTACTTTTAATATTATTGGTAGATGATTTAGGATAAATAATATGTATGCCCAAAAAAAATTTGTATATGTTATAATTTATTTCTTGTTTTTTAGGCTTTAACACTCCAATTTATTGGAAAAAATACAAAAATTTTTGTTTAATATCTCTACTCCAATCATTATATATACACATAACATAACATATCAAATATAATAAAATTAACTACCAATCGTGTAATTAGTCAATCCACTCTAACCAATATTATTTAGTTTCATCTAATCTCAACTTTAACACATTCCAACGGCCTATTAAAAGTTATGAAAACCAAGTGAAACATAATGTGTCACATTTAATTTTTATTTTACAAAAAAATGCATTAAATGATGGCTAGCTAGCATGAACACACATGAAAGGAGTTGAGTGCTAGCTACGGGACACAATTAACACCAAATGTTCACCTGAAAACACTTGCTTGCTGTTCCCTTGCACGGTGAAGGGTTGGCAGCCCCATATGTAGGGGTTCTATTGGAACGTGTTGTTGTTGCTGCCTCAGAAGACAGTGCATCAAATACTGCCCATCCATTATTGGCTCTGTCCTACTCTTAACTTGCTAGAAGAGGAAAGTGAAAAAAGTGAAAAGAGAAGATGGGGAAAAAAGATTAGAGGTAAAGAGAAAGTACTAATTCGTAAATGAGAGAGGCCAGTGTATATGCAGGGACAGTTTATTAACTTCATGGGTTAACCGGTGGAGGATAGGTACCCCTTGATTGGAGGAGCAGTGAGGGTGACATGACTAAGTGCCATCTGAATCAAATTAGCTTTAGCATAAATAAATAATCAAACCTAATCCACGCATGAGGACAATCTCCTAATTAAGAAAACTGAGTCACTGTCCACAAGTACTCACTGTCACTTTGCATATGATTACCCTAATCAAATGGTTTCATTATCAGATAGCTAGGCAATTTCTGGGCTGTATTTTCCAATTTGTATGGTGAATAGTTTTCCCACAAGGGGGGAGCTAGGCACATGGCGTGCACAGGTGCATGTCTTCTGTTTTTTTTTTTTTTTATCTTCCTCTTTTTATTTTAATTTTATTTTTTTTTCATGGGTATGGACATAAAGACAAGCATATGCATGCTTGTATCTAAATGGGTATGTACACGCACGAAGAGTTTAAATATATTTTGACTTGTGAATTTTTAGATTTGTTTCTTCAAGGTGGGTGGGGGTTGTATATCATTGATCTGTATAGACACATTAATTAAGGAATTAGAGAAGGAGAGATGGACCAAAAGCATAATTTTGTTTTTAATCATTTGGAAGGATGAGGAAGTGGAACATACATCATGTAGAAGGGTAAAGGAGCGGACTCATTAGACACCATTCATATATATATATATATAGTGTGTGTATTTGTAGAGTAGACCACTACCCTCAATTTAGAATTTGGCTATGTCTAGGTCATGTAGGAGATAGCTCTTCACTTCCTATTAGAGCATGAGTCATTTTTTTTTTTAGATTACGCACCGGGTATCCACATGTCCGTTTTACGGTCCACGTGACTAATCCTGCGCCCCTTGAAGTTGACCCCACAACTCCAAAGGGAGGGTAAATTCAGGAGTTTAGGGACGGAAACGAATGCGGGAGGATTTCAACACCTAATCTCGTGAAAGGCACTCCCGCATCTTATTACCATGATGTAACTTTATAAATTTCCTTAAAAAATGACCAAACATATTCAGAACCCTAGTTGCAATGACTCGGCTTAGAATCCTAGCTACTAGGGTCTTCCTTTGATCCTCATTTGTTTAATTCTTCACCATGGCTTCTAATTTGTTAATTTCTTGTGGCGGAAATCATAAATATATTGATGCAAATTTTTAAGGAATACTAAGGTTATGTCAGGTTGGTTACATTCCTATTCTAATTTAAAAAATCTCAAAAATAGTAGCCCCTGATGAGTCTTCTCTAAAGTTAAATTAAAGCGGGCTAAGTGAGGAAAAAATATCAAGGTAACGAACAGATATGGTGAGTTCTTAAAAAGACCATACCTTCAAAGAGATTACTTTGCCTTATATATGATATTAAAAGCATTTATTACATTAATGGCTCTTAAATAGGTTGCCCTTTCAAGTAACCCCTTCTAACTTAATCACCCAAAGTTTGATGTCTTAGTAAGTGCTTTTTTTTTAACCTAATTTATTATATTTTATTGGCAACTAAATTTTCATATGGGAGCTAGTATCATCTATAGGGTTATAGCTTATAGGCTTATGAAGATGAAACTTTTTTATTACTAGTCATAACCTACTTTTTTTTTTTTTCATATAATTTAGAAAGATAGATTATATATGTTTGTACGCTATTATTTTATAGAAAAAAATTTAAATTATTTCACATCTCATAATATTATTATTGTAGTCATTAAAAGCACACTCTATTGATTTTGATAACTTTCATAGTGTGTCTTAAATGATTTGGTTTTTGGAGCCACTCTTTCTAATTTAACTTTTGATGATTCTTTCTTTGTAGTATACGTCACCATTAAATATCGATTATATATTTTTTTTACGTGACTTACTTCCTTTCTGTAAAATTATATAGCTATGAGCTCACAAAAACAAACCTTCTTTCAGGCGAAATTTTTAACCTCATGAAGATGTGACTTTTGCTTTTTAAATTAAAAAACATATATCGTGTTCATATATTTCTATAAAAAAAAAAATTCACAATTATCGGTCTCGCTCATAACATTATTGTTACTCTCCGATCCCCTAATTAATTTAAACATAAAATTAAAAAAATGAAAAAATCAAATTCAAAATATTCAATTGTTTAATTAAAAAATTATTTATGGTCATTATGGAGACTTAATCCTCCTCCTCTAAAACATTCTCTTGAGCCCTAACAATCAACACCT
Source organism: Malania oleifera (assembly GCF_029873635.1). NCBI lineage: Eukaryota > Viridiplantae > Streptophyta > Magnoliopsida > Santalales > Ximeniaceae > Malania > Malania oleifera. Next base: position 68,505,440 of record NC_080428.1, read on the forward strand.
AAGCAACAAGGTGTCACCTTTACATTGATTCTTTAATATGCAATAATGGAGGCCAAATTTAATTATTCCAAAGTGGAAATTAATTTATATGCATCCACATTATATAATAAAAAGCAAACATTGCATGATTATCTGGAAAATTAAATGGGAAACCAAACTGGAGTGATGGGTACAGGCCAAGGGAAGGGAGGGCGTAGGGGCAGGGGTAGTTAACCTAACCATGGTTAAAAGAAGGAAGGGAAGGGGGGGGGAGGGGAACACTTTGATTATCCCTTTCCTTTTTATGAGTCCTCTGGTTTTTTTGACTTGGGATATTTGGGTCCACCCTCCAGCCCTCCACCGTCTTTATGGATTGAATGATAAACAGCACCGCACGTGGAGTCTGAATCAAGGGACAGTCCAGCCCCAATAATAGGGCCCTCATTTTTAATTTCTCCCCCCCTTTTTTAAATTTTAAATTTTTACTTTTACTTATTTTTATTTTTTGGATTTCATCTAAGATTCGGGTTGGGCGGTAAAGACAATGACTCACACATGAACAAGCATCTAGTCGTCAAATGTAATGTTAGTGCTTTAAGAATATGTTTTGATACGAATCCTAATTGTGTGAAACAATCCAATAATTTTTAAGTGGGTTCAATATTAATATGATATCTTATATGATTGATGAATTTAAATTCTTCGTATGTAATTGACGAAATACATTTTTATAAGTATATTTTAAAAATCTTACGTTATAATTTTAAACTCTCACAAAGTAAGAGGTGTTTCTTAGTGTGGGTCTCTCTTAAGTCTAAACATTAATATAATATATAGTGATCGGAGGGTTCCAAATTTTATATGGACGGACCAACCCTTGCAAGTCTTTCTCATGATATTTATTCCTTTTTAGTTTTATGTTGGATGAAGTATGATAACTTTTAGATAGGTGACTTCAGTTCTTGAAAATTATTACATTCCTATATAATTTTCACTATATAGACTTGATTGTATTCCAATTTATTCCTCACGTTTAATTTGCATAATAGATATTCCTTGGATAATACATAATATAATGAAAAAATTGTGAAAAGAAATTCATAATAGTAATTCCTTTTATATTACACATTATTTCATTCAATATGGTATAATAAAGGAATAGATCGATATTCTTATAGTGAAATTTGGGAATAGTTATTCCTTACAGGAATATGAATTCATAAAAAAATTCATATTGTCAATTATATGATGAATAGCGCTACACTTACCCATCAAATCACATTTTTATTTAATCATTATTTTATATAATTATACCGTGCACATAGTTTAATATGCACAAAGTAGAAGGTAAAATGGTGATATTTAGAAGACATATAATCATTGTTGGATTTACCGCAATAATAATCATTGTATAACTAATTATAACTAATATATTATGATGATCTATTCCGATAAATATTATACTTTCTACAAACCAAATATAATAACTTAAAATTAATACACAAAATTTTTAACGTAAAAGTTTCATATATTCTAACCATTGAAAGATTCTTGATGAAGGACACTCTTGCGGGGTGGAAGACTAGTTTTATGGTTTAATAATTTGGATTTTAAAAAATTAAATTTTAAAACAAAGAACATTAAAAGTTTTAGATATATATATATATATATATATATATATATATATGTAGTACCCTTGAAAAGGAAAATTATTTTTCTAAAAATAAAATCATTACTTTTCCCTGCCCACCCATATAATTCCCACTCATGGTATTTGTTGCTTAAAGCTTGCCCACTTCCCTTATCCCTTCTCTCTCTCTCTCTCTCTCTCTCTCTCTCTCTCTCTCTCTCTCCTCTGTGCCAGCTCCCATCTGAAAGGAATTACAAGCTATATTGCAATATAGAAAATAGAGACACTGCAAAGACCCACAAGTGGAGAGAGAGACCCACAGAGCTAGGGTCACCTACAGATGCATTAAGAGAAACCAAAAAATAATATTCCCATTTGATCATGGAAGCCCAAAATGAAAATGGGATCCGCCGCCCTAATTTCCCACTTCAACTCCTAGCAGACAAGACCCAAGAACAAGCTTCTAATCCCACCTCTTATTCTTCTCTTCCCATTTCTCCGGCCACCCGACCCAACCCCACGGCGCCCACTGCGGTGGAGACCCTCAAGAAGCCTCCCCCCAAGAGGACCTCCACCAAAGACCGCCACACCAAGGTCGACGGCCGCGGCCGCCGGATCCGCATGCCCGCCACCTGCGCCGCTAGGGTTTTCCAGCTCACCCGAGAATTAGGCCACAAGTCCGACGGCGAAACCATCGAGTGGCTCCTCCAGCAGGCCGAGCCCGCCGTGATAGCTGCCACCGGCACCGGCACCATCCCCGCCAATTTCACCTCCCTCAACATCTCCCTCCGCAGCTCCGGCTCCACTCTGTCGGCGCCATCGCACCTCCGGAGCACCGCCAGTTATTATAGCTCCGGCGGCTTCCCCCCGCCGCTGCCGCTGTGGGAGCGGAGCCGCATCGAAGAGTCCGCGGCTGCGCAGCGGAGAATCCTGTTTCCGGGGGAGAGTTCGCAAGTGGGTTTTCCGTCGACAAACGTGAACTCCGAGGGCGGCGTCGAGTTGTCGGAATCCGACGGGATTGGTGGTGCGGGGAGAAAGCGGCCGCCGGAGCAAGAGCTGTTGAGCAATCAGATGGGTGGGTATAATTACTTGTTTCCATCGAGCTCGTCGAGTTCGCTTCCGACGAGTCAAGGCCAAGTCCCGGCGGGGCCCGCAACGACGACGTTTTGGATGATGGGTGGCAGCGGGCAAGAGCAGGTGTGGCCGTTTCCGGCCTCGGTTGGGAACAGCAGTTCCATGTACAGAGGGATGACGATGTCGAGCGGGCTGCACTTTATGAACTTCCCGGCGGCGTTGGTAGCGGGGCAGCAGTTAATGGGTGGCGGCGGCGGCAGTGGGGAGGGGAGCCACGTGGGCATGCTGGCGGCGCTGAACGCTTTTAGGGGGGCAGCTGCGGATGGGGAGTCGGGGGCGAACGGCGGGGGGCAGCCGCATGAGGGAGGAGAAGGTGGAAGCAGCTAGTCATCAGCAGATCGAACTAGAGTCAGGTTTATGAAATATATATGTATCTATATTTCAAGTGCAAGCAAGCTAGCCAAGCTAGTGTATGGTTTGATCGATGCTTTTAATTTTCTCTCTCACTCAATTTTCTAAATTTCAGTTCTTTCTATATATATATATATGTGTGTGTGTGTGTGTGTGGATTTTGGATGTGCATTGATGATGATGATGATTTGAAGTACAATTGATTAGTTTTTTATGATAATAATTGAGTTTGACAATCCATTTTGGGTTAATTTTTTACGAAGATTTATATTGATGATTGTATATATATATATATATATATATATATATATATATATATATACATATGGGGGAGTGTTGCTGCAGATGGAAGCTGATCTGATCATAATTATATGATAAGGTTCCTATTATAATCTATATTATGTATGTTTAATCATGCATCCACTGTTATATTATAAGCAATATCTTATATCTTAACTATTATTTTGAAGTGCTGGGTTTGATCTCTTTGAAGCTAGCTTGGTAGCTAGCAACATCAATATAACCCCGTATGTAGAAAATGTCTTAATTAATTAATTTGGGTTTCAAGAAGAATATCACATACACTCACATACCAGAAAGCCAAGGATGAATTTTATATGCATGCAATATTAATTAATTAGGTCTAACAAACTCATACTCGCTCTCTGCACCTCTCTCTCCCTCTCTCTCTCTCTCTCTCTCTCTCTCTCTCTCCCTATATGTTTATATATGCGCTTTACAGAGAATGCAGCTGGTGATCACACTGTCCATTTAATTGGAGTTTGCTTGGTTTTTTTTTTTTTTCTCAAGAGAGAAATCATGTAGAGTACAGATGGGTGTTCATTGATCATCATCGTGATCCTTCAATTATACTACACGTCCCTTGGATTAATCATAAGGTATATTATATGTAAAATGTATGGTTCAATTTTGACAATGTGTTTCTGACTTTCAGTGTGTATTCTCATCGATCATTAGCAATCTGAGATTTGGGTCTTCTTGAAATTCAAGATTAAATGTACGTATATGACCAAAGTAAATGATTCGCTAGCTATTCTGCAACAGTATATTTGGGGTTAAAGTTGAAGGTACGTTGTCTTTTTACATGCAACTTAATTGATTAATTTGGGATAATTTTAAAGTACTACTCTTCATTCCCAAATTGAGATTGTACTATGCAGTTTGGAAAATGGAAACCCAATATTAAGGGATTTAATTGGAGTTCCATCTTTCGATCTGAGTTTGTGTAAATTTGAAAATGCAACACAAAATTATATTGGGGTTTTTCAAAACTAATCCACACAGGTTCAAGTCAACAATTTAAAATTTATACTCCGAACAGAATCTAATATTCGGTTTACAATATACAAATTGCATATGCATAATCTCAATTTAGATGGTTTTAAAGTACTCTTCATGAGATTGGTAAGCAATTTAGAAATTGCAAATCAATATTAGGGGGTTTGAAGTTTGGGCCTTCTTTCGATTTATATTTGTGTTGATTTGAAAACGTAACATAAAGTTGTATTGAGGTTCTTCAAAATTAATCCACTCAAATTCCAAGTCAACAACTTGAAATCTATATCCCAAACACAATCTAAGAATAAATTTTTACTATAGGTGGTATGTGGATCTTTAAAATATGAAAAATATTATATTCAACTATAGTTAAGTGCTTAATTAAGTAGTTGTTGCGCTTATCCTTAAGTCAATTTAGTAGGTGTGGCTCATTGTATAATTATTAATGTATGGTTAATTAACCCCAAAAAAATGAAACTAGTATTGGTTAATAATTTTTAGGAAACAAAGGGCATTTCTTTTTTTCTTTTCATTTTTTGGGGGTTGAGGAGAGTTGGGGGCATTTTGAATTGTTCAATTGAAATTGCATTGGCTCCATTTTGTACCTTAATGTATTAGTCAAGTATTATTGTTTCTTGTTGATCAACCAAAAAAAGAAACTAGTATTGAGTGTATCCACAGCATTGGTGAAGTGAAATCCTTTAACTTGTAGTGATCTATTTGATAGAATATGTTTGAAATTGAATTTGTTCAAATTTCAATTGCATTAATCGTTATACTATTCAAGAACATTTAAAGATGTGTTTAAGTTGTGTTTGCGAGTATGAATTTTGGGCATTTGAATTGTTCAATTGAAATTGAATGGGCCCCATTTCAAGTATTACTATTTCATGTTAATCAACCAAAATAAATAAATAAACTAGTGTTGGGTGGATCTATTGTATTGCTAAAGTGATGTCCTTTAACTTGTAGAGATCTATTTGATAAAATATGTTTGTAAATGAATTTGCAATAGGTTAATCATTATAGTAATTAAGAATATTTAAACAAGATGTATCTATAGTTGTGTTTGTGAGTCTGAATTTTGAACTTTGAATTTATGTGGTCCTATGAATTTTGAACTTTGAATTTACGCATGCATAACAATTTTTTAGAACTGAGATACACATTATATACCTAACTTACAAATAAACTTGTGGATCTAAATGTTTGTTAGCTATAAAGTAGGAATGAAATTTATTTTTCAAAGTATGATTAATTTATCAAGTGTTAAATAAGTTTGACTTATAATATCTAGTATATTAAATGCTTGCAACTACATATGTATAGTTGGTGACTATACCTTTTATAATAGAAGCACCCCCCCCCCCACCCCCGCGCAGTCGGGGAGTCTCTTTGGGGGGGGGGGGGGGCATTATATAGCTCGTGCGGTGCAACTGCCATTGCTACTAATTATGATCTCCTCCCTCCTTTCTTCTTCTCCTCCTTTGCTTGTAGCAAAGATAATTGTCTTCGTGAGTGCATGGACGTGTGTGTGTGTGTGTGTGTGTGTGTGTGTGTGTGTGTGTGTGTGTGTTCGCGCGCATATGTGTTTCTAAGAGAGATCATTTGGAGTGAAAAATCATGAGATTGGATGGGACATACTACAAATCAGGATTGGGACAATCATGTTGGTAGACATAAGTTTGCTGGCTACCTCCGATGCGATGCTAGTAGTTGGTTGTCAAGGGTGATAGTAGAATCAAGGGTGATAGTAGATTTTATGAGCCTCCATTTCTTTAATAGAATCATATAAAAAATGACACCATTTCAGGAGTTTTCTTGAAAATTTAGAACTTTGTGATACAATGTTGATTGGATTCCTGTAGGCAAGAACCAAAGCAACATCATATTGTTCAATGTCAAATGACATTATTTTAGCAATTTTTTGAACATATTTTCGTTTTGTTATTTTTAAAATTTTAATTTGGAAAGAGTTCATTAGATGCTTCCACCCAAATTAAAATATTTTAAAAATTGAAAAATGACTCATAACAGCTTAGAAATTTGGAAGAAATTAAAATTTTAAATAAATAATAAAAGTGCTTTGCAAAAATTTCATATATCCTTCCTTTTGTATATAAGTTTTCTCCTTAATTAGGATATGCTTTGGACAACAATCAACCCTAGTTATGATGTGTGAATTTTGTTTGTCCAAGCATGTGCTATGGAAGAAAAATTTTCCTTTCTAGAATGCCTCTTCCTTTAGCTCTAGTCATTCCAATATTCTACCTCACCGATTTTCTCAAAACTTTTTATCTACTCTACTAATTTTCCTAAGTCAAAACTAGCTCTCACTAAGCCTTCATTTTAAACTTTTTGATCCAATATTCAAATCTTTAGTCCAAGTCTTTTTTCAACTTCTTATCTAAATATCTTACAATGTTCATACCCATGCATCTTTATGCTTGAGTTCATTGATCTATTTCACATAGCTTTAAAGATTGGTATGCAATTTCGAAAATGCAAACTAATAATAGGGGAGTTTAGAGTTTGGATCTTCTTTCGATTTGCAGCAGTGGATTTGAAATCGTAGTACAAAGTTGTATTGAAGTTTTTCAAAATTAATCCACTAAATCCAAGTCAACAACCTGAAATTTATACCCAAATACAACCTAATAATAAGTTTTTACTCTAAGTAACGTGTCTTTCAAATATAAAAAATATTATATATGATTATAGTTAAGTGCTTAATTAAGCAGCAGTTATGCTTATCCTTAAAGCAATCTATTAGGTGTGGCTCATTGTATAATTATTAATATATGGTTAATTAACCCCCAAAAGAAAATGATGTATGCATGGTTGATACTTTTTAGGAAAAAAACAAGGCAATTCACTTTTTTTTCTTTTCATTTTTTAGGGGTTTGGAGGCATTTGGATTGTTGAATTGAAAATGAATTGACCTCATTTTGTTGATTAAGTATTAATCAAGTATAATTTCTTGTTGATCAACAAAAAAAGAAAGAAACTAGTATTGGTTGGATCCATTGTGCCATTACAAAAAAAGAAGACTTTTTGTGATGGTTTTAAACCATCACTAATAATAGAAAACCGTCACTATTAATTATTAGTTATGATTTACTGACGCTTACGAAATGGTGACTATAACGACGGTCTCAACTAACTATTAGTGATGCTTTTTGAAACTGTCATTAGTAATGGAGTATTAGTGTAACGACCTGCTTAGTTTATCATATAATAATACGAATTTAATAAATAAGTCAACTCGAACCCGTGGGTAACGGGGGCACCTGTCATTCATAGTGGAACCTAGGCAGCAGTAAATGAAAAACATCATCATCATAACCACAAAAGATATAATACCAGAGTTAACTATAATCCCTAAATATGGTGTTTATATACATCTCCCAAAATACAAAACATATATGTATATCTAGGAACCTACAACACACATCTACTGTCCCTAAATCAAAACTTACCCTCCTAGCGGGGTAATACTACTAACTCAACGGCGGCCTCGCCCTAGCGATTCTTCTGGGTTTCTTGAAAATCATTTAATGTTCGGGGGTGAGACACTTCTCAGTAAGGGAAAATAAACTAAATACAACTGTATGACAATATGAATATTTAATGATAATATAGATATAAAGTACATTCTTCATACCATAAATCATTAATCATTTAATAACTACATAAACGTATACCTTCATATTTTAATAAATCATACTAATCATAACTGTCAATAATACTCCATACTTGTTTAATTTTTACATCATTTCTCTTAAATGGACATTCAAACTTTATATGCCCCTTTTTCTTACATTGATAGCATATGGTGTTAGTGTAAGCATTAAAGGATGCGCTTGCATTATCTTTGGAGGCTTTTGAGAAATAACTCATGTAAAAATTCATTTTCTTTTTATTTTCAATTCCATTAAATATAATGTCTTCTTTGTTCAGAGACATTCTTTGGGAGCCTACCATTTTGTCAAAGTTTGTTTTTCCTTTTATAAAGTTATAAATGATCTTTTCTTTATCTTCAATTTGATTCTTGAGATCATTTATCTCTTTATCTTTCTTGTCATCAACCTTCTTTTGTGATTTCTCTAATTCTAGAAATAATTTTCTGATTTTATCCTTTAATTTATAAATATATATATATATTTCTCATATACCAAAGAGGATAGGGATCGAAGGTCTTTTATCATTTTTTTTATTCTTGCATTCTAATTCTTTGATTTTCAAGTCTTTTTCCTTTTCAGCAAGATTTTTGGATTCTAACTCCTTTGTTATAGTTTCATTCTTACTTTCTATTTTCTTGAGTCTTGAATCCTTTTCTCTTTCACCAGTTTTAATTGCTTCTAACTCTTTCATCAATCTTTCATTCTTATTTTTCAATGAAGTATTTTGTTTAGTTACTTTGATTAGCATCTTATGGATTTTGAATAAATCATTTTGTAATTCATCATAAGATGGCATACACTCATCATTGGATTCATCACTACAAGAATTATTTGAAGATTTAGATGAGGAGCTTTCCTCATCATCCCAAGCCACAAAGCACATACAAGCAACCTCTTGGTCACTTGATTCATTTTCCAAACTACTTGTACTATCCCAAGTAGTGGCTTTCATGGTCTTTTTCTTTTTCTTCTTAGACTTTTTCTTAAGTAGAGGACATTCCAATTTTAAATGTCTAGCTTTGTTGCAATTATAGCTTGTAGGAGTTTTACTTTTGGATTTCTTTTGGCTGATTTCTTCTCCTTCTTCATCTGATTCAGAGTCTTGGTTTCTTCTTTTAAATTTGTTTCTCCTTCTTAGTATCCTTGCTAGACTTTTAGATATGAAAGCTTCTTCATCTTCATCCATTTCACTACTTGAGTTTTCTTTTAAGGCTTTAAAGGCTACTGATTTTTGGGCTTTGATTTTTCCATTCTTGTCATTTATTGTCATTTCGTATGTGAGGAGAGAACCTATAAGTTCATCTAAGGAAGTGATTTTCAGATTTTTTTTCCTTCCGTTATGGCAGTGGCTTTTGGTTCCCATATAGTTGGCAGCCCTCTAAGAATTTTCCTTATCATCTCATAAGTAGTGTAGGTTTTTCCTAGTGCATTTAGGGAATTTATTATATGAGTGAACCTAGTAAACATATAAGTTATGGATTCATCCGGGTTCATTCTAAAGGCTTCATATTCACTTGTAAGCATATCAATCCTATTATCCCTAACATCTATAGTTTCTTCATATGTTACTTCTAATTTGTCCCATATCTCCTTACTGATTTGCAAGCCATTATTCTATTAAATTCATTGTCATCTAAAGCACAATATAGAGCATTCACGGCACTAGAATTTACTTGCAGCATCTTATAGTCTAAGTCTGTCACATCAACTTTCTCCTAAGGGACTTGTTTTCCATCAACTATCTTAGTAGGAATTTAGTCACCTTCCACGACAACCTCCCAAGCTTTCCAATTCATAGTTTAAAGATATATTTGCATTCTCTTTTTCCAAAAGATATAGTTTAAACCACAAAAGATTGGTGGCCTAGTTGAAAATTGTCCCTCTCCAAAGGGAGTTATGCCTAAGTTAGCCATTTAGATTTTTTATAACTACTAATTAAGATTTTCTATAACCTCGCTCTAATACCAATTGAAAAGTAAGGTGTAGTCCCAAGAGGGGGGTGAATTGGATTATAAAAATTTCTTTTAATTCCTTTTAAGAATTCTTAACCTTCTTTTATTTCTTTGAATTAATTCTTGACTTGTTTGTTTAATTCTTTAATCACTCAAGAACTTAGTTCTTTTAATTCAATCAATCAACACAACTATGTAAATAACCAAGCAACCAAACAAATCATTCAAGTAACCAAGCCGATCATCCACAATTTGAAAAACAAACAACCAAATGATTTGCCAAGCACAAGTTACATGCAGCATAATTTAGATTGACGGAAATTTGCAAGATTCAACACTCTTTGAAATATAAACATAAACTACTCAATATCAAATTTTAAACCATTCAATCATAACATAGCTTTTGTTTTCAGCCCTGGATATAAATTTGAATTAAGCCCTGTAGTGAATGATAATTTGTGTTTGCTGATGTGAAGCCTTGTATTAATTGATTTGCTTAATATGATATGTAATATAAAATCCAACACAATATTCACACTCTTCCCAATATTCGAAATTCAAATAAACTCTCAGTTAATTTATCTTTGGGATGTTTAACCAAGTAACATACTCCCTTATGGTTTCCGCAAGATATGGTTTAACCAACGTACTCCCTTTCGGTTTCCGCAACCCAAATCAAAATTAAACTTTAAGTTTACTTGATTCCCAAATATACGTAGTATATATGATTTTCAATTTAAATCATCCACGCAATTTAAATATGTACTAAAAATAAATAGTAGGGAAAGAAAGAGTGAGACAGAGATTTTTATGAGGTTCGGCTTATACCCAGCCTACGTCCTCGCCTTTAGCAAACCACCAAAGGATTCACTAAATATGTTCCTTTGACGGGCAGAAAAATACCTTTACAACACTCCTTGGTTAAGGCTAGAGCCCGCCTTCTCCAAACGATATCCCTTCGTCTGGTCACTCCTTTAGGCTAGAGCCCGCCTCTTTAAGCAATATCCCCTTGCTTAGCCAACGATCCAAACAATCCTTGGAATCATCAATCTACAAGATTAAGATCAAACAGATGTGTACAAAGAATGCTCTCACAAAGAGCTTATTAGTACAAGTTAAAAACTAATATACTTCAAACAAATTCACAATATGGAAATATGAAGCTCAAGAAGATATCACTGTAAGCCTTCTTTCTAGGTTGAAAGAATTTAGAGTACACTCAGAATTTTCTTGATAAATTCACAACAAACCTCAGTAGTGAAACTTGGAAATTGATTGCACAAGAGAGCTTTGAGAGAATTGGGAGATTTGAGAGCAAGAAAGCTGGTTTGCTGTATTTTCTTAGTGTATTTAATCCTTAGCCTTGGGGGGTTATTTATAGATGAGTAATCAAGTCTATTTTGTGTTCTCCAAGTGTCTTTGAGTGTTTTCCAAGTTTATAGAAAGTTTGGAGCACAAGAAATATAAGTTTGAAACTAAAAACTTTTAAAAAAAAATGACCGTTAACAGTGTTCAGACGTCTGAACTTTGGAGTTCAGTCGTCTGAGGTGGTTCTACCTCTAAAAAAAATTTCAACAAAATCTTCAAATGACTGAACTTAATCTTCAGTCGTCTGAAGATATTCTTCAGATGACCGAGGTTGAGGGTCAGACATCTGAAGTATCCGGTTCAATCATCCGATGTTCCGTCGTGAACAGTGTTCAGTTGGCTGACAACTCCAACCCTACTTCAGTATTTTAGTCATAACTTTTTCTATACAACTCCAACTTAGGTATTCTTGGTGTCAAACGAAAGCTAAGAGAAAATTATAAAATTTCATGTTGAACACTTTTTAAAATAAATAGTTTTTGATAGAAAAAATTGCACCTCAATGCGGATGTATGAAAAATGATAGCAATTTGGAAATCTTTTTTTTAGCGTTTTTCATTCCAAAAATGATTCTAACCTTTTTGAAACAATTTTTGACCTTATAAAAATATTTTCCAAGTATGTTAAAAGGTATTTAGGTCCAAGAAATTAAACTAAGAGTTTCATGCATCCATATTGAAATTCTTTGAAGTACTTACATGACATTTCCTATAGACTCTTTCAAATTTTTAATTTTTGAATTCCTTGAGGTCTTTATGCTTGCTTCATCTTTCTTTGAACTTTCCATACTGATCACTTGGGCTTTCATTCTTGAAGCTTTTTCTTTAATATCATTGCTCTCACGATCTTCAAGTTTTAATCCATGCCTCAAGTTTTGATATAATCATCCTTCTTTGAAGCACAAGCTTTCATAAATTCTTTAACCTTGCATTCATCATTGAGTCCTAAAAATAAATCACTTAACCAAAGTATGTTAAGTTCTACTTGTTTGTTAGCATCAAAACAAGATGTTAAACCTTGTAAGGCTAACAAGATGAATAAGAGGCAAAAATTGGGTTGCACTTAAGAAAAATAATTTGCATTGACAAACTTTTACATCATGCACATTGTTAAGGGGAGCCTTCTAAAGCTATAACCATTTTTTGCATTATGTGTTTGTCATCATCAAAAAGGGGAAGAATGTTGACCTTATAGGTCACACCCGATTTTGATAATGACAAATACTTGTTGTATTTGATGGCTATCTGAGGATATGTGCAGCTATACATTTGGCAAATCAAAATGATGGCACAAGAAGTAGAGGTTGAAGGCCCTGAAGACTTTATTTGTATTGTATTTAAAATCTTTATTTATTATAGGTCTGTAATAGTAAATAAGATTTGGGTTGTAATAATCAAATGCATCACATGCATGATATGATAGGTAAGCTCAAATGAAAAAAGACCTAAAATGACCTTGGACACTCATACATGCATAAACATAATGTGTTTATATGGTTAAGGTGATTAAATAAGGAAATAAAACCGAAATGCATTAAAAATGCATTTTCGGTTGACCGTACCTTCACAATGAAAATCTGTCGGTCAATCGAATCGGTCACCAGGTCAACAATTTGACCACTGCACGGTCGACCGAACCCGACCCAATTCAAGTCACCCGATCAAACAAGCTCTCTCCAAGTCAATAGTTTAACCATACGGTTGACCGCACCTATTGCTTAAGCCAACCACATGGTCAACTGAGTTCCCACGTGTGTTTGGCCAACCGCCCAGTCGACCGAACCACTTAGTTTAGATCCACACGGTCAACCAAATCGTGCGAAAATGAAAAATCACCTTTGGGAACCCTAGTCGACTGAATTTCCAGTTCAAATTTTACCCCGTCGACCGAACTTCATCACTGGGTCAACCGGACCTCACTTCCGGTCGACCGGTGCTCTCAGGTTGCCATAGTATTTTTACTGCGGTTAAATTTTTTAAACAGGGCTAATTGAGTTAAAATAGTTTAAAACAATACTAGTAATCCCCTATGTGTCCTGGACAGTTATAATCATAGGGTAGTCTATATATACCCCCTCATTTGGAAAGATTAGTAACTGATTAGCAAACTTGATTATTAAAAATTCTCTAAAATCAAAAATCCCTTATACTCACTTCCAAGTATCCTACACTCATGCTTACCTTGTCATATTGCCAAAAATCCCTTTGTAAGTGTAAATTAAGTGTTCTTACTTTAAAGGTTTGCTCTCTCCAATTTGTGATTGATTGAGATTATTTTGTTTGAGAGCAAGACCTTAAGTTTTTCTTAGGAGACTTTATCAATGAGTCTTCCCTAAGAAAACTTCATTTGAGCTTCTCAGTGTTGCATTATTATTGCAATATCTTAAGGACTTCTCATTCGATTTTGGTTGTTCAAAATATTTTTTAAAATCATTTTCAAATATCTCGTGTGTTTCATTTTAAGAAAAAAAAAATACTTGGAGAGATATTTGTTTATGTTCTAAAGATCTTTGTTGCAATATTCCTTGACTAGCATTATCTTTTAAACACAAAAATTAAACCATTTTTACAAACAAAATCTGAATATCTCTTGAGGCTTATACTTTAAGAAAAATCATTTGTTAGGATATCTGAAGTGTGTCTAGTATCTTTGTTTGAGCATTGTGATTGAAATCATTATTTTGACACAAAGATCACATTATTTACACTCTTACGCAATAATTGCAACATTTGCATAAATATTTGAGAGTAGACATTTAAACCACATTGAGTTTACTTCATTATATCATTCGGTGGTGTATGTGACCGTTTATATTGGATACATATCTGCTTTACATGAAAGCATAATCACTGTACTAGTTTCATTATTGTGAACATACTATTGTTTTACAGGCGTGGCCTGAGGGGGCGGTAATCCAGCCCCAGTAAGGATTGTGTGTAAAGGTTGAGATCAGCCCTTTGCTAATTGACCTGGTTGTTTAGGTGCCGCTCCACCTATTTAAGTGAGCATTATAGTGGTAATCTTTGTGCTTCTTAGCCAAGGCAGGGACGTAGGCAATTTGCCGAACCTCAATAACACTTCTAGGTGTCACTTACTTTTTACTGCTTTCTGGTGCATCCTTAGTTGATTAAATTGCGCAATTTAATTTCTGCTACATATTGCAATTGATTTATTTTACTTGCACTAGATTGACTTTAGAGTTATGAAAATACTGCTGTTAAGATATTTACCTAGGGCATTAATTTTAAAAATACCAATTCACCCCGCCCCCCTCTTGGGATCTCGGTAAAGCTAACATAAACGACCAAAGATACCAAATTAAGATAAAGTATTCAGCTCTTTAGCACTTTCTGCTTTTGCAACCCTATGAATGTTTGACTTTGTTTCAAGCCCTATATTAAATGAAATTGTTTGCACTTCTCTTAATAAATATTTCCGCAAACGATTATACAACGTACTCCCTTTTGGGTTTCTGCAAACATTTAATCAAAACGTACTTTCTTTTATTAAGAGTTCTTCTTAATCTCTGTTTTCAACTTTCAGCAACCTGCACTTTGCGTACACCACACAATTTATATATGCTGAAAAGTAAAGAGAATAAGGAAGAAGAGTGACACCATGTTTTTTACGAGGTTCGGCTTATCCCCAACCTGCGTCCTCACCTTTTGCCAATACCACCAAAGAATTCCACTATACCATTATTTTTCGTGTGGAACAAATCTTTACAAGGGATACCCCACGCTCGATTACTCCTTCAATAGGCTAAATCAACTCCTCTCCAAGCGATAAACTCCTCTCCAAGCGATACCCCACGCTCGATCACTCCTTCAATAGGCTAAATCAATACCTCTCCAAGCGACACCCCATGCTTGGTCCAACGATCCAACAACTTGGAATCGTCAAAGAAACTACAAGAAACAATAGATAATCTTTGCGTACAATAACACTCTCACATAGAGTAGATTAGTACAATTTCAAACACAAAATACTTCAATATTTAAATATCAAAAGAAATAAGATTGAAGCTCAAGAGAATTTATCACTAAGTTCCTTCTAGATGAGAATTAGCAACTTATAACTCAGTAGTACGATGATCAAAACTTTAGAAATTTAGCAATTCAGATTTTCTAATTAGTGAGCAAGGGAGAGCTTTGATAGAAAGATAGCTTTCAACAGATTTTTCAATTCTTGGTATGATTTGATTTGCAAAACCATGTATTTATAGGCTTAGAAAAGTAATTTCGTGTTGCCTAAGATTACTTGGATTATCTTCCAAGTTTTTTAGAAAATTTTGGGCACAAGAAACCATTATTTGAAATTTAAAATATTTAAAATTTCTAACCATTAACAATGTTTAGACGACTGAAGTATCGGGTTCAGTTTTCTTATGTTCCTTAACACATTGAAATATTTGAATTGGACACAAGGTCAGACGATTGAACTAAGGTTTCAATCTTCTGAAGTCCTAGATCAGACGACTGAACTAAGGGTTCAGTCTTCTGAGGGTGTACTGCCTCTTCTATATTCTTTCAAAAAAATCTTCAGTAGAATGAACTTGTTGGCCTTACAAGACTTAACATCTTATTTTAATGCTAACAATTAAGAGAAACTTAACATATTTGGTTGAGTAATGATATTTCACGACTCACAAGGCATGTAAATTCAAGGTCAAGCTTATACTTCAAAGAAGGATGATCATATGAAACTTAAAGCATGGATTTCAAAATGATATTTTAAAGCTTGAAGAATATGAGAGAAAGCTTAAAAGTATATCAAAGCTTGAAGAAAAGCAAGAGAGCTCAAAGAAAAACAAGCATGAAGACTCAAGCGCCAAGAATGTCCAAAGTCCTTGAAGTCTTTATGTAAGTGCTTCATATTTTAAATATTTTTGAAATATTTTTAAAGCTCTTTTATGGTTAAATATGGACTTATAAACCAATTTTTTATAACCCTGGAAAATGTTTTTGAAAAGTCACATCCAAAGTTTTTCAAATAAAAAAAGGTTTAAAACCTTAAAAAAAATAAAAGTTTTCAAAAAATTAAATGGTTAACTGACTGACCAGAACGCACTGAATTTTCCCAGCCAACTGAAAAACATACCTGTTGAATAATTGCCCAGCCGACTGACTCTTTTTTAACTATGTTCAATCAGCCGACTGACAATTTCTTGAAATTTATTTCTGGAGACAGAAAGGTCTCAGCCGCCTGTCCAACCGACTAACCCTATGTAAAATGCCTACCCATTCTCCTGTCCAGCCGATTGACTCTATGGGAATTTGAATTTAAAACTTCAACAAAAAAATTCTAAAAATTAATTTTTCAAATATGAACATTATAAAAATTTGATGGCCACTCCAAGTAACTTGGGAAATAAGGAAACTCATCCTAAAAAATCTATAAATACTCCTTCACACCCAAGTGTTCACCTTATAGGTCACACCAAGTTTTGATAATGACATATACTCTTGGTATTTGTTGACTTTCGAGTTTGTGTGCAGGTATATAATTAGCAGATCAACTAATGGCACATGAAGACTCAAAGTCTAAAGACCCTGAAGACTTCTTTCATGTTGTAATTCATTTTAATTCAATGAGGGTCTGTAATAATAATTAGGAGAAACAGTCTATAATAATCTCTGCATGTCATGCATGTAGGTTTTGTAAACTCAAAATGGCCGTAGAACGACCATAGGGACCGAATGACCTTAGGGCACCCTTCGGTCGATTGACGCCTATCTCAAAATGGACTCGATAAAGACCCTAGTATGACCTTAGGTCTCAGCACTCACACACATATCATATAATATATAGGAGTGTTAAATCTATGTTGAAATTGAATATTATTAGGGATTTTGTGAGAGTTCGGGCAACCAAACTATAATCCGGGCGATCGAACTTATTTGAATATCTTTTAAAGCTATATCTATTCGGGCAACCGAACCATGGTTCAGCCACCCGAACCTCGGCGAGTTAAAAATTATTTAACTGCAGTAAAATTGAGTTAATTTGGGTTAAATGTGCTTAAGCATTTTTGAACTTTTCTAATAATACCCAATAGATCCCAAACGGTTATATTTTTAACCTAGCCTATAAATATGGGTTCATTTGTGTGGATTAGTAGGAGATCAAGAAAAATCATTAGCCAAAATCCTCTCAAACCCAAAATCCCATTTTGCCTATAATACTTCCAAACACTCTCATACCTTCATTCCATTGATTATTTTTAGCCTTGTGGGAGTTCTTGCTTAGGTTATTGCTTAGTAGTATTGCTCATACTCCCATTGCTTTGTTTGGTTGATTGGTATTGATTTTAGGGAGTTAAGCAAGGTTTTCCCTCAGATTTCATTTAACAAATCTCGTGTTGGGAAAAACCTAGTAGCTTAAGGATTTTTGCATTGTCATTGCAAAGATTCCTATAGCTTGATTTTGTTGTGCAAAATATTTTTAACAAGCTATATTATTCTTTCAAGCAACTCTTGAGCATATTACATTGAAGAAAATATTTTGAGTTGTTTTGAATATTTGCAGCATCGTTGAAACCGTGGTTTATTATTGAGATTTGATATTTACTGTTTCAAAGAAATAGCTTGATTAGAACACTCTTGAGCATATGAACGATCATATCTTGTTAAGTGTAGTTTGCACAAAAATACACATCACTGAGCTTACATTTACCTACATTGTTGATGTGTATGTGATTGCGCGTATTGGGTACATATCTACTTTACATGAAAGCATAATCACTGTACCATTTGAGTGAAAATACTGTTGTATTTTCAGGCGTGGCCTGAGGGGGTTTGATCTAGCCTGGAAGGATCAGGTTGGGGTCAGCCCTGTGAATTTGACCTAGGGTCTTCTCCGTCCCGCAAGGAGAGTTTGTAAAGGTTGAGGTCAGCCTTGTGCTAATTGACCTGATTGTATTAGGTGTCACTCCACTCGTTAAGTGAGCTTTAGTAGAATCCTCGGGCTTGCGAGCTAAAGGCAGGGACGTACGCATAGTTGGCCAAACCCCAATAACATATCGTGTGTCTATTTATATTTCCGCACTTTATATTTACCGCACGTGTATGTTATTGTGTGAATGATGCGCATGATTTAAATTCCACATATTATACTTATCGGTGCATTTGGGCAGACTGACCCTAGGTTGTGAATATACTGTTGCTGAACTAGTTGAACCTAGGGGAGAAATTTTTAAACACCCAATTCACCCCCCCCCCCCTCTTGGGAGTACACCAAAGCTAACACCAAGAAATCAAATCACCAAGCAATCACACAGCATTCAAGCATTCAACTCTCAATCTCTCACAAAGCTCTTTCTTGCTCACACTCTTGCTGGGAGAATTCCACTGAACTACTATTGATATTCATCTAGAGAAGGAATTGGTGATATCTTATACTTGAGCTTCAATTCTATTTCATCTTGATATTTAAATTCTTGAAGTACATAGTGCTGAATTTGTACTAATCTGCTCTGTTTGAGAGTGTTCTTATATGCAGATTTTATTTCATATTTCTGTAGTTCTTGGATGATTCAAGGTGTTTGGATCGTTGACCAAGCGTGGGGTATCACTTGGAGAGGTGCAGCTCTAGCCTATTGAAGAAGTGACTGAGTGTGGGGTATCACTTGGAGAGGAGGTACTCTAGCCTATTGAAGGAGTGTGTAACGGTTTTGTTCTGCCTGGAAAGGAACAAGTTTAGTAGAATCCTTTGGTGGTTTGCCAAAGGTGAGGACGTAAGCTGGGGATAAGTCAAACCTCGTAAAAAACCCGGTCTCACTCTCTTTCTCTTACTCTTTTTAAATTCCAGCAAACATATAAACTGCGTGGATGTTTTAAATTCCTTAATCATAAAAACTACGTGGATTGGAAATTAAATAAACCAAAGTTTAATTTTGATTTGAGATTGTGGAAACTAAAATGGAGTACGTTGGTTGATCAATACTTTGCGGAAACCTCAAAGGGAGTACGTTGATTGGTTAATATCCAAAGACAAATTAACTAAGAGTTTATTTAAATTATGAGTTATTAGGAATTTGAGTTGTGGACAAGGTAACATGTCTCGTCGACGAATCCAACCCTATAAATAGAAAAAATTTGGATTTCTATGTAGGAAAAATCAGAAAAAAATTTCTCTCTTTCCTTACTTCTCGATTTCGGCTCCGTCGTTCGCCAGATCGATGATCTAGGGCCACCACGACTGTAACGACCTAATCTTGATATAAAATGAAATAGAATAAATGAAATGGTCAACCCAAACCCGTGGGTATCGGGGACACTTGTCAATCACAGCGAAAACCTAAGCAGTAGTAAATTTAAATCACATTTTTGTAACCATAAAATCCAAACACCATAGTTAACTACATTACCAAATACCTATGTTTATATACAATCTCCCAAAACGACCAAAATAAACCTAGGATCTCACAACAAAAATCCCCTGATCCTAAATTAGAACTTACCCTTCTAGCAGGGAAGCTCAACTCACTCAGCGGCGGCCTTGACCCACCGGTCCCTCTGGGTTTCCTAAAAAATCATTTAATATGCGGGGTGAGACACCTATCAGTAAGGGTAGATAAATTAAAATTAGTTGTGTGGCAACATGAATATTTAATGTTGTAATTCATATACCATATATTTCACATACCATAAACATAAATCATAATATGATTAAATAAACATATAATTTCATACATTCAAGTAATCATACTAATCAGGTGTTATCTGATATAATCTATAATACTGAAAACTGCCTAAGATGTATGGCTAGTTGATGTCATGTATTACCCCCCATGATGGGTTGTGCAGCCCGAATGCGAGACCCGACAATGGTTGGCCGACCATTACCGAGTCAATAATGTATGTAAGTATGATGAGCCTGCCACACCCTGGTCCGGACTGCCAGGTGGACGTCTACACTCTACACTGAAAGCCACATCGACTATCCATCTCCTACCCCCTCGTGAGGTGGTTAGCACCAATCTGATCATAAATATCTTATCTATAAGTTACGGTACCGTGCTTCTAAAACTGAACTAAACTAACATCCGGGTTGTGATAACATATAGTACATGAACATATACTATTTATCATAAATCAACTAATGGCATTTTTTGAATCTTACATTAACATAATAATTACGGCCTCGCGCCGAAAACATGAATAAATACGGCCTCGCGCCAAATAACATGGGTAAATACAGCCTCGTGCCAACATCAATTATAGCCTTGCGCCGAACATATCATATATTCTGAAAACATAATTTACTATGTTACCATATTATTCCAGAAAATACTTATCAACATGTTTTATCTTGTAAATCTAACTTAACATGGTATATAATATATATATATATATATATATATATATATATATATATAAAATAATATTCATGCCACGCGAATTGAAGGAAATCGTATATTCTGTTCTAAAAACACATTTCCTGTACAATTGCAGTATTTTCCCAAACTTTCTTTTTCTCAATTATGCTCATATATAATCACATGATTTCTGAAAATTATTCTATCATTAAATAATAATAATTTCAATGAAAAATAATTGTTTTAATTTATCCCCTTACCTGGCAACTGAAAAGCCCCTCTATAATATTGGTCTTACACTCATAGGAAACCCTAAGTAGTACCCTGAAAATGATAATTCTCAGAACTAAACTTCAGTATTTATTCGAGTACATCATTTCCTTCAACTATGGAAAGACCAAATTTTGAAAAAAAAGTCTTACCTCAACTCAGGAATAAATTCCAACTTGCTTCCACCAACAATCCGCTCCGGTAAATTTGGAGAGAACTTCCTTAGGAGCGTCGTGGTGGCCTCAGATCGTCAATCCGGCGAACGACGGAGCCAAAATCGAAGAGAGAGGAGAGAGAAACCGTAGGGAGAGAGAGAGTGATTTTTTTCTAAATTTCTGCGTTAAAAATCCAAGTTTTACTATTTATAGGGCTGGATTCGTCGATGAGACACTTCACCTCATCGACGAATCCTGTAGAAAGTTCATCGATGAACCTGCACCTTCGTCGACGAATTTCAGATTTCCCCAAAATCATCTCTCAATATCTTCTCATCGACGAAACTTGTCTTCGTCGACGAGGCCCTCTTGTACCCTCGTCGAAGAATCCCTTGTGTTTGTCAACAAGAACCTGATGAATTCCCTCGATTAATATTCCCAAAGTGCAATGTTGTCGACAAACGCTTCGTGTTTGTCAACAAAATCGACTGCCTCCTTCTGTTACTGTTTCCATTTTCCTTCCTCTTTATTATTTAAATACCATTATTATTCAGGTCGTCACATTCTCCCCTCCTTATAAAATTTCGTCCTCAAAATTTACTATTCATATAATTCATCATCCCTTGGTAGGCAAAATGGTCTACTTATTTTATTACTTACCCTCACTTATGGCGAAAGAATACCGCGGTTACATTCCAAGTCCTAGGAGATTATATATACCAAAAGAAAATTTCCCCCAAAACAAAAATACCACTTACTAACTAAAACATTACATGTACCTGCAAAAGAAATAGTGCCTATTTATTTACATTTCCTAATCACATCTGATATTTCCAGAATAGTTGCGGGTATTTTTGTCTGATCTGCTCCTCAAGCTCCCAAGAAGCCTCTTCTATTGCATGATTCCTCCATAGAATCTTTACCAGAGGAAATTTCTTATTACGTAGTTCCTTTCCTTTTGGTCTAGAATCTACACCGGAACCTCCTCATAAACTAGCGAATCACTGAGCTCCAACTCACCATAGCTGATAATATGAGAAAGATCTGGGACGTATTTCCTCAACATGGATATGTGGAATACATCGTGCATCCTGGATAGTGTAGATGGCAAAGCTAGCCTATAGGTGTCCGGCCCCGCTTTCTACAAAATCTCAAACGGACCGATAAACCTAGGGCTAAGTTTACCCTTCCTACCAAATCTCATAACCCCTTTTAACGGAGCTATATTAAAAAATACATGATCACCCACATCGAATTCCTAATTCCTGCGGCGATTGTCGGCATAACTCTTCCGTCGGCTCTGAGCTGCACTAATTTTATCCCTGATAAGCCGAACTTTATCTTACGTCTGCTGTACCAGCTCTAGCCCCATAACTCGCCACTCACCCACCTCGTCCCAATACAAAGGAGATCGACATCTCCTGTCGTAAAAAGCCTCAAATGGTGTCATGCCAATACTGGACTGGTAACTGTTATTATATGCGAACTCTACCAGCGACAAGAACTAAGTCCAACTACCCCCAAAATCTTAAACACATGCTCAGAGCATATCTTCTAGTATCTGTATCGTCCTCTCAGTCTGCCCATTTGACTAAGGATGGAATGTCGTGCTATACGATAACTGAGACCCTAAAGCTTTCTGCAAGTTTCTTCAGAACCGTGACATGAAATGCAGGTCTCGATCAGACACTATGGATACTGGCACCCCATAAGAACGAATTATCTCCTGGACGTAAATCTCTACCAAACGGCTGAGGGGATAGCTGATCTTGATAGGGAGGATATGGCCAATCTTAGTCAACCAATCTACTATCACCTAATCGCATTCTGGCTATGTGATGTCGACGACAGCCCCTGAAACGAAGTCCATGGATATATGATCCCACTTCCACTATAGGATAAATAGCGACTGCAACAGCCCTGCCGGCCTCTGGTGCTTAGCTTTTACCTACTGGCACATCAAACACTAGGCTACATACTCGGCAATCTCTCTCTTCATACCACTCCACCAATAAAACTCTCGCAGATCCCTGTACATTTTCGCACTACCAGGATGAACTGTATACAAAGATCTATGAGCCTCATCCAAAATAGTCTTCCTGATTCCAGCATCAGCAGGACACATAATCTAGAACGAAACCGTAAAACTCCATCATCTGAAATGCAGAATTCCTCACCCTGACCAGTCTATACTCTATCTATCACCTCTTCTAATTTTGAATCTTCCTTTTGAGTGGCTTTAATTCTTTCCTACAGAGTAGGTTCTACCACTAAGCTGGCGATACATACTAGAGTATTACTCTCTATCAATTCAATGTTGAGTCTCTCTAGATCCATCATGATCGAACGCCGGATCTCCATAGCTGCCAACACTGATTCCCCAGACTTCCTGCTCAGTGCATCAGCTACCACGTTTGCTTTCCCTAGATGGTAACTAATAGTACATTCAAAATCCTTAATCAGCTCTAACTACCCTCTCTGTCTCATATTCAATTCCTTCTGAGTGAATAAATACTTCAAACTCTTATGGTCAGAGAAAATCTCGCACTGCTCGCCATAAAGGTAATGCCTCCAAATCATCAATGTGTGTACTACTGCCACCAACTCAAGATCATAGGTAGGGTAGTTCTTTTCATACTCTTTCAATTGTCTAAATGCATATGCCACCACCCTGCCATGTTGCATCAATACACAGCCAAGTCCCTTCAGGGACACATCACTGTAGATAGTATAACCCTCACCCCCAGGCGGGATGATCAGTACTGGAGCTGTGACTAGCCTCTGCTTCAAATCCTAAAAACTCTGCTCACAGCTGTCGTCCTATTCAAATCTGGCATTCTTCCTAGTCAATCGTGTCAGAGGCCCTGATAAAGCTAAGAATCCCTCAACGAAAAGACAGTAATAACCGGCTAACCCCAAGAAACTCCTAATCTCCTGGACATTCCTCGGTCTAGCCCAATTCACTACCACATCAATCTTACTGGGATCCATAGAAATTCCATCTCCTCATATTACATGCCCCAAAAAAACAACTTTCTCGAGCCTAAAGCCGCATTTACTGAACTTTGCATATAGCTTCTTTTCCCGTAGTGTCTGTAGAACCTACCTTAAATGTATCTCGTGCTCCTTATAGCTCCTCGAATAGACCAGTACATCATCAATAAAAATAACAACAAACTGATCTAAATATGGATGCAAAATCCTATTCATTGAATCCATAAATATCGTAGTACATTCGTCAGACCAAATGGCATAACAAGGAACTCATAATGCCAATATCTGGTTCTAAAAGTCATCTTCGATTACATCTTCTGCTCTCACCTTTACCTGATGGTAGCCTGACCTGAGATCGATCTTGGAATACACCCGTGTACCCTAGAGCTGGTCAAACAAATCATCGATACGGGGTAAAGGATACTTGTTCTTGATGGTCACTTTATTAATCTCCCTGTAATCTATGCACATCCTCATAGACCTGTCTTTCTTATTCACGAACAGTATTGGAGCTCCCCACGGAGATACACTAGGTCGTATGAAGCCCTTATCGAGAAAATCCTACAACTGATCTTTCAGTTCTACCAACTCTGCTGGCGTCATTCGATACGGTGCTTTAGAGATCGGCGTTGTACCTGGAAGTAGATCAATAGGAAAATCTACCTCTCGATCAGGTGGCAAACCTGGCAATTCATCTGGAAACACATTAGTAAACTCCTTTACTACTGGCATATTGGTGAGCTTTACTTCAGTCCTTATTGTTTCCTTCATGAAGCCCACAAATCCCTGACAACCACTCAAAAGTAATCTCCTCTCTTGCACGACTGAAACCATCTGAGGTAGAGATTGCACTCGTGACCCTATAAATCTGAATTTTGGTTTCCCTGGAGGTCTGAATATCACTTCTCTTGCACAATAGTCTATAATAGTAGAATTAGCAGCTAGCCAATCCATGCCGAAGATGATGTCAAACCCGTGCATATCCAGCACCACCAAATCAACAGATAAAGTTCTCTCCTGAATATCAACTGGACAATCACGAAGTACCCTACTACATCTCACTATTGACCCGGTTGGCGAAGCTACCATTAATTCAACATCTAATTTTTGTGTTTCAGCCCCACATAATTTAACACACCCCAAGGACACAAATGAGTGTGTGGCACCAGAATCAAAAAGTACAATAACTTTAAATGAAAACATATTAATCATACCTATCACCACGTCGCCGGCTGCCTCAGCATCACCTGACGTTAGAGCAAAGACCCTGGTTAGGGCCATATTCCGCTGCTGGCCTCCACGTGGTGCCTGGTAGCCTCCTTGAGCAAGTCTAGGAGTAGGAGAAGCACCAATCTGTGTCGGACACTCCCTTATCATATGTCCTAACACCCCGCATTTGTAGCAAACACCTTACCCGGCACGACACTCCCCCAGGTGTCTCTTCCCGCAAGACGGGCAAGCTGGAGATGGCTGCGCACCCTGAAAACCGTGATTCCCGGTCTCTGGTCTCTGTAATAACCACCTCTCTTCCATGAACCACGGCCGACTCCTTGCTGGGAAACGGAAGGTGCAGATCTCTTCTTCTATCTTTGCTCCTCAACCTCCAATCGCTCCCCAATCTCCGCTATAGTGGCTCTATCCACTAGCTTAGCAAAATCCTGCAACTTCAGAATCGACACCTGCTTATGTAATTCTCTCCTCAGACCTCTCTTAAACTGTCGTACCTTCTTTTCTTCATCTGGTATAATGTAGGGGGCAAAGCGAGACAATTTGATGAACCTCGCCACTTACTGCTGTATAGTCTGCTGTCCCTGCTTCAGATTCAGGAACTCCTTAATCTTCGCTTCCCTGAAAGAGGTTGGAAAATACCTGTCAAAGAATGTCTCCTTAAATCGCTCCCATGTCATCTCCACAGGTACTGTCCTCTGCTGCTCTAAAATTTTTACCGTCGTCCACCACCTCACGGCTTCTCCAATCAGTTTGTAGGTAGCAAATAGCACTCTCTGCTCCTTTGAACACTACAGCACCGCAAATATTTTCTTTATCTCCTGCACCCAATTTTCAGTGATTGCAAGATCTATTCCACCTGAGAAGGCCATAGGATTCATATTTATGAATTTCTCTATCGAACTACCGTGGCCTGCCGATGGACCACCCTGTTCCCTCAAACTCCTGGCAATTTTTGCCATAACTTGCTATGCCACGTTGCATAAGACGACATTTGAATCACTACCCGTAGCGCCTGAGAGCCCAGCTCCCTCATTCCCACTGGCGTGGGCACTATTGTCACCAGGGTCCATCCTGAAAAACAAATAACTTAACTCAGAACCCTTTCACTATACATATCACCCAACCAATCAATCAATATAGTATTTATTCCTAATTAATTTGTCCCTCCTGATCTTAATTCAAGGTTCAATTATGCAACCTAGATATCAAACCCAACGATAGTTTACCATCACTTTCCTGAAATCGTCACCCCAGGAAAATCACACAAACCACCACGGAAGTCCTGCATCTAGACTACAAAACTATACCTCAAATTCCCTTATCCTATACTCTGGTACTATTACTACTGCATTCTAGAGTCTACAGAACCTAGTATCCTAGGCTCTAATACCAAACTGTAACGACCTACTTATCTTGATATAAAATGAAACATAATAAATAAAATGGTCAATTCGAACCCGTGGGTATTGGTGACACCTGTCAATCACAGCGGCAAACCTAAGCAGCAATAAATTTAAATCACATTTTTGTAACCATAAAATCCAAACACCATAGTTAACTATATTACCAAATACCTGGGTTTATATACAATCTCTCAAAAATACCAAAATAAATCTAGGATCTCACAACAAAAATTTCTTGATCCTAGATTAGAACTTACCCTTCTAGCAAGGAAGCTCAACTCACTCAGCTGCGGCCTTGACCCGCCGGTCCCTCCGGGTTTCCTGAAAAATCATTTAATATGCGAGGTGAGACACTTCTTAATAAGGGTAGATAAATTAAAATCAGCTGTGTGGCAACATGAATATTTAATATTGTAATTCATATACCATATATTTCACATACCATAAACATAAATCATAATATGATTAAATAAACATATAATTTCATACTTTCAAGTAATCATACTAATCAGGTGTTATCTGATATAATCTATAATACTGAAAACTGCCTAGGATGTATAGCTAGCTGATGTCATGTATTACCCCCCATGACGGGTTGTGCAGCCCGAAGGTGGGACCCGACAATGGCTAGCCAACCACTACCGAGTCAATAATGTCTGTAAGTACGATGGGCCTGCCACACCCTGGTCCAAACTTCCAGGTGGACGCCTACACTCTACACTGAAAGCCACATCGACTATCCTTCTCCCACCCCCTCGTAGGGTGGTTAGCACCAATCTGATCATAAATATCTTATCTATAAGCTACGGTACTGTGCTCCTAAAACTGAACTAAACTAACATCCGGATTCTGATAACATATAGTACATGAACATATATTGTTTATCATAAATCAATTAATGGCATTTTTTGAATCTTATATTAACATAATAATTACGGCCTCGTGCCGAAAACATGAATAAATACGGCCTCGTGCCAACATCAATTACGGCCTTGCGCCGAACATATCATATATTCCGAAAACATAATTTACTGTGTTACCATGTTATTCCTGAAAATACTTATCAACATGTTTTATCTTATAAATCTAACTTAACATGGTATAATATATATATATATATATATATATATATATATATATATATAAAATAATATTCATGCCACACGAATTGAAGGAAACCGTATATTCTGTTCTGAAAACACATTTCCTGTACAATTGCAGTATTTTCCCAAACTTACTTTTTCTCAATTATGCTCAATATAATCACATGATTTCTGAAAACTATTCTACTATTAAATAATAATAATTTCAATGAAAAATAATTGTTTTAATTTATCCCCTTACCTCGCAACTGAAAAGACCTCTATAATACCGGTTTTACACCCGTAGGAAACCCTAAGCAGTACCCTAAAAATGATAATTTTCAGAACTAAACTTCAGTATTTATTCGAGTACATCATCTCCTTCAACTGTGGAAAGACCAAATTTCGAATAAAAAGTCTTACCTCAACTTAGGGATGAATTCCAACTAGCTTCCACCAACGATCCGCTCCGACAAATTTGGAGAGAGCTTCCCCAGGAACGTCGTGGTGGTCTCAGATCGTCAATCCGGCTTACGACGTAGCCAAAATCGAAAAGAGAGGAGAGATAAACCATAGGGGGAGAGAGAGAGAGAGACAGAGAGAGAGAGAGTGAGTGATTTTTTTCTAAATTTCTGCGTTAAAAATTCAAGTTTTATTATTTAAGGGCCGGATTCATCGACGAGACACGTCACCTCGTCAAC
The DNA here is from genome assembly GCF_029873635.1 of Malania oleifera. Taxonomy (NCBI): domain Eukaryota; kingdom Viridiplantae; phylum Streptophyta; class Magnoliopsida; order Santalales; family Ximeniaceae; genus Malania; species Malania oleifera. Next base: position 68,533,990 of record NC_080428.1, read on the forward strand.
GAGTCCTGTAGAAAGTTCGTTGACGAACCTACACCTTCGTCGATGAATATCAGATTTCCCCAAAATCATCTCTCGATATCTTCTCATCGACGAAACTTGTCTTCGTCAATGAGGCCCTCTTGTACCCTCGTCGACGAATCCCCTGTGTTCGTCAATGAGAACTTGATGAATTCCCTCGATTAATATTCCCAAAGTGCAAAGTCATCAATGAACGCGAAGCGTTCGTCGATGAAGTCGACTGCCTCCTTCTATTACTGTTTCCATTTCCCTTCCTCTTTATAATTTAAATACCATTATTATTCGGGTCGTTACAATGACGCTCCTAGGGAAGTTCTCTCCAAATCTACCGGAGCAGATCGTTGGTGGGGCAGAGTTGAAATTCATCTCTGGTTTCAGGTAAGGTTTTTTAAGCAAAATTTGGTCTTTTCATAGTTATAGGAAGTTATATTCACGTGAAAAATATGGAAATTTAGTTTTGGGAGTTGTTGAATTCAGGGTGTTGAACAGGGAACCCTGCGGGTGCAGGACGAGTGGATTTTTAGGGGATTTTTCTCGGTGTCAGGTAAGGGAATAAACTAAAGCAGTTATTTTTCCATGCAAATTAGTATTATTTATCAGCAAATTAATTTTCAAGAAAGCATGTTTTATAATTGAATATTATTGAGAAAATGCATATTTGGGAAAATACTGTTGTATTACAGGAAATGTAATTTTTGAATAAAATGTATGATTTTACTCAGCATTGTGTGGCATGAACATTATTTTACGTGATAAGTATTATGTTATGGCAATTTTACGAGTAAAGCATGTTTTCAGGATTTATGAAATAATATAGTACATTATGATTTTGAAGTACATGATAAATGATTTATTTATTCAGAATGATATGTATGAGATATTCGGCGCAAGGCCGTGATTGATAGCTAGCGCAAGGCCGTGTTTATGAAATGATTGGCGCAAGGTCGTATTTACGAAATGTTCTGTGTAAGGCCGTATTTATGAAAGGATAGAAATGTTATCAATCCATTTGTGTTAAATGTTATATTATCATATACTATATGTTATCAGAACCCGGATGTTGGTTTAGTTCAGTTTAAGGAGCATGGTACTGTAGCTATATAGATCATATATCTATATTCAGACTTGTGCTAACTACCCCACAAAGGGGTAGAAGATGGATAGTCGATGTGGCTTTCAGTGTAGAGTTACAGACATCCACCTGGCAGTTCAGGTCAGCGTGTAGTGGGTCCATCGTACTTACAAACATTTTTGACTCGGCAGTGGTCGGCCAACCATTGTCGGGTCCTACCTTCGGGCTGCACAACCCGTCATGGGGGATAATATATGACACCAGCTAACTATTCATCCTGGGTATGTTTTTAGTATTATCAGTTATACCAGACATTTTATGAACTATATGATTTATTAGAAAATACGAAAGTATATGATTATTCAGTATGTTATGATGAATGTTTCAGGTATATGAAATGTACTGTATATGTATAATTGCATTAAATGTTCATGTTGCCACACAGTTGTATTTAGTTTATTTTCTCTTATTGAGAAGTGTCTCACCCCCGAACATTAAATGATTTTCAGGAAACCCAGAAAGACCGGCGGAGCGTGACCGCCGTTGAGTCCATTGGGCTACCCCGTTAGGAGGGTAAGTCTTGTACTAGGTTCAAGAGATTTTTGTTGTGGGATCCTAGATGTATTTTTGATATTTTGAGATTGTATATGAATATAGTATCACTGTGGATTGTAGTTGGCTCTGGTATTTTATATTTTATGGTTATGAGAATGTGATTTACATTTACTGCTTAATAGGTTTCCGCTGTGTATGACAAGTGTCCCCGCTACCGTCGGGTTCGGGTTGACTATTTTCTTTATTATGTTTTATTATATGATAAGATAAGCAGGTCGTTACAGTTTAAGTTTTATTTACTTGTGTTGTATTGGTTACCTTGTTGGTATATGGTTGTGGACTAAATATTGTTTTAAGTATTGGTTGTATATTGGATAAATCAACAAGAAGTCAAGAATTCATTAAAAGAATTAAAAGAGTTTAAGGATTCTTGAAAAGAATTAAAAGAAATTTTTTAAACCCAATTCACCTCCTCTCTTGAGACTACACCTTAGTTTTTAGAACTAATTCGTCAATAGATTGAAGTAAAACTTCAATCTTCTGAAGTACATCTTCAGTCTTCTAAGGATGCACCTCAATCGTCTAGGCAAACCAAGTTTAGATTTTTCATTGTAGTTTTCAAAAATCCTTTTTGCTCTCTTACTTTGGTTTCTTATAAAACATTTTTCAAGGTTTAAATAAGGTCTCTAAGTCAATGAATGCCCCTAAAGGAGCTTCAACATATTTCCAAAAGATATTCAAATACAAAGTACTTACATAAAGACTTCTTAGAACTTTTGACATTCTAAGCACTTAAGTCTTCATGCTTGTTCTTTCTTTGGCATCATTTTGTTTTCAAGCTTCAATGCACTTTAAGCTTTTAGCAAGTTCTCTTTAACATTCATGCTCTCATGATCTTCAAGTTTTATTAGATCATCTTTGAATCCATGCCTTAAGATTCTTTAAGTTTCATTTGATCATCTTTCTTTGGAGTATAAGCTTTCAATGATCCTTGTGAGCTTTTGACCTTGTATTCACATACATGAGTGCTGAAATGTCATCACTTAACCAAATATGTTAAGTTTCTCTTATTTGTTATCATCAAAATAAGATTTTAAGTCTTGTAAGGCCAATAATCTCCCTATTTTTTATGATGACAAACAAGGGACAAAAAATTGAGCAAGCCTTAAAAAACTTCAACTTACAATAAGCATCAGCTTAACAATATTTGCAATATCAAGATCAAGTTCAATATTAATTTTAATATCATGCTTATATATCCAGATCAACATCATTCAAGATATCATGCTCAATTTTTGCCCAAAATTTATCCCCCTTTTGACATCAATCAAAAAGAGTAAGATATCAAGAAAAACGTATAAATACTAAGACAATAAATTGTATATCATAATTTTCAATGATTTTCATAAATCATGATATCATTATTTATCAAGTTTAACTCCCCCTGAATGAAATGTATTTTATATTCAATAGGTTTAGACAATGAAGATACTAATTGTGCTTTTAAAATTATCATGTCATGCATCAAATATTAATTTATTTCATGTAAGTGCTCGTGGATACCTATTTCAAGAATAATACCAATATCATAAAAATATTATCAATATCATAACATGCTTATGAATATATCATGATATCATTATTTATCAAGTCTAACTCCCCCTGAATGAAATGAATTTTATATTCAATAGGTTTAGACTATTAAGATACCAATTGTACTTTTAAATTTATCATGTCATGCATCAAATATTAATTTATTTCATGTAAGTGCTCATGGATACCTATTTCAAGAATAATACCAATATCATAACAATAATATCTATCATAACATGCTTATGAATATAAATATGTTTTCACGCTCAAGTATAAATTAACATACTCATGGATACCAATATATTTCATAGATACCAATAGTAATATCATGAGCTGCTTATAGATATCAATTTATGTTCATAGATACCAATTTTTTAATTCAACTCTCTCTCCCCTTTTTTGACATTAATAAAGAAGGTTATCAATAAGCATATGTATTCTAATGCAAGTGCAAGACCAATAAGCCTTGAACAATTCATTCATTGATTGTGGCCAATAATATTATTTTCATTTGTTTATAATAAGCATCTATAAGCTCAAAAACTCATCCTTATCCCCTATTTCAACATGTTTAATATCCTTACATTATGAAATGATTTTCCATAGATTTGATCAAGGAGAATTTTCTTCTTGAAACAGTCATATGCTATGAGCATAAAACAAGTTCATTGCACCTCCTATAATTTAATCAGTTGTATTTCATATTTTTCACTTTTGAGCTTCGTTTAGTGATTGGTTTTCTAAATCTCAAGTATGTGCAAATAATATTATATGTCATGCTCTAAAAATAATTTTTAACCATAAGTACTTATAATAGTTCATCTAAGGTTATCCTTTTTTACTCCTTTAGCTATAGCTGAAATATTCACCATGATATGCATAGTTAATATAGACTATCAGATTATGCATCAAATCTTTAAGGTAGACATCTCTATTTATATTTTATGAGTTAAGCATGTCTATTTTTAGAGCACATTTATAATTATCATTTTATTTCTTTTAGGATTGGTTAACTTAATTCTATGGGTTATTGAGTCATTACTAATCCATTTCATTTCAGCATAATTTTTACTTAACTCCTAATAAGAGAATACTTATACCTAAAATCCATGGTTTATGAACTAATCTTTCATCTTCGTACCTATACTTTCTTGGGTCCGGATGGTTTATCAAGAGATGTTTCTTTTACTTTCCAAACTTGTTTAGTTTTCACATCTTTCCTCTTTAATGGACATTCGAACTTAATATACCCCTTCTTCTTACATAGGAAGCATATAGTGTGAGTATAAGCATTTGAAGAGATGTTAGCATAATCTTTGGAGGCTTTCGTAAAGTAACCCATATAGAGGTTCTTTTTCCTTATATTTTCAACTCCATTATATCCTATGCCTTCTTTATTCAAAGACATTCTTTATGCATGAATCATCCTATCAAAATTTTCTTTTCCTCTAGTGAAATTGTAAATTATTTTAGCTTGACCCTCATTTTTCGTCTTAAGATCACTGATTTCTATGTCTTGATTATTTTTACACTTTTCTTGCAGCTTTTCTTGGTTTTAAGACATTTTGGTAATTTTATTTTCTAGTTCAGCAATATATAAGTCTTTCTTTTGATTTTGAGTTCTTAGGTCTTCTAGTTCTTTTATCACCTTTCCATTCTTACTTTCTAGTCTATTGATTTTTAAATCTTTTTCTCTTACAGCAAGTCTTAAAGATTCTAACTCTTTCATTACACCTTCATTCTTGTTTTTTAATGATGTGTATCGTTTAGTCACATTAACTAGAATTTTATGCACCTTGAAGAGTTCATTTTGAAGTTCTTCATATGAAGGAAAACTTTCATCATTGGAATCTTCCACTAAATCATCACAAGAACTATTAAAAGATTTGGATGAGGAACTTTGTTCTTCATCATCATCTCATGCCATAAAGCAAGCAACCTTTTGGTCACTTGATTCATTATCGGAACTACATGTACTCATATTTTTCCAAGTAGTTACTTTCATTGTCTTTTTCTTTTTCTTTTTGGAATCTTTCTTAAGTTGTGGACAATCCGGTTTTACATGTCCAACTTTCTTACAATTATAGCATGTTGGAGGTTCAACCTTTGTTTTCTTTTTACTGATTTCTTTTTTTTCTTCTTCATCTGATTTTGAGTTCCAGATTCTTCTTGTAAATTTATTCTTCCTTCTTAGGATTTTTGCAAGTTTCTTGGATATAAAGGCTATTTCATTTTCATCCATTTCTTCTTCATCTTCATCACTAGAGTTTTCTTTTCATGCTTTAAAAGCAACTGATTCTTGGGCTTTAGATTTTCCACTTCTTTCATTCATAGACATCTCATACGTGAGAAGCGATCCTATGAGTTCATCTAAGGATGTATTTTTAAGATTTCTTCCTTCCATAATTGTTGTAGCTTTAGGTTCCCATATTAGAGGAAGTCCTCTAAGGATTTTCCAAATCATTTCATAAGTTGAGTAATTTTTCCCTAAAGCATTTAAAGAATTTATTATGTGTGTGAACCTAGTGTACATATTAGTGATGGTTTCATCTGGGTTCATCTTAAAAGCCTCATGCTCGCTTGTGAGCATGTCGATTCTACTATCTCTAACATCAATGGTGTCTTCATAAGTTACTTCTAGTTTGTCCCATATTTCTTTTGCTGACTTACTTGTCATGACCCTATTAAACTCATTAACATCTAAGGCACAATATAGTGCATTCATGGCACTAGAGTTTACTTGCGTCATTTTGTAATCAATGTCGGTCAAGTATTTTTCTTCTTTAGGAACTTCTTTGCCATCTACGATTTTAGTAGGAATGTAATCACCATGTGTGACAACTTTCCATGCTTTCCAATCCATGGTTTGAATATATATCCTCATTCCTTGTTTCCAAAATGTATAATTTAAGCCACAAAAGATGGGAGGTCTAGTTGAGGATTGACCCTCTCCAAAGGGAGCTACTCCTAGGTGTGCCATCTAGATCTTTATATAGCTACTGATTAAGATTTGTTATAACCCCCCTCTGATACCAATTGAAAGTTGAGGTGTAGTCCTAAGAGGGGCGATGAGTTGGGTTTAAAGATTTTCTTTTAATTCTTTTCTAGAATTCGTAACCTCTTGTTGATTTAACAATCACACAACAAAACTTTAGTTAATTACTCAATACACAAACCAACACTTCAACACAACACAAGTAAATCAAAACTTAAACAATCAAAACCCAAACAACAAATTTAAAGTAAACAACCAAAGATACCAAATTAAGATAAAGTATTCAGCTCTTTAGCACTTTTAGCTTTTGCAACCCTATGAATGTTTGAGTTTGTTTCAAACCCTGTATTAAATAAAATTGTTTGCACTTCTCTTAATAAATATTTTCACAAACGATTAAACAAAGTACTCCCTTTTGGGTTTTCGCAAACGTTTAATCAAAACGTACTTTCTTTTATACAGAGTTCTTCTTAATCTCAATTTTCAACTTTTAACAACCTACACTTTTCGTACACCACACAATTTATATATGCTGAAAAGTAAAGAGACTAAGGAAGGAGTGTGACACCACATTTTTTACGAGGTTCGGCTTATCCCCAACCTATGTCCTCGACTTTGGTCATTACCACCAAAGGATTTCACTATACTGTTCCTTTCGGGGCGAAACAAACTATTACAAGCAATACCCCATGCTTAGACACTCCTTAAGTAGGCTAGAGCAACACCTCTCCAAGCGATACACCACGCTCGGTCACTCCTTCAATAGGCTAGAGCAATACCTCTCCAAGCGATACCCCACGCCTGGTCCAACAATCCAACAACCTGGAATCGTCAAAGAAACTACAAGAAACAATACATAATCTCTGCGTACAATAACACTCTAACATAGAGCAGATTAGTACAATTTCAAACATTAGATACTTCAATATAGAAATATCAAAACAAATAAGATTGAAGCTCAAGAGAATTTATCACCAAGTTCCTTCTAGATGAGAATTAGCAACTCAGAACTCAGTAGTATGATGATCAACACTTCAAAAATTCAGCAATTCAGATTTTCTAATGAGTGAGCAAGGGAGAGCTTTGATAGAAAGATAGTTTTCAAAAGATTTTGCAATTCTTTATATGATTTGATTTGCAAAACCATGTATTTATAAGCTTAGAAAAGTATTTCGTGTTGCCTAAGATTACTTGGAGTATCTTCCAAGTTTTTTAGAAAATTTGGGGCACAAGAAACCATTATTTGAAATTTAAAATATTTAAAATTTCTAGTCATTAATAGTGTTCAAATGACTGAAGTATCGGGTTCAGTCTTCTGATGTTCCTTAACACACTGAAAAATTTGAACTAGACACAAGGTCAGACGACTGAACTGAGGGTTCAGTCTTCTGAAGTCCCAAATCAGATGACTGAACTAAGGGTTCGGTCTTCTGAGGGTGTACTGCCTCTTCTATATTCTTTCAGAAAAATCTTCAATAGACTGAACTAATTCTTCAGTCTTCTAAGGGTGCTCCTCAGTCATCTAGGTAGACCAAGTTTAGATTTTTCATTTTAGTTTTCAAAAATCCTTTTTGCTCTCTTGCTTTGATTTCTCATAAAACATTTTCTGAAGTTTTAAAGAAGGTCTCTAAGTCAATGAATACCCCTAAAGGAGCTTCAACATATTTCCATAAGATATTCAAATACGAAGTACTTACATAAAGACTTCTTAGGACTTTTGACATTCTAAGCACTTAAGTCTTCCTGTTTGTTCTTTCTTTGGCTCCATCTTGTTTTCAAGCTTTAATGCACTTTAAAATTTTAGAAAGGTCTCTTTAACATTCATGCTCTCATGATCTTCAAACTTTATTAGATCATCTTTGAATCCATGCCTTAAGATTCTTTAAGCTTCATTTAATCATCTTTCTTTGGAGTATAAGCTTTCAATGATCTTTGTGAGCTTTTGACCTTGTATTCACATACATGAGTGCTGAAATATCATCACTCAACAAATATATTAAGTTTCTCTTAATTGTTTTCATTAAAACAAGATTTTAAGCATTGTAAGGCCAACAGAATGTTTTATGTTTATCACCATTTTGTTTGTTGCAAGTATGTATGTGTGATCCTTTATACAATGTTCATTCCACTATGCATTTTTGGGAGAGGCCGCCCTTATTTTTCACAACAATTGGTATCAGAGCATGTTGTATGGCCTCCGAGTTTAAGGATCTCATGTTGCAACAAGGCATGGTGAAGATTTATACAGAATTTCAACCGTATAGCATGGATGCAACGACTTGGAATGAATTAAGAGCAATCATTCGTCTTTGTTTGGCTAAGGACGTGTTGTATCACGTAATGGATGAGAATTCTCCAGCATTAGTTTGGTGAAAACGGGAATTCTGATATATGTCTAAGGGTTCCTCAAAATCTGCAAGTGTAGTGGAGAAAGACTCAGATGTAGTGTTGGAGATATGCTACATGTTTCATCGGGTTCAGAGTGCCTCACGGGTGATTCTTGAATCTTAGCCATCGGATGCTTTTATCCTAGAAAATGGTTTAACACTGATAGGTCAGTTTATACTGGTTGTATTTTGATAGAAAATGATATTTCATGCAAATATTTGATGTTGGAAATGTCAAAATCAAAATGTATGATGGTGTTGTAAAAGCCATATGTGATGTAAAGCATGAATCGGGTCTAAGGAAGAATGGTATTTTCATTGGAAATTTTAGACCGTAATGGATATTATTGCGAGTCTGAATGCAAAGAAATGAATGTTGTGGTAACTTGATAATGATGAAAGGGGATAAAGTAGCGGGAAACTTCTTTGCACTCTAGGATTTTACAGTTGTAGGTGGAGTTGCAACTGTTGAGCCTGAGTCGGGTTTCTTGTGGCATATGCAATTAGAGCATATGGTTGACTACATGTATTCAAATGTTTGGGAACCAATGATGATAGCATCAAGGGATAGACATATATTTTTTGTGGGATTATCATGAAGATTCTTGGTGTACTTCATGCAGTGGCTGAGGTGGAGAACCAGACCGGGAGAGAGATTCTCAAGTCAAACATTGGGGCTGAGTACGCTAGTTTTATTCAAGAAGTTTTGTGAGTAGGGCAAGTTATATGCAGGTCTTGCAGGGTACTTCTTGGTGAAGTTAGTGAGTATGGCGTGTTTCTCATGTAATCGAGATCGCCAAAGGTATTGCTAAATAGGAAAGTTGCAGGTGAATGGTGGGCAGGTTTTGCGGTAAACTACTTGGTTATAAGTGGATGTCCACTGGTGCACTATTCTAATGATGGAGGATTTAGGCTTGGTGTTGTGTCCGGATAGTACATCTTTATGGGTTATAAGAAAGGTGGATGCAAACTAGGTGATCCTATGGCAAACAAAGGGGTGATCAAGGACATGACTTTTGGTGATAAAGTCATGGGACAGCATACTCCGGTAAAGGAAGAGAAACAAATGCCAGAAAACTGCACTAGCAGCAATCATGTTATTCAGGTTATTCTGGTGGAGTTAGGAACTCAGGGTAGAAATGCAGGAAGTTCTATCTCGGGTCAATAGTATCACGGTTTGAATGGGCATGTGATGTAGGTGGAGCAATAGACTTAAGGCAGAGATGACATTGTTCATATTGCAGGGAGTTTTCAGCTCGAGAGACCAGCAAGATCACAGTGGGCTCATGTGTACTATCAAACCACTACTCAAGTGTGTGAGTTGGTGAGGCTTCTAGTGTGGAAGAGGGTGATAGGATGTCGTGGAGTGATGTATTTGTTGTATGTGAATGACATGTTATTGGTCGGAAAGGCTTTGACTGAGGCTAATCAGTTGGATACTCTGTTGGAAGGTTTTGACATGAATGTGTTGGGTACAGCTAAGATGGGTCTTAGTTTGCTGATTCGATTGAACAAAACTGTAGGGAGATTGGTTTATCTTAGGGTGGTTTTGTAGATAGGGCTACAAGGAGATTGGTGTTATCTCAAGGTAGCTTTTTGGATAGAGTTACAGGGAGATTGGTGTTATCTCAAGACAGCTTTATGGATGGGATTGTAGGGAGACTTTTGTTTGCTGTCTCAAGGGAGTTTTGTGGAGAATCTATATGGAATGTCTACCACTCGGTACCCAACGATGGGTTGTGATGTCTGGGATATGTCAAAGGTCTTCCATGATTGTACAATGAGGTGTTTTAGTAGGCAACAGAGTGGACCGTCAGTTGTTAGTTTTGTTAAAGACCATACGGGGGGCTTTGGTAATATAAGGCTTGCAGTAACTTTTGTGTTTACTATTGTGGGATGGTCTTATTGGAAGCCTAGGGTGAAGTCTTCGGGTGTTGAATCTACAACTGTATCGGGGTTGATGGTAGAAGTTGAAGCTGCCATCGGCAAGTTTAAGCGGAGTTTCTTGGACTTGGTGCATGTCTCCAAATGCTAGAAGGGAGACGGTCCCAACCAAATGTTCAGCATTCAAGGTGAAGCAATTAGATATGTTTTTCGGGTTCTCCTAAGGGGTGTATAATCGCCAAGGTGGAGATTGTTGTTTATGGTGTGGCTCTTATACTTCGAGAGTTTATAAACAAAGGAAAAAATATATGGATGTGATCCTGGTGCAGGGTAGCAGCAAAGACTCATTGACGAGGAGATACCGAGAACCAAGAAATCTCAGAGTTCAAAGGCTGATCAACAACTGGAAAAAATCGTCAACGAGTGGCCTTCTTTGGCTCGTTGACGAGTACCCTGTTCTTGTCGACGAGTGGTCGCTGGGCTACGAGAAAGAATTTAAATTTTGAATTTGAATGTTGGAGTGGTTGGGTATTCAAAGGGAAACCTCCGAGGGATTGTTATGTATGTCATTCTGGGCATATTTCAACATATAATAAAGTAAGAAAGGGTGAGAGAAGGAGAGAAGATCATTGTATTGTGAGACTTTGATTTTCACAGTGAATCTCTTGTCGATTGCTCCCACGGATGTAGGTTTTGCCTAATCATGTAATTCCTAGTGTCGTTGCTCTTATCTTTATTCTCTTTATCTCGCTATGGTTGTGGAATGTTTTCTAGTTTATCACTATTTTGTTTGTTGCAAGTATGTATGTGTGATCCTTTATACAATGTTCATTCCACTACACATTGTTGGGAGAGGCTGCCTTTATTTTTCACAACAAATGTTTTTATGTTTTATATATAGAAAAATTGATCTAAAAATATTTATTAATTTTAACAAATAGGTTTTCTCTTGTTAGTTTAAAGGATTAAAATTGGAAAAATACATATGTTTAGAGGTTAAATACCAAACAACTAAAAATAATTTAGCATTCAAATTCAAAAAATGGTTCCAATTGTATTTAGAACTCGGTTTACAAATATAGAATTGCATTCAGTATTCAACGTTAATTGCTAAATTTTATCAAACACCCCCTAAACAAAACTCAATATAACTTAGTATTATATATATTTTTCAAATTCACATAAATCCAAATCCAAATCCAAATCTTGAAATTGGGACTTCAAAACACATAGTAAGTATAGTTGATTAACTATTAGTTCTATATTGTAATAATCTACTATATATGGTCTATTTTTATGCTACCTTACTCACATAACTAGCTATTTTTTTAAAACTGAGATACACATTATGTACCTAGCTTACAAACTTGTGGAGCTAAATATTGTTAGCCCAATCGACAACCCAAAAGAGGGGTTGAATTGGGTTAAATAAACTTAATGTGCTTGATTACACAATTTAAAGTAATTTAAATAAAACAAGCAAATACACAAATATAAATCAATAAAATCAAAGGAAAGAAGGGAAAAGAGAAGCAAACACTTTCTATAGTGATTTTCTATCCCCGTCTACATACATTCTCTTAAAGTCAACCACCTTATAATTACACCTTGCTTTGACAGATGTAAGGACACCAAATTCCAAGATATATTACAAAACAAATTTTCTTACAAGGAATGTGTTGACTTTATAGGTCATACCCGATTTTGATTATGACAAATACTCATAATATCTAACGGCTATATGAGATTATGTACAGGAACCTCAATCGTCAAGATCAAGATGCACATAAAGTAAATGAAGCTTGAAGACCAATTTATAAATTTATGATTGTAATATATGTTTCTCCTGCGTAGTTGGTCTGTAATAGTAAATTAGGGTCTTTGGTTTGTAATAAGCACACACACATCATATGCATGGTCTAATACGTAAGCTTAAACCAAGAATAACTAAAAATGACATTAAAAAAACCTTAGGGGTTACCCTTCGGTCGACCAACACCAGAATTTTTTAGTGTCTTCAAAAAAACCTAAAAATGACCCTAAGACACTCACTATTGCATTTGCATGTATTAGAAACTTGAATATGGTGAAAGTGTATTGAATTAGGACCGCAATGCACACTTTGTGCACTTTCGATCGATCGACCCATGCAGTTCATTCTGCCCCGGTCGACCGAACCCAGTCTTGGTCAACAAATTGACCTTGTCCCTGTTGACCGAACTGTATAGTTCAATTAGCCCCCGGTCAACCAAAACCTCCCAAAGTCAACATTTTGACTTCCTTGTCGACCGAGCCCAAATTGTATTCCAACTATCTGGTCGACCAAGGGTCCTCGGTAGAAGTCCCAACGGTCTGGTCGATTCAAATCAGCTTGGTCGACCAAACCTTGGTACAACTGAAAAATCACCTCGGACATGTACATCCGGTCGACCGAGTCCCAAGTTCAAAGAGCCATATGAACTTCGGTCGATCAAAAGCTTTCTAGTAGACTAGGTCTCTCGTGTTGCTGTGAATTTTTATCGTGATTAATATTTTAAAACAGGGTTAAAATGGTTAATACATCATTAAATTTTTCTAATAATACTAGTCTTGTCCCTAACGGTAAAAATTTTTGGGGTGTCTATATATACCCCTTCATTTGGGAAAATGAGTAACCAGATTAGCATACAAAATCCAAAAAAATTTTCTCAAGCAAAACTCTCACTACTATCTCTACTCTCTCTAAAAACACTCAAACTTACCTTCTTCAATCCTCTATATCATCTGTAAGTGTATTAAGTGTTAGTATTAAGAGGTTTGAGAGAGTTGAGTGTTTGAATCGATTTTTACGAGAGCATAACCTAAGTGTTCTTAGGAGGCTTTGCTCATAAGCCTATCCTAAGAAGACTTGTGTTGAACTTCTGAGTGTTGCATTCTCGTTGCAATAACTTAGGAAGTTTGTATTTGTTTTGGGTTGCAAAACATTTTCAAAACTTACTCAAATATCTTATGGGATTTACATTGATATACTTGTGAAAAGATATTTGTGCTAGTGATATTGCTCTTTGTTGCAATATTTATTCAAATATATATCATTTTGCTGAATACAAAGATTACATATATCTTGCAAACCAAGCATATACACTATTCACGTGATTGATATATTTTGCACTTTGGAATATTTGAAACTTGAGTGATATCTTTGTTTGAGCACCTTGATTGAGAACATCTTGAAATACAAAATTAATTGTTGACACTCTCACGTACTCATTACACTGATAGAAAATACATTTGAGAGTTGAACTATTTAGACCACACTGAGCTTACGTATTAAATCATTTGTGATGTATGTGATTGAACGCACTTGGGTACATATCTGCTTTACTTGAAAGCACTTTTATATGTACCATTTTATTGTAAATCTAAGTGATTCCAGGTGTGGCCTAAGGGGGCGGTAATCGAATCCAGTAAAGATTGTTGTAAAGGTTGAGGTCAGCCCTGTGCTAATTGACCTGTTTGTATAGGTGATACTCCACCCGTTTAAGTGAGCAAGTTATAGTGGTAATCCTTGTACTTGTTAGCCAAGGCAGGGACGTAGGCAATTGGCCGAACCTCGATAACATCTATGTGTGTCACTTTTACTTTACAGCTTTCTGGTGCATGTGGTGTTGAGTAAATTGCTTTATTTAAATTCTGGTATATTTACTTTACTTGCACTAGATTGTCCTTAAGGTTGTGAGCATACTGGTGTTAGAACATTTACCTAGGGATTAAATTTAAAAATACCAATTCACCCACCCCCCCCCCTCTTGGGATCACGGTAAAGCTAACAAAATGATTTACAAATTTGAAGCACATAAAAGAAACTTTAAAAGAATATTCAAGTGATGGCACTAAAGTTTTGGTGTTTCTCTAAAAAATAAACAAATTAAGGCACAAGAGAGATTGAGAAAAAGTAAAGAGTTTGGACATTTGTAAATTCAATATAAATATGTTCTCTAACACTCCTTGGACTTTATAGGGCATATATAAAGAGTTTAGAGGAAAACTAGTCGCTTTTTGCCCATTATGCAAGTTTTTTGGATAGGCAAGTTGTTCTATAAAGGCCGGTCAACCTGACACTGACTATTAGAAAGAAAAAATCATATCATTATGGCAAAATCGGGTGACCCAATCGACCATCTTCAGGGGTTGATCAACTGCCCCCAGCTTCTACCTAGGCCGATTGACCACCCCTTGTGGGCCGGCCAACCATCCCAAGCTGCAAGGCCTGATTCAATCTCATTTTGAATATTTTTATTAGTTTAAACCAAAAGTGTCAAGTCTTTAATATTCTTAAAATTTTACAAGATAAAATAAATTACAATTGAGAGAATAAAAGTACAAATAAATAAGACTTTAACTCCTCAAATCTTGATTCAATTCTTCAACTTCAATGGCTTAATTCTGTCGAAAAATAATTTAACCACAAAATCATTAGTGCACAATAATTTTAAATTATCAAAAACAAGTTAATGAAACTTTGGGCTACTAAATATTTATTAGTTGTAAAGTAGGAATAATATTTATTTAGGTTTGACTTACAATATCCAGTATATAAAGTGTTTGCATACAAATCTATAGCTGGTGGCTATGCCTCTTGTAATAGAAGGCCCAAGGTTAGGGGGGGGGGGGGATGATATATAGCTCTTATGGTGCAATTGCCATTGCTACTAATTATGATCTTCTCCCTCCTCTCTCCTTCTCTACTTCTAGCAAAGACAATTGTGTGTCTTTGTGAGAGTGTGAATGTGTGTGTGTGTGTGTGTGCGTGCGTGCGTACGCGTGTGCGTGCGTACGCGTGTGCGTGCGTACAAGCGTGCGTGCGCGCGTGCACGCATGTGCTTGTGAGAGAGGGATGATTTGTAGTAAGAAATCATGAGATTGGATGGGACACGCCATAGATCAGCAATCCTTCATTTCTAACTTTTTGATCCATTCAAATTATTAATCCAAGTCTTATTGCAACTTTTGTTCTAATTAAATATCTTATGACGCTATCTTGTCCATGCATCTTTATATTTAAGTTCGTTGACCTATTTTGCATGGCTTCATGAATGGCTAACTATGACAGATCCTTAGAGAAGCAAATAATTAGAATAAGCTATCATCCAATGAGACATAGTATATATATATACATTTTTCAAATATCTAACCACTAAACAAATTCCAAGTACTCAAAATTTGAGAATGAAGTTTGTGTGGTCAAACTTGAGCTTTGGTGTACCATACGAAGTGCTACAAAATGACATAAATGTATGTTCGAGCACACTACAACCAATTGTGCTATATTCAAAATGCCTTGGATTAAGATAAAATCAAATTACTAAAGAAAAATAGCCTTCATGCATGTTGATAAGGAGTCCCAAGGTATACTCAAAATCAACGGCCATTAGAGAATAAGGTCATTAGGACATGAAACTAAAATTCTAAAGTAAAGACTAGATAGACGGGCAAAAACAAAAGATAGAGGTCAACTTCAATAATATTAACAACAAAACCACTAGCTGTAGAAATAACCCTAGCAAGACTCCTAAAGGGCTAGAGGTGATTGCTCAATCAGCCAACAAATTTATGAGAAAGGCAGAATCTCCACGAGCATTACGATTTAATTTTTAAGACTTTTTGACATAGTTTCAAAACCCAACTCGACACTTATGCATAAAAAAATGCGGCTAATGTAGCTACTAGGATTAAAAATTGTATCCTATGGGAACATGAACAACTACCTTTTCCAAAAGAAAAAAAAAAAAAAAAAAAACGAACATTAGTTATTCTTTGCACTATTTAGGAGCAAACAAAATATGTGTGTGTACATATAACATAAGATGTATACATACGAACATATGTGTGTTGAATTTGTGCCTACTTGGTTGAAGGACAAGCTCTATAGGCAGGAGATAGCCAAGAAAGAAGACCACTCAATGGACGTACGTGAAAGTTGAAAAAATCTGCTATTATTTTTATTGAATCAAACTTTATGGTCCAATCTTACTTATGAATAGTAAGTATAATAATGTGTTTTTAAAAAAATTTAGAAATATTTTATAGAAAGTTATAAAATTTCATCTTTGTGGTCATTGATGATAATGATGGTGGAGGTGATGATGAAGAAAATAGTTATAATAATTCTAGTGATAATTTTTTACTCCTTTTTTTAATCTAAAGTAACAAGTCAAAAATACACACAAACACACACATACACACAGATATAATATAATATATATATATATATATATATATATGTATGTATATATTCTAAAATGTAAGATTTTATTGGGTTTTCAAAGTCCTCCATTAATGAATTTTCTAAAGCATTCATGAGGAGTATTTATTGTTATGTGGGTTTGTCCCACATTGGAAAAAGTGGAAAAGAAGAGGTTTTTAATAAATGATAAGGTGGAATAATCTCTTAAAGTTAGTTAAGAGATAGTGTTAGTGTGTACTCTAATGTACCTTAAGACGGTGCAAAGTACCGTCCGCACATGCACGTGGCGTGGCATGGGCTGTAGGGCACTAGTGGTGCATTTAGTTGGCATACAAGCACTTAGCACACTTGCATCATTACGAGATCGTGACAATTGATCATGATCGAATGGTTAAAAACTAATCTTATATTTTATAAGATCAAGTGGCGCGATCACGAGATCAGGTGCAACCTAGTCGACAATACCATCAACTGAACATGAATTCCCGAGAGTCTCAACCAGGGCTCGACCATGCTAGACCAAGTCAACGCTGGGTGTGGCCAGGTCGAATCTGTTTCACTATTTGAACAAATGCAACCTTTCGGAAAAGGCATAATTTTGTCTATATAAAGATAGAGTTAACTCCACGAAATATACAGAAAATTCATCATTCTCTCTTTCTCTTTCTTCCATAAAACTTCCACAAATTATATCTTTTTCAAATCTAGATTCTATTTACTGCAAAAATAGAATTCCAGAAAATTTATTCAGATTAATCTAAGGGTGTTTGTGATCAGTTTTCATTTGTGTATAACGTAAACTGATATCAGCTTATATTATCGACTTTATTGTATCCTGGAAACGTATTTACTGACTCAATATACGCCAATCTAGTGGGGCAAATAACGTTTTAAGGAAAACGACATTGTAATGTGCCTTCAAGCAATTTTCTGTTCTGCAACATTTTTTCCTATCTTATTCCAACATATATATATATATATATAATCCAACACTTTTCTGTCTCTATCTTTCAATATTTTTGACTCTATTGAAAAATAATAACAAATTATATATATATAATCCAACACTTTTCTGTCTCTATCTTTCAATATTTTTGACTCTATCGAAAAATAATAACAAATTTCAAGATTATTTAAGAAAAACTATTTATTTTACTAGATTTAAAAGAACAACAATAAAAACAACAACAAATCAAGTTTTAAGTCTCACTAACTAGTTAGGGTCGGCCACATGCATGAATTCTTTAACATCAATTTACACAAATTAGTTTTACTAGAATGTTTTGTTTATCTTCGTAAATTGGCACAACAACTTCTTTTGCTAACACCCATTAAGGGTCTAAAACATTATTTATGAAAAAGACAAAAAACACATTTGATTAATTTGTTAGAAGAGGTAAAATCAAACTTTGTTCCACAAGCCAAAATTAAAGAAAACCTTTATATTTATTTTAATACCAAATCTAAATAAGACCATGAAAAAAAATGAATATATATATATATCAATGCTTTAATCCAAATAATAGCAGCAAAATAATAACAAGAATAAGAAAATTAAGGGTTGTTTGATGTTATTTTTTATTTAAAATTTATGTGCTACTTTGTTCTATTGTTCATTTATAAATTTTTGTTCTAACTTATATTTTTAGGACAATTTTTTCGCAACTTTTTACTATCTATAATTCACTTATGTGGATTCAATTATTGTGTATAACTATTTTAATAAAACCTTGAAATAAAATATTAAAAATATCTATAAAGTTTTTTAAAACATTTTAAAATAAGAAAATTATTCAAAAAAATATTTTCATCATTTTCCAACCTTTATATATGATAATTAATTTTTATTTCATTCAATGACAAAAATATTATGCTCATCTAAGTTTTTAGTTCCATTTCAATTTTGAAAGTATAACTAAACATATTGTTTTTTAATTTTTATTTTTTGACTCTAATTTTAAAAATTTTAATATGAAATTAAATGTCAAATATTTGTTATACATTGATAAAATTTTTGAGTTTTGGTATAAACATGAAATTTTATTTTTATTCGATTATGTCATTTTCTTTTGAACCATATCTTATGCGAAAATCATGTATTACAGTTTAATTGTTAGTATTATTGTTATTAATCATTTCAAAAAATTTGACTAGAACAAAACGATATATACTTGTCGAAATAAGTTCAGATATTATTATTGTTATTAGTACATCTTTATTTAGCTTTACAACGATCATTGATATTATTTATTAACTAGCTTTGTTAATTTTCATAAGTTTTAACACATTATGCAAATAAATATTAATCTGTGGAGTTAATTTTTTCCAAAAAAAATTAAATAAATATTAATATTTTTCCTATTCATCTTTATTCATAAATTATTATCACAATATCCATTGCAAGTTTGCAAAGTAGCATTCTTCATATGTTCCACTAAAAAAGCAGAGAGCTGTAATCCATCATTCCGTCCCACGTAATCAGATTTTTTTTTTGCCCTTTTATAAAAAAGGGGTCACATTCAGATTTTCGGTGCCTCTTTTCTCGTGCATGGCGCGATGCTTTCTTTCATTGTCCTCTCACAACATTCCAATTTTCGCTTTTGAATTTCTTTCCTTCCGCTTTTCTCAATCCCCATAATTGTCCAATTGCGCTGTTTGGACGCTCCCACAACTTGAGAAACAGAGCAGCTACCTCTGAAACCCCCAGTTCACACTAACTTGCTAAAGATAATAGCTACTGGGAAGATATGAAATCTGAGAGTTTCCTCTCAGTACTCGCTAAAAACATTGATGTTCTTGCTGGGTATGTAGATTTTTTTGTTTCTTGCGCTAATTAAAAAGGAGTGACTTGATTCCACACACTGCCCTTTCTGTTCTCTACCTAACTTGGGATTTATCTGTCTCTGTTGTTTTTCAGGCCTGTAGTTGCTCTTGTTTACCCTCTGTAAGTACTGGGTTTTCTGTTCTTTTCTTTTCTTTCTCTCATTGTCTCACATTTTCTCAGAAATTAAGAAACCCTTTTGGAATTTAGATTTTTGAATGCGGAAGGTTGAACCTTTTTTGTATTTTTGGGTGTCTTTTTTGAAAGTTATGCCTCAATCAGGGCTATAGAGAGCAGGTCTCTTGAAGATGATCAGCAATGGCTTACATATTGGGTTCTATACTCTTTGATCACACTCTTTGAGCTCGCTTTTGCCAAAGTCCTAGAATTGTAAGTACGCATTGCCATGTGAATTTAAGTACTAGCAAACTTTCCAGAATTTCAATGCTTTTCTTATTCTGTCTCAGATGTGTATGATTCAGAATGCATGAAGGCTGAATACTTACCTGCTTTAACTGTTGTTTAGACACTATCGTGAGCTTGCTTTTGACTTGACAGAAGCCTCTTTTGTGCTGACATTTTAAAACAAGGAGAAACTATAAACCATGTTGAATGGAAATAAAGTGAACTCATGCTCTGCAGTCCTTGGGTTTGAGTTCGAGTGGGTTTGTACAAAAATGTAGTACAAAATTATATTTAGTTCTGCTGAATTCCATGCAATGAGATCCAAGGCTTGTATTCCATGCTTCCAAACATGACCATTGTGTTTTCAAATATAAGGTAACAATGGTGATTTCCTCCTATTACTTGAGCAATTTATATATTGAAAGTGCTATGTGAAAGATGTAGATGGACTACTGTGAATGGTAAACCAATGGAATGGTCTATTACCACGTTCACGTTCATATGAAAATTTCTACCAAGTTAATAGTGGCTAGACTTGCACAGCTTGTCATTGTGCTGAAAACGCTTTTTGGAAGAAATGTCTCTAATGTGGAAGATTGAACTTTTCTTTTTTACTGGAATGTAAAAAATGGATGCCTATGTGAAAGATGTACATGGACTACTGCGAATGGTAAGCCAATGGAATGGTCTATTACCACGTTCACTTTCATATGAAAATTCCTATCAAGTTAATAGTTGCTAGACTTGCAGCATGTGGCTTGCCATAGTGCTGGAAACAATTTTTGGAAGAAACATCTCTAATGTGGAAGATGTAACTTTTCTTTTTTACTGGAATGTAAAAGATGGATGCCCATCTTCTAATACTATCTTCTGTCATCAGTATGGTCTAAGTGTAAAGAAAAGGGAGGTGAATGCCGTTCCTATAGCTCTATGAATTAATTCTTGAGCATGCTTATTGATTCATTTTCTTGAACCAATACGAATGCCTCTCATCCTACCAAATGCAGAACAAAAGAAAAACCAAATGCAGAACAAAAGAAAAATGAATGCAGTATTGCTATTTATCGCAAGCCATAGCTCACAATTCTGTTGTGGTTGACATGGAGAAAACCATGCCATGAAATATTTCACTATAGACAATAAAAGATCCAAAAGTAAACAAATGATAGAAATGCACATCACCTGACTCAAACATGATACCTCTCCCATGACTCAGTGCCTGCAAAGAACAGCTTTTTCTAAATGAAAAAGCTTGATTACTGATGGGCAGTGTACTTGTCAAATTGAACCTCCTGGATTGAGCATATTAATCGCTTTACCTTTTTGATTGTCACACACACAAGCTGACAAGTGACATGCAACATGAGCATGACTTCTAAGTGCTAACCTTCAACTACAAACAAGCTTATTTTATTAATTTCAGGTTCCCCATTTGGTCTTATGCTAAGCTGATTGCAACATGCTGGTTGGTCCTACCGCATTTCAAAGGGGCAGCATATGTTTATCAGCACTTTGTTAGACCTTTCTACATGAATCCACAAACCGCGACTATCTGGTATATCCCAAGGAAGAAGAATATCTTCAAGAAGCGCCCAGATGACATTCTAACTGCTGCAGAGAAATATATCGAAGAGCATGGGACGGAAGAATTTGAAAGACTCATAATAAACAAGGTATATATATATATATATGCTCATGATTAATCAAAATTCATATGTGCCGAAAGCTAACCACATTCTTTTTTGTAGTTAATAGAAACATGTTCTATGTCCTTGATTCATTAATTCACTGATTGGTTTTTATCATTTAAAGTGTTTATGCTCCTGAATAAGCTGTCTCAACTACCCAAGATGTGATGCTTTTGCATTACCGGTCACTTTTTCACTCTGATACAAAAAGCACATTGTAAGTTCGTCTTTGATGTGGAGAGAGATGAGGTTTTCCCGCTAGTACTAACTTTCTACCTCACACAGTTTCTTCTTTCATGGGTATCACCCACCTGGTTTGGACCACCTAAAAGCTTCTATTTATATTGAACCATTGATGACCTTGCTTTATTCAGATATAGGCATATATTGCTATTTGCAGTTTAGTTTAATGATCCAACCAGATATGGTCTGTTTGTTGTGAAATGGATCATATAATGAAGATGCACAGCGGAATAAACAACAACAAGTGAATGTAAACAACACACACAATCAGAACAAGATCAATACAAAGATTTACATGGTTCAGCAAAGCCTACATCCACGAAAGCAATAACACACAAATTTCACTAAGGAAATCAAAATGTACACAATACACTTTAATAATAATCATCCCTCCTCTCAAAATATGCCCAGATGACATATATAAAAGTTCCTTGGAGGTTTCCCCCCGTTTGCCCAATCACCCAACATTCAAAAATTCAAAATTCAAAAAAACTGCCGCAGCCCAAGCGCCTCTCGTCAACGAATACAAGGCCTCGTCGACGAGATCAAGACGAACCTTCGTCGACGAATACAGGGCTCTCGTCGACAATGCTAGAAGTCTGAAAATTTCCTGCTCTCAATAATTGTTCGTCTACAAATCTCTATTGTTCCCCCGTCGACAAGCATAAGCTCCTCGTCGACGAGTCCTGCTGTGTTGCCCCCTTCATGTTTTCCCTCTTTTCTTATTTGCTTAGCAAAACAGAAGTATAAGAGTCATAAATAATAATCTCCACCTTGGCGATTATATGCCCCTTAGGATAATCTCAAAAACATGAACTACTTCACTTTGAACTTGAAAACACTTGGTTGAGTATGTCTCCCTTCTATCACTTGGAGACATTAAGTAAGTTCAAGCAACTGAAGTAACTGATTTGGTCAGAATATCTACTGCATTATCAAATGTGTGAACTTTCTCCAACATAAGTTCACCTGAAGCAATCAATTCCCGTACTCTATGGAACCTCACATCAATGTGCTTGGTCTTAGCATGGTAAACCTAATTCTACGCCAAGTAAATGACACTCTGACTATCACAATACAGTACCACACCATCTTACTGTGACCCCAGCTCTCTGACTAAACCAGTAAGCCATAAGGCTTCCTTTGCAGTTTCGGCAACTGCCATATATTCCGCCTCAGTCGTGGACAATGCAACCAGAGACTGTACCATGGATCTCCAACATACCGGTCCTCCTACAAGAGTAAACACATATCCCGTTATAGACCTTTTATCATCCATATCCCTAACATAATTTGCATCAACAAATCTCATAACTGAAGGACAACCCTGTTGCTTTCCGAACATGATGTCATATCCCGATGTACCCCGCAAGTATCTAAGTATTTATTTGAAGGCTTCCCAATGCTGCCTTCCTGGATTAGAGAGGAACTCGCTCACTACGCTCACTGCATGAGCTAAATATGGCCTCGTATATACCATGACATACATTAAACTTCCCACAGCACTAGCATAGGGGACCTTTGACATGTCCCCGATTTCCTCATCCGAACTTGGGCAATCTGCAGTAGACAACTTGAAATGATTCGCTAGAGGTGTACGCACCAATCTTGCATTAGCCATGCTAAACCTCTCCAACACCTTCTGAGCATAACCGCCCTAAGATAACCATAAACTCGCTGCAGTCCTATCGCAGCGAATCTCCATCCCAAGTATTTTCTTGGCTGAACCAAGATCCTTCATGTCAAATTCCTTATGCAACAGGTCCTTTAACTGATTCGCCTCAATTAAATCCTTTGCAACTATCAACATGTCATCGACGTACAATAACAAGAAAACAAGAGAACTATCCTCAAGTTTATTCACATAAACGCAGCAATCATACTCACACCGTTTGTAGTCAATCTTCATCATGTATGAATCAAACCATTTATACCATTGCCTTGGAGATTGTTTCAGCCCATAAAAAGATTTCTTCAACTTGCAAACAAAATTTTCCTTTCCTGCTTCAGTGAATCCCTCTGGCTGTACCATGTAGATTTGTTCCTCCAAGTCATCGTGAAGAAATGCCGTCTTCACATCCATTTGTTCTAAACGAAGATTGTAATAAGCTACCAACCCCAACACAACTCTGATAAAGTATGTTGGACCACTAAAGAAAAGATTTCATCATAATTTATCCCCTTCTTTTGTGAGTATCCTTTTGCCACCAACTGTGCTTTGAATTTCTCTCATTCCTTTTCTAAAATTGCCTCCTTCTTCCTATACACCCATTTGCAACCTATTGGTCTCTTCCCATCTGGAAGCTCCACCAAATCCCAAGTTAGGTTCTTATGTAATGATTTCATCTCCTCAATCATCGCTCCCATCCACTTATCTTTCTCCTAGCTGTGCATTGCCTCTTGAAAAGAAGTTAGATCGTTGCAACAAGTAAGGAAAGCATAAGATACTAACTCATCAAAACCATACCTTGATGGAGGCCTGATAGTGCATCCTGATCTCCGTATAGGAATATAGTTGACTTGCTGGTTTCCCGAGTTAGAGCTCCCTGCAACCACAAGACCATGATCATTTTCGTTGTCCTGAGCTTTCAACTCCACCTGCACAACATGTTCATCATTGCCCTAGCTTTCTGGCTCCTGTTTCTGTTCATCAAACTATTGAGTACGCTTCACCATAACCTTCTTATCAAAGACTATATCTCTACTGATCACCACCTTGTTTGTCACTGGGTCCCACAGCTTATACCCCTTCACACCCTCTGGATTTCCCAAGAAGATGCAACGACGAGACTTCGGGTCAAGCTTAGACCTCTCCTCACTAGACATGTGGACATAGGTTGGACACCCGAATACCTTCAATTCGAAGTAATCTATTACATTTCCCGTCTAAACCTTTTTCGCCACTTTACCCGTTAGTAATGCCCTTGGTGATCGGTTAACTAGAAAACAAGTCATACTAACTGCCTCGGCCCATAAATTCTTCAGTAGCCCTGCATTCAATCTGAGACACCGAGTCCTATCAGCAAGAGTTCAGTTCATCCGTTCTGCCACATCAATTTGTTGAGGTGTCCGGCGAACTGTAAAATGTCTCTCGATGCCCTGCTCCGCACAAAACTCCATAAACCGCAGCATACTTGGTCCCATTATCCGACCTTTTGATTCTCCTCCCTGTCAGGTTTTCCACTTCAGTCTTTGAAATCTTAAACTTGGCAAACATACTAAATTTGTGACGCATGAAGTAAACCTAAATCTTCCGTGAATTCATCAATGAAACTCACATAGTACACATGTCCATCCTTTGATGCAACTCTAACTGGACCCCAAATATGAACGTACATAGTCAATAATTCCTTTCGTCTTGTGAGTAGCTGATCTGAATTTTGCATTGTTCTGTTTTCCAAGAACACAAAATCTGTAGAATTCCAACTGACATGATTTTAAACCTTTCAACAATTTTCCCTTATGTGGTTCTTTTATGTCATGTTCTCCCATATGCCCAAGACGCATATGCCACAAGACGGTCTCATATGATTCAGTATCCGCAGTTACAACTCCACCTACAACGGTAGTTCCCTGCAACGTGTGAATATTCCCATCCAGTTTCTGCTCATCACAGTCAGATTACCTTTCCATACCGTCAAGACTCTACCTTTGGACTTGTAATTAAAGTCATTACAATCCAAAGTACTAAGAGATATCAGACTCTTTCCCAACTCAGGTATATGTCTTACATTACACAATGTTCTTACAGCACCATCAAACATCTTTATCTTTCCATTTCCTATGCCAACGATCTTGCAAGAAGCATCATTACCCATAAGAATTGATCCAGAATTTACTAATCTGTAAGTGTTGAACCACTTCTTGTTTGGAGTCATGTGATAAGAACATGCCGAGTCAAATATCCAAGAGTCCGTTAGATTATCCAATTCTGCTGAAACTGATAGAACATCACCATCCGCTAAATCCTCTTCTTGAACAACATTCACAAATTTAGAAATCCCCTCATGCTTATTAGCATTTCCTTTCTTCCAATCTGAACACTCCAGTTTTACATGTTCCTTTTTACCACATTTATAACACCGGATTTCCTTCTTCTTCTTGGATTGATTTCAGGATTTCTGATTCGACCCAATTTTAAACTTTCCTTTGCCTCGCTCATTACTGCCCTTTACCACAAGTCCTTCTCCTTCATCACGTATTTTCAACTTTTGATGAAAATTTAACAAAACACTTGTTACTTCTTCCAAATCAAGTGTTTCTTTTCCCCACACAAGAGCGGTCACAAGATTTTCGTAAGTATGAGTCGAGGGCAAAGAATTTAACAACATCAAAGTCTTATCATCCTCATCAAACTTCACATCAACTCTCATAAGATCACTTATGATTTGATTAAACACATTGATGTGTTGATCTAAACTAGATCCTTCTACCATCTTAAACCAATATAAACACTATTTAAGAAAAAGTTTGTTATTGAAGGATTTAGACATGTACCGACTTTTTAACTTTCGCCAGATAGCTGCTGGAGAATCCTCCTCCATCACCCGATAGAGAACTTCGTCGGTCAAATACAAGCGTATTGTCGAAGCTACCTTTACTTTCAAATCTAACCATGTTGTCTCATCCATTCCTTCCGATTGAGTATCAAGCAATGCTTTAGCCATTCCTTGTTGTACTAAAATATCTTTCACTCCTCTGCCATTAACCGAAGTTTCCGGTTCCATCGAATTTGACTATATCAAATCTTGCAGAAGACGATCCCGATGCTATAACAACAATCGCTCTTATACCAATTTGTTGTGAAATGAATCGTATAATGAAGATGCACAGCGGAATAAACAAGTGAATGTAAACAACACACACAACCAGAACAAGATCAACACGAAGATTTACGTGGTTCGGCAAAGCTTACATCCACGGAAGCAATGACACACAAATTTCACTAAAGAAATCAAAATGTACACAACACACTTCAATAATGATCATCTCTCCTTTCAAAATATGCCTAGATGACATATATAGAAGTTTCTCGGAGGTTTCCCCTCGTTTGCCCAACCACCCAATGTTCAAAAATTCAAAATTCAAAAAAACTGCCGTAGCCCAGGCGCCTCTCGTCGACGAATACAGGGCCTCGTCGACGAGACCAAGACGAACCTTCATCGACGAATACAAGGCTCTCGCCGACGATGTTAGAAGTCTACAAATTTCCTGCTCTCGGTAATTGTTCGTCAACGAGTTTTAGAACCTTCATCGACGGACCTCTACTGTTCCCTCGTTGACGAGCATAGGCTCCTCGTCGACGAGTCTTGCTATGCTACCCCCTTCATGTTTTTCCTCCTTCCTTCTTTGCTTATCAAAACAGAAGTATAAGAGTCATAAATAACACTGTTGTCTACCTGACTTGACCCATTTCAAATAATAATGTCATATGTTCCTCCTCCGCTAATGTGAAGAAACTATGGACTTTCAGGATTAGCAAAAGACTAAAATTATGATTACCATGAACCATGTTTTGATTTCACTAACGTAATCGTAATTGTTGTTTGTGTTCAATCTCCTTTTATTTGCCAAATTAACTATTGCTTTTACCCTAAGTTTGCAATATGTGCACTACAATTTGCAGGCTGAAGAGGAAAGGGCCAGGAGGGGACACCACATGTTCTTTGATGATGACTATGGCTATTGAGCTGGAACTCCCTGTATAGTTGACATTCGGTGTCGTTTTTGTCTCTGCCCTACTGTGCTGAAAGATGCTAATTTAAGTTTATAGTTTACCACATGTCTGGTTATCATATCACATTGAATTGCCTCCATTTTCTTTGCTTCCTGAGTTGGGATTGTCTTCTTGTTGGAAGACAAAACCATGGAACTGTTGCTCGTCATCCACGTAAGTCATTGTTGACGCCTTGAAGGGTTTGCACTTTTCCTCCCACTTTTTCCTTGTTTCTCTCTCTGCTGTTTGGTTGTGAAAATGGGCATAAAGTAGTTGAAGCATAGTAAGTAATAAACAGGGGCATGCGATAGCAGCTTTTGCATACTTTCATACATGCATATTACATGTGGTTCTTATGTGAATGCTGAGCTTCTACTCCCCAAATAGCAGAATAATAGACTTGCAATGCTAAACTCGGGAGGGAAAACCTGCTTGTTGATCATTTGGGAACTGCAGCATTGATGACAGTTTTTGTTTCTTTTCCCCATTACCAGTGCCAAATGAGTTATTTCAAACTTTTCCAAGTCCTTAAATTTTGTAGCATGGATTAAACAACCACATTGAACATCCACTTGTAATAATTCTTTAATGTCAACTTCACACCAGATAATGAAGTTAATCCTTAACTTCACTATCTCCATGGTAAACTGTGAATTTAACGGTGCTTTCAAAGGAATGAATTTCATCATTGTAGCTGTGTAGTTGAACAGAAAAAATATGTGATTCATGCACTCTGCCTTCCCTGGAGCGAATACAAGTCAGCAATTAGCGTGCATTGCATCCATATATAGGCTGAGGTTTAGCTTGATAGAAACTGTTGTGAATGACCTTTAGGATTATGTGCATACAGGAAAATAGAAAAAAATATAATTAAAAGAGAACTCTTGTGAAACTTTCCACTATATAACAACAAATATTGCCTTAAATTTTGATAAGTATTCATTTGAAAATTCTAAAATACCACTCAATGTGGATCGCCTCAACTGTAAACACTAGATCTTATTGTGAGAAGGTGGAAGTGCTGCACCTTTGGGCCTTTTGTCACCAGGGAAGGCAAGCATGGAGAGCGAGGGAGCCACCTGCCCTCTGTGCCAAACCTTTCTCACTTAAAACTTCAAGCAAACCACTCCCAAAATATGTGGCACAGCATAACAAAGTCCACTTTCACACTTATATTCACCCCTTGACTTATTTTTTGCCTTTAAGTTGTGGTTTATTGGTTCATGACTAGTAATATGGAGTTAAAAAGCAATAACTTTTGTCAACATATTGGTTGCATTATCCTTGATACCCATCTTAACAAACAAAATTTCGCTAATAGCCGTCAACTACCTAATCTTGTGGTGCACGACTATAATGTGTCTTGTCCTAACATAATAAACCTAATTCGTTGCTCAGTAAGTTATACTCCAATGACAATGCAATGAATCTTGCCACATGCTGAGTTCAATTACTAATCTCTTCATTTACATTGATTTCTTTGCAACCTATACATGATGTATTCTATTTTTAGATTATACAATAATTGACTATATCATGAATTTTTAATAATAAGGTCTATCTACTATATAAGAATATAACTAATAGTATCACGCCCCGAACACGCCAAGTGGTGCCCGGGGTGTGATGAGGTCATTTATCGTCTTTGATATCATTCACGCAGTGAAATAATTAAACAATCTCAAAAAAAATACCAGAATACTATATACAACCCAAAAAGGAGTATAACAAATTCTCTATATTACATCACCAGAGAAATATAAAAACATAAACTATACATATAACTGTTCTTACGACTATTGACTCTATGAGTTCAATCCTGTTTTGATAATGATAAATCACTTGGTATTTGATCTGTACATTGAGAACGTGAGCAAGAACATTACTTAGCATGCACGGAAGGTGATGAAGTCATGGAAGCCACAAGGATTAAAGCAGATATATATAACCTGACACTATCTATGGAACTAAAAAAGTAGAAGAATGAAGATACAAGCATCAAGTTCAAGATCATCATGGCTCCTCCGGTCCTAACACATGGGAATGGGTATTTAGAATTGATGTATGTATATATTTTATATGATAGAGCTAGAAGCTCAAAATATGCCCTATACATGCAGCTCATGAAAAACTTTTAGGTTAAACATAGATGTAGAGAACTTATTTTGAACCCCAAGAAATGTTTTATAAGAGATTAAAGCAAGAGAGTTCAAATGTTATTGAAAACTAAACTAAAAATTCTGAAGTTAGTCTACCCAGACGACTGAGGAGTACCCTCAAAAGTTTGAAGATACAACTTCAGACGACTAAAGTTTTACTTCAGACGTCTGAAGAATTTTCTTAGAAGACTGAAGATTTAGTTTAGTCATCTGAAAAATTAATTTTGAAACACAGAACATGCAGAACACCTTCAGACGTCTGAAGGTGTTCGTTTTGAGAAATTGATCTTGAGTTATTATTTATATATACTTTTGTGAAAGATCACTACTTGAGAAAAGTTTTTGTTTAAAACCCAAAATTTGAAGAAAATTTTTATATATTTCTTCATTCAAAGATTGGCTATTTGATTAGTGTAAGAAGTATTTGATTGCAAATCCTAAAAGCCTCTAAATACATATTCTTGAGGGATATTATTTTTGAAACATAGTGTTTAAATCTTTGCAATATTCAAAGTCGTATATTTATTCAAAGATTCAACTTTACAGATTATTGATAGTAAGAATATAGATCTGTGCATTATTAAAATTATTTTTGAAAGGATCTTATTTTCTAATCTTGCATAAAGTATTCTAAAATCAAACCTTACATTTCTCCAAAGCATTTATTTATAAAATTATTTTTGGGAGATATCGATTTAAAGGATTGATTTGTGAAGCATATCATTCATATAACGATATCATCGTTACATACATACTGAGCTTCAAGTTTTATCATATGAATATGTGTTAGGATTTTGGTTATACTCATTAGCTTGTGTAGAAGCAATATTGAGTTTATGCAGAATTCTAATTTTATATTGTAATCACGGTTCGGGTTGTGAACCAGGTAAGGAGGAAGTTGTGCCTCTTGTAAGCAGGGGATTTTAAGGAAAGCTCTATCCCTGTTAAAGGAGCAGGGATTTAGTGGAATCCTTGAGTGGGTTGCTCAAGGCGAGGACGTAGGCCGGGTTGGCTGAACCTCGTAAAATCATGTTTGTCTTTTCTCTTCCTTCAACTTTTTAATTTTCGCTTGCATTTCATTATCAGCTTTTATATGTTTGTATGTTGATTAATATTACATGCACTTGATAAATAATTGGGTATAATTGAATTTATTGAGATAATAATTTGAATTAATTTCAAACCCCTGCAATTATTTTGTTAAATATTGAAATAGGAATTAAGTGGTAAAATAAACTTAAATATTTTTGAAATACCAAATTCACCCCCCCTCTTGGGATAACACTATAATTCACAATGACCATCCAAAATTACCAAAAATTCTATACCCTGCCTTAGAGCTTTCTAAACACAATCACCTAAAGGACTTGAAAAATTAATAATTTGCTGGGATGAGACACTTCTCAGTAAGGATGGAATAAATTATAATAGTGTGTGAAAAATGAGTTTCAATATATATATATATATATAAATATAATATAGTCGTTTCTTAATCCACCACAACAGAAAATACACATGCATATCCACGCACACATACATAAATATTTACCGGCGAAAGTTCCCGAGGATAGGGAAGATTACACACCATACATGTACCTTCCCTCTACTCTGATACCGTTTGTAACTTTTCCCTTTTATTCAGGTGAGGCTACAATCGATACTTATCAAAGCACTCACATTTCTCAATAAGCCCTTGGGCGAAGAGTTTTACTTAGTCCTAATTATTTAAGCATTTAAATATATGTACCTAAGCTCACATACATTCAACACTAACATATCCTAGAATCTGCATATACAATGCCACAACACATCCATACAGGATACCACACATCCACACATGATACTACACACTTCATTCACACCCACACAGAATCCATATTCACACAGGATTCACAACCACACAGGTTACTATACAAGCTTCACAACCACACAAGTTACCATTCCACACACACAACCCTGTTCATAGTAAATCAGTAAAACAAACTCCTCATTCCACTGCCAACATTTTACCCCCTTTATATAAATGACCATATTACGACCTCCTCATGCCATTGCCAACATTATATGGTAATTTATATCAGGTACGATATAACGACCTCTTTATACCACTGTCAACGCTATATCACAATTTACATGAACAACATTACACATCCAATGAATTTACAACATTATTCACCATCAAACAGCATTTACAACCAAACAGAATATACAACCATGCAGTATTCTCAATCAAGCAGTATTCACAACCATTTAATTATAAAGGGTTATTATCATGTCACATGGTTTTTCCTAAATATAAATTATATTCAAAACCATCATTTTTCAAATGCCTAAACCATTCAGAAAAATCAAACTATAAATATACGACTTTTATACTCGAAACTAATCGGTTCTAAATTATTAAAAACTGGTATAACTTATTCTCCTTACCTGTTTTTTCGAAAACAACCTAAAACGAATGGAAAAATAGAAACCCTAGCCGCTCAAATCTGCTAACGATTGACGACCTACGTGCCGGGAAGAGGAAGAATGGATCGTGGAGCACCCCAGGAGCTACCAAGAGACTTAGAGTAGGGAGAGAGATTCAAAGCAGAGAGAGAGAGGACGATTTTCCAAAAAAAAAAATGACCTAAGATCTATTTATAAGTGAACTGTTCCCGCAAAAAATCGTTGACAATTTTTCTGGCCACCCTGAAACCGTCGACGGAAAACCTAAGTTAGAGAATCCTGAGAGCCTTTATGGAAGAAACCGGTGACAGTTTTATTTGGGGTTCCCCAAACCGTCAACGATTTTGTCTTGTCCTTCACCGATTTCTTTTTTTCCCTTTATTTTTTTCCTTTTTCTTTTATTTCCTTTTATTTTATTTTCCGGGTTCGGGTTATTACATTCTCCCTCCTTACAAAATTTCATCCTCGAAATTTGCTAACCCAACATTTTTCATTGTAACTTATAATTTTATCACCTAACCACATTTCAAATCCTCAAATGTAAACATCAAACACCCCATTGTAGAGATCCAGAAAATAAAAATAATAAGAAAAACAAAGGAAAAGAGGAAAATGGTTTGGTAAAGACCAAACCGGCGATGGTTTTTTGGAGTACTAAGAAAACCGTCAATGGTTTTGTATTTATCGTGGGCTGGTTACAGGTGAAACGGTAAAAAGGGATGGGTTAAAAATCAAACCGTTGACAATGTTGTGAAAGGTGCAGAAAACCGTCGACAATTTTCTCAACAAAGTTAATTTTAAAGGGAAGTCTCACGAGCTTCATTTGTTAAAATCAAAATAAAATCTCTCTCACTCTCTCTCCCAACCCTACGACCCTAACCCCTTATCTCTTCATTTTCGCTCCGATTATAGCCCGTTTTGATGATCTGAAGCCGCCACGATGATCTAGGGGTGATTCTCTGCAAGTTGATCGGAGCGAATCGTTGAGTTGGAGTTTTGGGATACCACTCCCAAACTAGGGTAAGTAAGGTATTTTAGGGTTTAATTGTTAATTTGGAGTATATGCGGCTTAGGAAATGCTAAATGAGAAATATTTTGGGGGTTGAGTTGATTAATTTGGGGAAAATATAATTTCAGGGTTTTGAGCTTCGAACGTTGTGGGGTGTGGAATTAGGGTTTTCAGCAAGCTTCTCAGGAAACAGGTAAGGGGATAGATTAAGTTGGGCTTTTTCAGAAATTTAATTATTGAATATATAGTATTTTATATATAATTTAGTATAGTTTTTGGGAATATTGATGTTGAACTGAGGAAACTTTGAAAATAGATTTAATATTATTTTGTCAGCAAAATATGTTTTCCCAGACTAGATAATTTATTATAGAGTAGTGCTCACTTGTGTGTGACATGAGTATAAATTTTACTGTAAATAATGGTTTGTCAGTATATTTTATGAATTCACTGTACAAGCATGATTTGACGATAGTTTTTAGAAAAAAATATAAACAGTACAGAAAATTATATTTTCAATATATTATGATATTCAACCGGCACAGATGTTGTAATTATTCAGTCGGCACAGATGTTCGGTCACCCGAGGGACATATGTTCATTACAGGTTCAGTCGCCCGAAACCTGGTCAATCTGCTGACTTCTCAACAGTTCGGGCACCTGAGGTGTTTTGAACACCTGGGGTTCGGTCGCCCAACCTCTCGCATATTTTCAATTAAGTCCAAATTTTGCATTAATTAATTCCTCTGATATTATAAGTGATATTGGGGACTTTGTGCACTTAGTGTTGGGACCTAAGATCTTTCTAAGGCCTTTTTAAGTTCGCCAAAAAACCTGGCGTCGGTCGACCGAAATCCCTAAGGTCTCTCTAAGGTCTTGAGCATATAGATCCTACATGCATGTAATGCATATTATTACAGACATTTTTTTAAATGAAATTATTATAGATCCAATGATAAAAAATACAACAATAAATGTCTTAGGTCTTCACTTCTCTTCAGGTTGCCACATGTCATTATATGAGTATTTGCCAATAAGAATCTGCACACAAACTTGACAACCATTAAATACCTGAGTATTTGTTATAATCAAAATAGGGTATGACCTATAGGGTCAACACTAAACCATTCAGAAAAATCATACTATAAATATACAACTTTTATACTCGAAACTAACCGGTTCTAAATTATTAAAAACTGGTATAACTTATTCTCCTTACCTATTTTTCCGAAAATGACCTGAAACAAACGGAAAAATTGAAACCCTAGCCGCTCAAATCTGCAGAGGATTGATGACCTACGCGTGGGGAAGAGGAAGAATGGATTGTGGAGCACCCGAGAGCTACCAGGAGACTTAGAGTAGAGAGAGAAATTCGGAACAAAGAGAGAGAGAGGACGATTTTCCCAAAAAAAAAAAAACCTAAGATCTATTTATAAGCAAGCTGTCCCTGCAGAAAACCGTCGACGTTTTTTTGGCCACCCTGAAATCGTCGACGGAAAACCTAAGTTGGAGAATCCTGAGAGCCTTTTTGGAGGAAACCAATGACGGTTTTGTTTGGGTTCCCCAAATCGTCGACGGTTTTGTCCTGTCCTTCACCGATTTCTTTTTTTTTCCCTTTCTTTTATTTATTTTCCTTTTCTTTTATTTCTTTTTATTTCATTTTATGAGTTCGGGTTATTACAAATAATGAGCCTCATGTCATGTAGGTGTCATTTATAGTTTCCACTATATAAAAACATATAGTGAACCTCCTATCATCCAAGTGTCATTTATAGTTTGCATTAACATACTTTGCCAATTGAAGCTAAATTTCACCATCCACAGAACACAAAATGAATTCTGTAATATCCTTTAAGTTTATGAAAACCTCCTTCAAAACTTGCTAATAGTCCTCCCTAGATTTGCTATAAATTTACTTATTATACTAAATATATGTGTAAGATTCAAATGAGCACAAATCATAGCATACATTTAACATTTCATAAATTTGGCATATGATATACTAAACATTCCCTTCACATATTACTCTTAATAATCGATATCATGCTAAAGAGAACTTTGAAATAATTTGCAAGTAAACACTAGTATGACACTATTATGTTAAACCTATCCAACAATATGGTATACATCAAGGTCTCTTGGGCCTGTTGCGCTCCGTATGAAAATTTTTTTCTTACTTAAAAATTTTAAATGGACCTCCTATTAATATAAGAAACAACTTAGCAAAAAAGACCTCCTAATATAGAATGATTTGTATGATTTGGCAAGTTGCATCTATCCATGGAGCATTTACTCAATTTTCATAGCACCATCAATAAGACCTGACCAGTTTCAATCCAACGCTACAAGCATGTACAGTCATCATGTGAAAATCTAAAAACTCAAATCCCGCAAAATTTTCTCATGAAACTTCCCACTTATAATAAATTTCAAATGAATAAATCTTTTAAATATAAGTGAGAAGTAGACACCATTAATCATGAGCTGGTGAGCTAATATATGTATTCTAGGCACTAAAATACAAGTTTCCTAAATAAAAACTACCTAGAGCCTTGAAGATATTACCTAATAATAATAATACCATAAATAAACCTGAAAAATTAAAGTAAAATCTTTATCACTTTTTTTTACCCTTTTCAAACTTGCGAGTAGAGAAATGAAATTCTTCCTTACCATATTATGTTAAGAGTTGAACATCTAAGTAAATGACCAAATTCACCTTCTTCTTTCATCTCTTTATTTAAAAACTCTTTTCTTCCTTATCTTTGAACTTTCGAACATAATTTTCTTTTATGTTTTTTATTTACTTGTAATACACTATTTAAACGTTAATAAGATTATAGTTGGCTAGTATAAGGGTTTTGGAGAGTTTGTACTAGCATATCTAATTTTTTTTTTTCAAATAAATTACAAAATAGTACTAAAAGAAATTTATCATCAGATTGCTCTTTTATTTTTTTTTTAAGTTCACTCGAAAATCCATTGAATAAGGGCTGCACAAGGAGGTTGCCTCATTCTTATTTTCATTCCAAATCTTTTTTACCTTTATTTTTTTTATGAGATTTGAACTTAAACCTTTCAAGTAAGCATTTTATACTAAAATAATTGGAGTGTTTCATAAAAATATTTACCACCAAACAAAGTGTTCTTATGAAAAATGTATATTAGAAATAGAAACTCATGTCCAAGCTAGCCTTGAGCCTACTTTATTGCAGATTTTTTAAAAAAAAAATATTTTGAATAACATATTTTTAGAAGATTTTTTTGAAGCAAATGTTTTTTTTCCTTTTAATTATTTCTTGAGTTCATTTGAAAGCAAATAAGCGACCTACATTGCTAATGAATTTGGAATATTATACTGAATTTTTTCATTCCTCTGAATATTATTTGGAATAAGCAAGATTTTTTATTTTCATTTGTGAGCTTCGTTTTAATTCTCATTTATTGTGCGCCAAACACAACTAATATCATTCTAGCCTTCATTCCTAATCCTTGATACTCATTTTGATTAATTGATTCCTGAGATCCAAACAAGGCCTAAGAGTGTCTTACCTCTCATGGTGAGACGTTGCTAAAAAACCTAGTATTTTTTCGCAACTCGTTAGTTTAACTTGTTAAATACTTATCAACTCATTCATTTGTATAAATAAATAAGATTTTGCAAGTGTATTCAAACTTAGTTTGAGTATTGTCTAAGCTCAAACTCAAGCTTAATTATACATTTAATAAATATACTGGAGTATAGAAAAATTCAACTCAACTTATATTGACTAGTTTGTGACTCTAACCTTAAATGCAAAATTATATTGGAGATCTACCCCTCTATATTGTGTATATGATAATTTTTTGATATAAAACATGTGGCAAATGGGCTCCACTCTTTGTATCCCTAATGCTAACAAATGTGAGACACGGTTACATATTTTCATGTTAAGAAAAATATATATATATATAGTGAAATCATGCCCTAAAGTTATAAGAACACACATACAATAAATATGAATAACAAAGAAAAATCAAATAAGAGAAGAAGAACAATAAATTTATGTTATTGGCAGTGTGCCCACATCCACGGAGCCTTGCGTAATTTCCACTATCATCATATAAAAAATTGTCTTAGGATTTCAATTCTCAGCTACAATATGTATATAAAGCTCCAATTGAAAAATCTGAAAATATCTTTATATGATAATACAATTATATTATGCAACGACTTAAACGTATTGTATCGTCCTGTAGGAGAACTTTGCCCCCCTACACTCGTATTGGGCTTAATTTAAGTAAATAAGAAGGTTTCACACATAGTGGGCTCAAGAATCTTGTGAGCCTTTAGCCCTTGTGCAAAATCTTTCACTTGCTTCAAACTTCAAGTGAATAACTATTCTAAATATTAAAAAAATTATTAAAAAAATTAGGTGTGCACGCAAAATCTAACTTAATTTTATCATATGCATATATTTAATTAAATTAGACAATTTTTTTATAGACATGACGAAATTATATTTGATCCAATGTATATGCTTGATATACCTAATAATTTATCCTAAATACGAGCAATACCTAGTTCACTTAATAATGAGAAATAAAAAAAAGTACACAATTTATGTGTGTACCGAGATTATTTGAAATCATTTGTTAAAAAGTTCTTTCTTGAAAAAAAATATTTATCTATAATAAGTATTTTTTTCAAATAAATACTTTTTAAAAAAAATATTTTCTTAAAAAAATAGTTTTAAAAATATATATTTTAAAAAATACTTATTTATGAACCAAAGATAATTTATTAATATAATTCTTAAAATAACTATTTAAAAAAAAAAATTTTTTTTTAAGACGCTACAATGGAAACCTTTACTGCCCTTGGAGAAGGAGAAACGATTTAAAAAAAATTAAAGAAGTATTGCCCGCTTCCGTAGGGTACTCACAGTTCAAAAATTTCGCAGCCTTGCCAGTCCAGATTCTTTCCTTCGCTATCTCTTTCGTTATCTCAATGCCCTTCACGATTTTATCTTCTTCCTTTTTTAGCTTTTGTTGCAGCATTTTGCTGCGAAGTGGGTGGTGTCATGAAGTCTGGACAAACATTTCTCTTTATTCTTCAGTTCTTTCGGTCCTTACCGTTGCTCTGAAAATTCCAGTGCAGAAGACACATTTGAAGTTGATAAAATTACGAACAAGAAGCAAGATATGGGGCGTGGATCCGAGAATTTCCTCGCAGTGGTTACTAAAGGCTTCGATGCTCTTTCTGGGTATGTGGGTTTTGCTGCATTAAAGTCTAAAGGGGATAACATGCTTTCACATTGTGTGTGTTTTGTTGTTTCTAACCAGGGATCTTGTGTCTGTTCTGCAGGCCTGCAGTTGCTCTTGTTTACCCTATGTAAGTATTGGGTTTTTCTTTTTTCTCTTTTTTCTAGAAAAAAATTAGGGCAAAAGACAAGGTTTGACAAAAAGAAAGATTGAGGTTTTAAAAATATTACGGAGCCCGTTTGCTAAAAAGACACAGAGGTCTCCTAAAAAAATTTATCTCTTTTGTAAAGTACAATGGGAGGGGTTTGTATTTTTTGATAAATCTCAAGGGAGGTCCCTGAGATTTTTAAAACCAGCTAAGGGGAAGTGTCTGTAATTTTTAAAACATCAAGAAAAGTTATTGTCTTTTTGCCAAACCTCATGAAGGTTAGTGTCTTTTGTCCAAAAAATTAAGAAACTTTGAGTTTTAGGCAATATGGTTTGAATTGTTGCTCGTGAAGTTTCTGTTGTTTTGGGTGGAAAAATTTTGAAGGATTGAAACTTAAGAGTGGTTTTGTGGTTTGGGTGTTATTGACAGGTATGCTTCAATCAGGGCTATAGAGAGTAGGTCTTTTGCTGATGGTGAAAAATGGCTTAGATACTGGGTTCTCTATTCTTTGATCACCCTCTTTAATCTCACTCTTGGCAGAGTCCTAGAAGTGTAAGCTTGCGTTTTGCAGTTTAAAACTCACTCTGGCCATATGATTAAGGTTTTAGTTGTCAGAGATTGTTCATGTTCTGGGTGAAGTTAGTAGCATTGTAATAGAATGCCCAAACTTAAATCTGATTTCTTTTTTCTAATGGAATGCCTCAAAGTTGAAACTACCCTTCCTATGTCTATTTCCCCAAATTCCTAGAAATCCATAAACTGTTCTGTGTGGAATTGGAATTATGCCCTCTTCACTTTCATTGCTCTTCTTACTCTCAGATTAAGTGATTCACTGATGTATACTGGTTATGAATTATCCTTCTAGTTGCCAACTAAAACCTGAAATCCTAATTGTGTTGGATGCTTTCAGAACCTCAATTTTGTAACTGCACTTGCTGGCTGGAACTGTTGTTTAAATGTCATCATGAGCTTGTGTTGAGTTGTACCTCATATACAGAAAGGGTATGCACTTGGAGCCTGTAATAGGTGGGAGGTTTTTAAGTGATTGACCGATGTATACTAGTTATGAATTATCCTTCTAGTTGCCAACTAAAACTTGAATCCCGACTTGTGTTGGATGCTTTCAAAACCCCCAATTTTGTCACATCCTTGTTGGAGCTGTTGTTTAAATGTCATCATAAGCTTGTGTTGAGTTGTGTCTCATATACAGAAAAGTTATCCACTTAAAGCCTATAATAGGTGGGAGGTTTTGTGACGAAGGTGACAAGGCGTGGTACTTGGAGTTATTGTATTGTTATATGAGGGCATTTTAGGGTTTTCACAAGGGGCTATAGCGGCTATACACACACATACTTGTTGCCTAGGGTTGAAACCCTAATACTCTTTTCATTAATGATATATTGCATAAGCTTTGTGGATGTAGGCACACT
This sequence comes from Malania oleifera, assembly GCF_029873635.1. Lineage (NCBI taxonomy): Eukaryota > Viridiplantae > Streptophyta > Magnoliopsida > Santalales > Ximeniaceae > Malania > Malania oleifera. The sequence goes on from NC_080428.1 coordinate 68,574,031, forward strand.
ACCAAACCATATATATCTTTGTTTTATTGCTTTCTTCTGTTTTTATTTTGATTTTTTGTGAGTATATGCATAACTATAGTGTGTGTTTCACATCAATTGGTATTAGAGCACCAACTTCTTACAAAGGTTTTCTAGGGTTTGCATATTGACTGCAGCATGTATGAGTTAGGTGAAGATAAGGTTTGACAAGTTCAATGGGAAAGGAAAGTAAAGCCTCGAGCAAATGTGGGTAACTTATATATTGGTTGATTTGGTTCAATAGAAGGTTTACATACGAGAGAGGAAACAGAGAAGATTTTGTTGTGTTGGCAATGAAAGAGAAATGACAAAGTGTTTATGGGCAAAATTGGAGAGCATGTATATGGTGAAGAGTAATACCAACAACGGCTCTTGAAGAAATGTTTCTTCATATGCATGAGGGTGGAGATCTGAATCAATATCTGAATTAGTTTAATCAAATTTTTAGCAATTTGCTTAAGGTGGATGTGAGAATTGAAAATGAAGATAGGGTGTTGATGTTGTTATTTTCTCCTCCTTCTTCTTTAGAACCTTTGGTTACAACATGGCTTTTAGAAAGTCAACCCCTAAGCTATAGTGATCTTGAATGAAGCTAGAAGAGAACTTAACAAGGAGGATCATGAACTAGGAAGCTTTGGTTGCCAAGTTCAAGGATAGGAGATGTAGATGCAAGGGTAATGGTAGGCAAAAGGGCAGATTTCGTTCTAAATCAAGGGCCAAAATGTTGAATGCTTCAAATGCAAACAAAAGGGGCACTATGCGTGAGATTGCTCCCTTTGGAAGAAAGAGGAATACAAGAAAAGACTAATCATCAAACTCTGCGAGTGTGGTAATAGATAGTTCAAGATAAAGATTTTTGGCTCGTTGCTTCAAGTAACAGTTATTTTCTAGATACTTGGGATATGGATTTGAGCTACTCCTTTCATTACCGTTGATGTGTTAGTAGTTATTAGGGTGATCATCATTGTTATGTGGCTAAGTCAGTAATGTGAAAGTTAGAATATTTAACAATAATTGTTGGAACATTGTAGAATATTAGACATGATTCAAAATTGAAGAAGAATATACTTTCTTTTTGTCACTTAGAGGAGGCTTTACATGGACTTTTAACAACTACAAGTGGTGGAATTCTAAATGTTAGACGGTTTTACGGTCGCCATAAAGGATAAATCAGTTGATAACAATTTGTATGGTACTATATAGTACAACTGTGGGTAGTGGTAGTAGCTGCTTCATTGGATATCGACATATATGGCACTGTGTTTTGACATATGCATCTAGGACATTTAAGTGAGTGGCGTATGATGGAACTCCACCAAAAAGGGTTGAAGAAATGTAGAGTTGTTTTTTTCTTGTATTATATTTTGGGTAAAGTGGTAAACAATTTAGAGTGAAACTCAAAAAACCTTCTAGAAGAGAAGTGGCATTGTAGACTATGTTGACATGTACTCTAGGAAGCTTTGGGTTTACTTTACAAAGGAAAATTCACTAGTGTTCTTCAAATTCAAGTGGGCAAGTCAATGAAGTGTCTTAGGTCAAGTAATGGTCTAGAGTGTAAGTTGGATGAGTTTTTGAATTTCCGCGAGTTTGAGGAAATTGTTATACATTTTACACTAAATCGAACTCCGTAGTAGGGTGGGGCTGGTGAGAGGATGAACATTGTTTGATAAGGTTACAAATATGAGACCATGTGTAGGTTGCATATGAGTGTTTGGGTTGATGCAATCACCACAAGTTGTTATATTATTAGTTCATCTTCTATGAAGTTGGATGGTGAAGTGGCCAAAGAAATTTGGATAGGTTAGGATCAACTACCCTAGCATACACATAGATTCCTAGTGAGCTTCAATCCTAGCTAGACTGTAAATCCAAGAGGAGAATTTTTTCGTTGGCTATGGAGAAGGATTAAAGGGTTCAACTTGTGGGATAATGATGAGCAAAGTCATGGTGTATGAGGTGGAAGATTGTGGAATTGAATCAAATTGGCTCTGACACCAAATTTATATAGGACAGTATTATAACAAAATAGAGAAGGGAAAGAATCGGAAAAGGAAGAAAGAGAGGAAAGGGAGAGGCTACATGAGAGAGAGGGAAAATTGGTCTAGAAATTTAAATTCCAATTTCATGTTTCTCATACAACTTGGAATCTAAGTACTTATACCTACATTAAAACGTATAATACATAACCTTAAAAGAAGGAGAAATTCCACAACACAAGCAAAGTCCAATACAAGCACAATTTCCTAAATCTATGCTTAAGTATGCTGAATAGGCCGCCTAATTGATGTAGGTGGTCCTCCATCACACTCCCTTGGCTAAAAGGAATTCAGCTTTGGAAAGTGTAACTGTAAGCATCTTGAATAAGCGAGATAGCATGCAAAGTGACAGGATCTCTTAATAAATGCAGCCGAAGATCACTTTGAGGATAAGTCACAAACTCATCATTTAGAATAGACTCCACTATGTCCTGTGGTTAAGAAATGAAAGGAGATTGAGGAATTGATGCCCTTGCATAAGTACATGATGACAAAGTAGGAGGCTTAAAGGTGTCTTTTTAAGGTGTCCAATCTTCCACATTAAAAGCTAGATTAGTGGTCAAATGAGTAGGCAAATCAAGAGAATTTGCATTAGTTCCAACTTTTGTAAGAGTGGGGATAGGGTCGTACGGGCATAAAGCTTTTTACAGGAATTTCTAATGTAGCATTTAGGTCTAATGTGAACCATGGCATGACCTTTCAAATTAAGTTCCGTGGCCTTGCGATGCACACTTGCAGCAAATTTGTATTGACAAGTTTTTGCCTAACATTTGCAACTCATGGATGTGATGAACAAAGGATTTAACTCTAAACTGCAGGGATTTGGTGGGAAAGGAACAAGATCTAGGTCCATGAACTTACATGGGCCTAACACTTCACATGTTGTGAAGGGCCGACTGATAAAGCGGAAACAATAAGAAAACGTGTATATAAACATGAGTCACTTGGTAAATTGTAAAGCAATGCAACTAATAAACATGTACAAAAAGTAAAAGTTGCCAAAATGTGAATGTTAAAGGTGGATGAGTAGTATAACTTAAAAGGATAAATTAAGGAACGAGCATATATGCAAAATAATCTAGGCATAGCACCGGTCGAATATAAGATAAGGGAGGGGCGGCTTAAATGGTTTGGGCATTTGAAATGTAGGCCTAGTAGCATACTTGTGAGGAGGAATGAGTTGTTGTTTCTGGCATGAAAAGAGGTAGGGGTAGGCCGGAAATAATTTGGAACGAGGTAGTGAGGAAGGATTTAATAGCTCTTAATCTAGTAAAGGAAAATGCTCTCGATTGGGTAAATTGGCAAAAAAGGATTCATCTAGCTGAGCCCAACTAGTGGGATTTAAGGCTTCTTGTTGTTGTTCTTGTTGCACCTTTTAGGGAGTGAATAAGTAGGGTATAACTGTTGAAGAGATATCATTCAGTAAGTGCCCCCCAATGGAAGGATATAAATCTTATGGAATGATTAGGTGTGACAAAATTTACCGAAAACTGGACTGAAACATAACCCTTTGACAATTCGGTTTGGTGTTTCAGTTTCGGTCCTTGGTTTCGATTTTGGCTTTTATAAAAACTGAATTTTTGATTTTGGTTTCGGTTTTATAAGAAAATCGAATCGAAAAATCTGAAAAATCAATTAATATGAAAACAATCGTAAATATATAATAATTGGATAACATAAGAATATAAAAACCTTCAGTTGTATTTATAGAGAAGCCAAGGCACCCTCTCCCCCCCCCCCCTTTAAAAAATGTTCATTCTTTCGATGTGGGACAAGTGATTGAAGAGTGAGAGCGTTGAGAGAGGAACGAAGAGTTGGCCGCTGACACTGGGTGTTGGGAACCAATTGTCCCACATTGGCCTGGAGGAAGAAGGGAAGACCCTTCCCCCACTTACTGTATACATTCCCTATGTTCAAGCATAGTGGGCCAGGCTTGTCTATTTAATTGATGAGTTGGGCCAACTTATCAAAGCCCATTTCTTGTGGGTATTAAAGTATAAATCGTTGTAGGTCGTGCTCATCTATTTAATTGCTGGGTCATGTCAATCAAAGCCCATTTCTTTTGGGCAGAAAACATTTTTGGCCTTCCTTTTGGCCCACCTTTAGTTGGGCCAATTAAGTAAGTTTAAAACTTTATATTAATAACCGGAAGAAACTGAACTGAACAGGAAAAGATCGGTCTACGGATAAATTAAACTGTTGGTGTGCCGTTCAATTTCAGTTTGAATAATTTAAGAACTGATTAGTTTGGTTCAGTTATCGGTTTTGTCAAAAACTGAACAGAGAACTGATCACCCCTAGAGGAATGATATAACTCTTAATTGAAGATCACTTATTGAAGTAGGTACATTTTAGATAGCAAAGATAAAATTTTGGATAATTTTGAGTAGTTTTGGAACTTCTCTAAAGTAAAGGAAGGAAGAAAAAGAGGAAGAGAGAGGGGAACTTTTCTGTTAAAGTATAAAAACTACACACACACTAGTACTAGTAAAGCTGTGTGTGTGTTGCACATGAGAATTTTTTAAACTAATACATTGATGACACGGTTGGATGTAAATTGTTAATTTGCTTTATTTTTTTAGAACTCTTTTGATACTGGAGCAGGTTTGGACAATAATAACTCCCCCAAAGAGTAGGCACCTATCCAGCCAACAGCCAAGTCTTCCTTCCATATTCCCCCATGCATGCAATCAAGGAGATTCAAATAATTGCTACACCAAGTAACTGCCCGTATTTGCTTATTTACAGGATTATTTTCTCCTTCATGTGTATAACAAAACAAAAAGAGTTTTTAAAATTAAAAGGCAAGAGACAATAAACAAAAATGTAAATATAAATGTGCAAATTTGTGTACGTACAGATCATTTTGATCAAACATATATTAGAGAAAGCAACTCCACTTTTTACATGTTGATAACTATTCAGTTATGCCCAATTAATAATGCATACATTTAGTATGAATGAAGTGCCATAAAAATTCCATTTACGAAGTCCAAGTATTGAATTTGCTTTTGCTTCAGCATAAGGGAACAATTGGACACAAAATGTAAATATATTAACATGGAAGTGAGTATTTCTATCTTAGGTCAATTGTAAGGTCCATTCCAAACATAATTGTTGCTACATGCCCAAGGCGTTCCAACAGAAATGGGCTAGAAAAGAAAATGATGAAGCTCTACCTTGTTTTAAAGGAAAAATAGAGACAACCTTTTTAAGAAAGACAAAGAAAACGGGTCTAGAACTAAAGTATAGATTCAGGAGTCCTTTGTTCATAGGGAAGGTGATTAATAATTAGCATCCTTTATCATCACTCATTCAAATGAACAATATATATATATATATATATATAGAGAGAGAGAGAGAGAGAGAGAGAGAAAGCCTCTCATAAAAGAGACATCTCTTAAAAGACATTATTATGATTTGGATATCTCTTATGGAAGGAGATAACTCTTAAAAGACACATATTGGAATAGGTACCTTTTAGAGAGTGAACAAGCATCTCTTTTATAGAGGAAATAACTCTTAAAAGATACATACTGGAATAGGTGACTTTTGGAGAGTAAGGATAAAATTGTAAGATTAAAATAAGGGTAATTTGGAGAAGTTTTGGGGCTTCTCTAAAATAGAGGAAGAAGAAAAGAGAGATGGTGTTATTATTTTCTTCTTTTGTAGTGAACACAAACATTATCTCCTTGTATAGAGATAGAGACACCCTTTCGTGAAAGGATACGCGTCTTAAAAGACATATTATGAACAGGATATCTATTATAGAAGGAGATAACACTTAAAAGACACCTATTGGAATTGATACCCTTTAGAGAGTGAATAGGTTTCTTTTATAAATGCAACACCTCATTTGATTGTTTAACTTTTTAATTTTAATAAAAATAATTTTTTAAGAAAACATATACATATAGACATTTTCTCCTTGTATAGAGATAGAGACACTCTTTCATGAAAGGAGACATGTCTTAGAAAGATATATATATTATGAATAGGTATCTCTTATAGAAGGAGATAGCTCTTAAAAGACACCTATTGATATAGATACCTTTTAGAGAGTGAATAGGTATCTTTTACGAAATGCCACATATCATTTGGTTGTTTAATTTTTTTCATTTTAATTTTAATAAACATAAATATTTAAGAAGGCATAAACATATGAACATTATTTTTTTGTATAGAGATAGAGTTACCCTGCTGTGAAAGAAGACATGTCTCAAAACACACATATTATGAATAGGGTATCTATTATAGAAGGAGATAACTCTTCAAAAACACCTATTGGAATAGATACCTTTTAGAGAGAGGTATCTTTTCTGAAATGTGACACATCACACATCATTTGGTTGTTCAGTTTTTTCATAAAAAAATATTTTTAAGAAGGCACCCCAATGTGAAAACACACACCTTTTCCTTGTATTTTGTAAGAAGTATGGATGTCTTTTTATATATAGTATAGATTAGTAGTAGGATTATGTGTATTTGGGGGTTTGTTTGTAATAGCTAGACGTGTCTTTTAGGGTTTATTTGTAATTTCTTGTAATTTAGGCTCTCTTACAAAAGGGTATGAAATCCATGTGGAACTTAGTTTATTTCCCCCCCTGCTTTTCCCACATTGCTCTACCTTTGTGCATGAAAATGCAATGAAAACATGAAGGGATAATTTATTTTTTTTATTTTTTTATTTTTTTCTATAGGATGCTCCACTATGGTGTTGACATTCTTATAAAAAATTCGTTGAAGTAAATTTTGTGAAATTTTTTTTCCTTTTATATGGCTTGGTGAAGTGTGAGAATTGTTTTTATAAAGGGAACGTCTCAGATTGGGAGGAAAGTTTCTTGTTTTTTTATTTGCTGGAAATCATACAAGTGTCCTCTCCTCCCTCAGAAATTTTAAAAAAAAAAGGCAAGCAGAAATGACAGATGAAAACTTGATGATTGATAAGCAGAATATTTGTGATATTAAGCCTCCTGTTTGAGCAAATTGTCTACCCTTTTGGTGTGTGCATACATCATGCATGCATGCTGACATGTGTATATTATCTACATATTAGTATGTCTTCTTAATTTCAGGTTGCCCTTTTGGTCTTATGCCAAGCTGATTGCTGTATGCTGGTTGGTCCTACCATGCTTCAACGGGGCACCATATGTCTATGAGCACTTCATTAGACCTTTCTACTGGAATGCACAAACTGCTACAATCTGGCATTTCCCAATGAACAGGGGTCTCTTTCACAAGCAAGATGACTTAATGACTGCTGCTGAGAAATATATGAAAATGCATGGGACAGAAGCATTTGAAAGGCTTATAAAGAATGTATGCCCAGTCTCCATCACTTCGTATTTTCTTTTTTTCATTTCTAGAAGAGAAAACATGTTTTTTTGCTGTCTATTATTGAAGCTTTATAAGTCCTTATCTGTATTCATTTCTTTTAAATAAAATTTTGCAACGTGCACAGAAACCAGAGTGTATTAGGGAAAACTGGGCCTTTTTTGCCTCTTGCAATTGTCCGTCTCCTACACAAACCTTTGTTTGCCACAACCATAGGATAGTTATCTTTGTATCATATCTATACGCCTCCTAAGCCTCCTAAACTAATGTCATGTTTGTTTTACAGAATGGAATGGAGTAGGAGCGGAAGGGCATGAAAATTTGAATTGAAAGAAAGAAGAAATCAAGTGAAAAAAAATTTGTTTCCTTTCCTCCCTATTCTATTCCATTCCTATGAATCCTATGTACCAAACATGCAATAAGATTTTTACAAGTGGAATGCAACTGAACTTTCTGGTTAATAAAATATGAAAAAGAATAATCAAAGGTCTATGTAGAGCAACACATTACTCTGAAGAATTCAAGAAGATAGTGCCAATGGCGCTTGCCTTCTGTTTTAGAGAATGATGTTGCTTTTTCTTGGACTAACAGTGGCAGGACTTTGCCTTTGCATTTGATCTAGATGTCAGGGTCATGTCCTCACAATGATTGCTCATACGTCTCATTGAGCCAAGGGTTTCTGCGATAACAGTCAATTTGCTAAAGAGTAGTATCCCAGATATTAAGTTTATTTCCAAAATAAAAAGCATATTCAACATGAGAATGAATTCATAATGTGAAAGCCCTAATAGTACTTATGATTCCTCATGGTCAAAATCTTTAGAATTGGAACCATAATTTATTATTTCTTCATTACAAGATTAGAATGGGCATAAGCATGGACTTGTAGATGGTTAGAGCAAAGAGGTTCAGAAGATATGTTGACTTTGCAATGCAAGTTCGTCATTGGATCATTTAAATGGCCTGTGCCGATCAATTAGCTGTCTCTCCTCTAGCCTCATGTGATGCTTTTGCATTACTAATCAATCATGTCTTCATTAAGTTTTCCTGATAGAAAGCATAAGTCATGTAAGATGCATAATGATGCAGGGGCAGCATCGAGGATCTGCTGCCATGGGAGAGATTAGAAGAAGTTAAAGAGAGGAAGGGGAAGAGAGGAGAGACAAGATACAAGGGGGAAACTCATGGTCATCTCAAATTCAAATTCATCAACAACTGCCCCCAACATGACTTTAACTTACTATTTATAAGAAAGCCTCTAAACACATGAAATTACTCATGTATTCCTAACAACATTCAATTACAAACATGCCCCTAAAATACACAATTATTACAAACAAGCCCTCTACATAATCCTAATAAAAGCAAACTAACCACAAATAATTAAACTAAGTATGTAACGCCTCGACCCTCTAGGAGGGGCCGGAGTGCTACTAAACATACATAACATACATTTCTCTAATACCATACATATGCAACCCGCCCAAATAAGAGGAACGGGTGTTCCATACTAATCTGTATAAACATACACAGCGAAAAAAACATATATCCTCTAAAACTTACCGGAGTTTCTAACTATTTCCCAACATACATACATACATACATACTACATCCATACTCTGCTATTACAACCCCCAAAAGGAACATAGCTACTGTCTATGACTCACCGACTTTGACAAAACAAACAACGATCAAAATCCAGCTCGGTGGTACGCTAAACTCGATCCCTCGAAGGACCTGAAACATGAATTGTATGATAGAGTGAGACACCTCTCAGTAAGACGGATTATATTATCATCAGTGTGTGGTTAACATGAGATTTCGTGTGTACATATTACTGCTAACTTTTAAATCATTTAACTGGCATTTTAAAACTATACTGAATTGTATATCTGAAAATACATACTATTGGCTCAATATAGTCCTTTCTATAGTAAATATGTCCATATATGCCTAGAAGATACAACCTGTATTGCTGACTTAGCGTTGTCACGCTAAACATAACATACAACATGCTTTCCCCCATGACGGGTTGTGCGGCTTGGAGGCTGGAACTAGCATATAGCCGACCGACTATAGCTAAGTCAAACATAAAGTAGTATGATGGTGCCTACCCTATACCTGAAGGCAGCGTCACTCAGAATTACTGCATCGGATGGAGCTCTGAAATTTCTACATCAAGGAGTACTTTACCCAGGCCACCAATCGCCTTTCCCATATCCACACTCTATCTAAGACATGTGGTTACACCCCTACAATATATATAGCTACGGTACCGTGCTCATAACATAACATCATATCAATAGGGTTATATAGTCATATATGGAAATTTACATCATATAAAATTGAAATTATAATTGATTTTCATGAAATTACATAAAACAATAGCTGTTCGTAGTTTTGTAAAAATATCTGTTGTATATTGTCTCGGTAAAAACCGGCATATCATATATGTCATAAACTGTCTCAGTAAAAATCGGCATATCATAAACTCGGCATCTAGCCGTCATATTACATATCGGCATATAGCCGCTGTATCATATCTCAACATATAACCATCATATCATATTAGTATTACACAAAACTTGCTCATTTATGCCAATTAAAAACTGTACTTATGCCACACAATTTTTCATTAGGTAATTCAAAAATACACAACTTCTTGAGAGAATAAATACTGTACTGAAAATAGGGGTATGAGTATCTTCAAGTTGTTATTTTACTAAAATATAGATATATAACTAAATACAGGAAAACTGGAGATAATCAACCCTACCGCCTTTGGTTTGTTGTAAAATACCCCTATGATTTCAAATCTTAAATTCCCAACCGATGAAAACGTTCGGAAAGTCGAGTACTTTAATCTAAAAATATCATATTTGAATTTAATCAGTTGGTTTTGAAAATAAAGTCGATTAACCAAACCTTAGGCTCGGAAACCCTAGAAAAGCCGTAATTTTACACATATAAACATTTTCAACATTTTAAATCGGTAAAATCCGCAAGATTAGCTGATATAATATAATCCCCTTACCTATTTTTCTAAAAAACGCTCCAAAAGGCTGAAACCCTAACTTTTTGGAGTGGGGCCCGAAATGCCGAGATCAAAAATCCACTCCGCTAGACTTGTAGAGAAATATTCCTAGATCTTAGTGATGACTTATGATCGTTGAATTTGGCGACGATCGGCGAGAAAATCGAGGAAAGAGAGAGTATAGTTCATAGGTTAGAGAGAGAGAAAGAGAGAAAAGATATTTATTTTCAAAATATCTTATGTTTCTTCTCCTTTAAGTCTTTGACCCGGCTGCCCTCGTCGATGAAGTGGAGCATTTGTCGACGAGCCGCGGAAGGTCGTTCGTCAACGACCACAAGGCTTTGTCAAGGAACCTGAAGCCCGAAATTATTCCGGACTCTCGGTATCTCTTCGTCGACGAGGACCTGAACTTCGCCGACGATCCCTAGAAAGGCACTCGTCGAGGCCATGCTGTTCCTGTTTCTGAATTTTCCATCCCTCTCTTTTATTTATTTATTTATTTATTTCTTGGGTCGGGTTACTACAAAGTAAGCACATTTGGGGTTAGGTTCCAATAAACTATTGTCCCTGTTCTTCAACACAGACCTCCAAATTAGGTCGAAATGATCCATCCAAATACCTGCTTCTTGTCCTACATCACGTAATTGTCAAGTGTGCTAGAGTGGGGAAAGATGAGGCTCTCCTGCTAATGGGACTTTGGCCTGTCGCTTCTGTTTCTTAGGCCTCACTTACCTGGTTTGGACTACCTGAAAACATTGTTCCTAATTTCAACAGAGTTCAATTTAGAGATGGGCATATTGCTATTTACAGTTTAGCATTCCAATCGCCTGAACTCTGTTGTGTTGTCAACATAACTCGTTCAAATACATCTCTTGTTTATTTGAATAAGCTGCAAACTATTTGGTGGGAACTGAAGTTTCTTTCTATTTGCTGTGATATAATCTTTTAGCTCCCATTTCTTTCTTGTTATCCTGAATTTAATTACATGCAATAACCTCTCCAAGTGTGGGAGCAAGGTTGGATGCATCATTCCCTCCCCAGACCCCAATGTCATGGGAGACGTGTGCATTGTGTCCATATTTTTTTTCTTTAGTATATACTTGGTAAAATTCTAATTTTATTATTGCATTGGAAGAAACTGTTGATTCCACTAGTGTCACTGCTGTTTATGTACTCCTGCCTTTTTTTAGAAGGGTCATGCTAACACTGCCCAAAGGCAATTGTTAATATTAACATTTTTTTTTCTGGAAATTTTCATCATTTAGTCAAAATCATCATATTCAAGCTCAACTACTGCATACAATGTGAGAATAGTTCTACAGACAATAAATCCTTCCTAAAATTGGTTTTATAATGTCATTCTTTATGTTCCTTGGTAACACTTGCAATTCACTAACCTAAATTAGCTGTTGCTTTTTTTTCCTTCATCAGTCATCATAAAATTTGCTGCATCAGTTTTCTTGTAATTCTTCATGACCAAATCAGTGTGTAAATTTGCAGGCTGAAATGGCAAGAGCAATGAGGAGGGAGAACATGCAATATGATGAGCATTATAGATAATGAGCCAGAATTCTATGCATAGTTGAGACTCGGGGTTCGCTTTCTTTTCTTGATTTCATAATACATATATATATTGGAGAATGCTAATCTAAGTTCACATTTTTGGCATCCGACCATAATACATATTGACTTGCTTCCCTTATCTTTGCTTCTTGAATGGGGGTTGAATTTTTTTCCCCCTCAAGAACAAACTAATGGAAGTATTGTTATAGGGGTCATTCTTCTTTGCTTTTTGACCTAGAAAATCCATTATGTTTATTTTTGCTGGATCTGTGCCATCTAATTTTGAGTTTTGTGGCCATTTTTGGCTCCATTCCTCAGTGCAGTTGCTGCAAAAATGGGAAGTAAAGGACTTGTTTGGTATTATTGTTGGTGATGCGGTTTGCAATTGCTGTTATGAATCCATTTACGAGTGTTATGGTTCGAGGTTGTCATTAAAAAAAAAAAAAAAAGCTGTAATTTGAGATTTTGACAACATTTGTGAGCATGCATTTTGGGGTTTAAATTTGGTTTTATATAGATTTACATAAAATATAATGCAAGAAAGTGTATCAAGTTTCTTTTCTATCCACATTATAATATAGATTTAGGTTTGTATGGATTTAGAATTCAAAAACTGTATTTAGTTTTTTTTTCCTTGTCCACACAAACTGAACTTCAAAGCGCCAAAGTCCATGCTTTCAAACTCTACCTTAAGCATGATTTTTATTTGCCAATTGCAAAGTACTATTACATTTGAACTGAAAAATGATATACTAATTATAATATCCGAAATCTTTTTCAATTGCTGCACTAAACACTTTAATTTAGCAAGATGCACAAACGTGATAGTTTCTTAGGTACATGCAGTGCGCGAGCGGCCAAACATGGCCTAACAGGCCGATGCTTGTTTTCCCGCCGCAATAAAATCACTGTTTGGATACTCAGCTACTTTAGGCTGTGTTTGGTATCCCTTGAGAATGGGAATGGAGCTGGGAATCTGGGAATATTATCCAGATGAAATTGCATAATTAGACTAGGAGTATGAATTAGTTCGTGTACGAAATCTAAAAGATGGGAACCCTAATTCTAACCATTCCTGTTTTGTAATTCAAACATGTTGGGAAGTTTGGTCAGGGAAAAAAAATTCTTATTAGTTTGAGGTTCACCTCGACTATTACCTTTTTGACCATAAAATTATGAACTCTACAAGATGAAATAAACAACACTTTTAAAGTCAGTCATGAGACAACATATATGTTAATGCCAAGCATCAGCTTTAGAATGAATAAGCAACTCATAAGGAGTTATTTCTTCAGAGTATTTGCTGTCCATTTGTTGTTACAAGCGAAAAAATATAATTTGTTGTGGGATTCATATTCAAATTGGTCTAATCAAGTTCAATCGAAATTGGCCATCCAATTGGCTTGATGAATCTCTTCCTAGTTGTTGACTTGGCCAACTCCTAGTCCAAATTGGGGGTCAGAGCAGGTTAACTCAACCTCTTTAGAAAAATTGATGCTTGGATTTGAACCTAATATTTAGGATAGACTAGAGAGATACAATAGGAGCTTAGTGTTACACCACCTTCAAATGTTAAGTAAAATTTTTTTTTTTTTTAAATATTCAAAATTTATTTAGATATTTATAAATGATTGTTTTACGTCTTAATTGACTGATATATGTGATTTTAATCAAGATCGTAATAATATTCACATGGATTTAACAGTGTCATTTTTTATAAAATATAATTATATATAATATTATGCATACATATAAATGATATATATTAGGGTAAAAGACATTGAACTCTCCTGAAGTTTGACGAAAAGATAATCACCTCCCCTGAAGTTTCAAAAAAGTTCATGACCCATAAGATTTCAAGAATTTTAAAGATCTCTCTTGAGATATGCTAAAAAAATACAAATTATTTCTTGTATTTTGTAAAAAGAGAAGTTATTTGAAGAAAGGTTAGTGTTTTTTTGACAAACCTTAGTCGTTTTTATATTTAAGAACACCTTTTGCCCTATATAATCTTATGGCCTATCTAGTCTAGCAACCTTACCAAATTAGTCGCCAATGAGCCGAACCAAAATGGGCAGACCCCCGTCCCCCTCGATTTGAAGGGTGCAGGCCACTGCAGTGGGGAGCATTAAATTACACAATTCCTCCTACACCCTTTTCACTATCTCTAGGCCCCATGGGTCACAATCCGGCTATTTTCAAAGATGTTGGGCTGTCGGTTTCACTGGATACCCAAAAAAGTGAAAATGGGCCCCGGCGGACCCGGCCCAGGGCTTCCTGAATATTGGAATGGAGTTGGAGTCAACTAAAACCGACGCCGTTTCCCGCCAAACAAATCCAAGTACCGAGAAAGAGAAGGGACAAATCGGGGCGGGGGGGAGGGAAAGGGGAAATCCACATTTTGGCTTTGGCTTTATTTGTCAGCCAAAAAACTCCTGAAAGGACAAATCAACAATTCCCCCGTCATTCCCAGATTCCCTGCCTACGTGGCCTTAACGGGACGAAACGAAATCGAGAATGACAGTTAAACTGTAGAGAGAGAAACTAGAGAGAGAGAGAGAGAGAGAGAGAGAGAGAGGAGGTCACCGACTCGCCAGAAAGGGAGGGAGGGAGACGAGAGAGAGAGAGAGAGAGAGAGAGGGAGGGAGGGAGAGGGGGAATCGAGGAGTGCAGGTGAAGGCGCACGCAATTTTATTCGTTCATCTTCAAAGCATTTATCGAATATGCTCGCATCTCCCTGTATCGAATCGCGGCTTAACGACCTCAGAATCGTTCTGAGTGGCGAGTATTGGCGGATTCGTGAGCTATTCTCGCAGTGTAGGTAATGCAATGTCTTATTTCGTTGCTGTTTGGACGTACAATGATGCTTCGATGCTTTCGGGCTCGCGAATTCGCGAATTTTCGGGGTATGCGGGAGTGTTTGAATTTCTAGGGTTTTTGGGAATCTGGAGAAGTTGTTTTAGCTGTTCTGGAGCTGAGCGTTGATTAGCGGAGGCTGTGTGCGTGACGGTAGGTTTTTGCTTGTATTACTTTGGATTTTTAGGGCTTTTGAACGGAGTTCTTGAGGTGGAAATTTAGATATTAGTTTTCTTATCGGAATGGGTTGAACGGAGAGTTTGGATTTTTTGGCAATCTAGTTCAGAAGTGTTGACAAGTTCTTTTATGGAGCGAAGTTGGAGCCCGGCCTTTGGATTTAAATATATTTTGGGTTGTTCAAATGGGTTTTGGCTCTACTGTTGGGCAGCACATGCTATTGATACTTGAATGGCTGATTTGCAGAAAACCGGTGTGCCCGAGAGGGATATCGAGCAGGTTATTTGCTCTGCTGCCCTTACGCTGTGTTTTGGTTTACGAGTACCTATAATTCTATGACATTAAATGATACCCTGTTTAGCTTTAATCTTGATGTTAACACGAAGCACATTGTTGGTGTTTTTTTATTAAAACAAAAAAAACAAAAGCAACTAAGTAAGTAGTTTTTCTAGTTTGCAGAAATTGCTGAGTGATATTCCCATCCTTGAGTACCTGAAGGCTGAAATCCAAATATTTTCTTGTCTCAATGCATTGTTCTCTGAGTAGCTGCCTTTATATGTCAATACTTGTGTTCTGTGTGAAATATCTACACTCCATTGTATTTTTCTGTAGTTCATGCATGAGACCAGATGATGCTGCATTCTTTCCTAATATTGTTCACATGGTCTCTGAAATAAACCCAATCGTTGCTTTTAATTATTGAGTTCCTTTGTTTCTTAGTTTAATTTAATTTTATTTATTTATTTATTTTTGCTTCCTTCTTGCATTTTTTTTTGAAATTCCAAACACATCTATTAATTCTCATTGCTATTGTTTCCCCTTCTGTTGCTATATTTTGATGCACCAATGGTGCTGGACTGGGAAATGTTATGCACTTGATATGACTCGCTGTTGTTAGATTATGCTTATTTATATACGCTGGTAGATCACATCTACAGATCGTCACTGTCCTTGTTTTATTTTGCAGGCCATTACAGCACTTAAGAAAGGTGCATATTTGCTGAAGTATGGACGCAGGGGGAAGCCCAAGTTCTGCCCATTTCGACTTTCTAATGTAGGTTGCCGTGTGCTTAAAGAAAAGAACTTCAACATTTTATTTCTTACCTTCTCAACTGCAATTCCTTCTAATGGTGAAAATCAAACTGTTTCCATGATACTTTTTTTCTATATAGGTTGTGTAGTCTACTCATTTTATCATACAAACAGAGGATTTCAAATTAATATTTCTGTTTCCTGTTAAAGAAAAGAAAATCCCGAAGCATTAAAATTTGTAGATCACACTAGACAATCAAACTTTGAAATAAGCAAAATTTTAATTTGTTATAACAAACCGCAGGTTGATCTATATAATTCATTTAGAAGTGAATATTTCTAAAAGTATATTGATATTTAACATTCAAGTACCACGCAACTATCTAATAGAACAATGCTGAAGTGCATGTGTAAACTTCCATTCATATCAGGTCCATAGCTCAGTGGTAGGGCATTTTACTTCTGATCATATATTGGATATGACATACAATTAAATAGCACATTATACTAAGTACACTTCCAAATTTTTAAGTTTTCATGTATGATGTTTTCTGATACCATATAAATATATATATATATTAAAAGGATACACTTTTCTGATAATATGCTATGAATCAACTTTGTGTATTATCTGTACCAAAGCAAGCACACTAAAAGACTTTATGGGGAGTCATTTTTGTATCTTTTTTTTTTTGGGATAGCAAAATAAGAATATCATTAATAGATTAGGAATGTACAACCAGGAGAATAAGACAGATCCTTAGCGAAGTCTGGAAAAATCCAGACAAAAGCAAAGAAAAAACTGAAAACTAAAAGACCAATGAAACCAGCAGAAACTAACAATCCAACACATAACACCATTCACACTAAATATCAGGAAAGCTCACCCCCTTAAATTCCCCTGCTCCACACACCAAAGAGAAGCCAAATAATATATCTTTCTCAAACCAGAAAATGCAAAGACTTCGTCCCTCAGAAAATTTGTGCGCAATGCACTTCAACCACAGCCCTTAAAATACTGTAAAGAATGCACATTTCCAGAGTGCTGCTCTTTCCTTTTTCCTGCCAAAACCAACAAAAGAAACTGCCAAAAAGTCCTCCACTGCTTTTGAACTCACCCAACATTTGCCTAGATAACCAAATAACTTATTCCATACCCTCCAAGCATAATCACAATGTATAAAAAGATGTATGCAGATTTTGAACAGTTAAAAACAAAGAATACATGTTTGGAAAGAGAGGCTTCAAAGGTCTCTTGACTTGCAGCAAGTTATTGGCATTAATTTTATCAAGTGCAACCAACCAAATGAAAGCCTTAATTTTTTAGGGGAATTTGGCCTTTCAAATAGATTTATAAAGAGGAAAAATGGAATTAGAGCTAGTGATAAAATCACATATAGATTTGCAAGAATAAACCCCTGAATTGTCCAAAGACCAAGACTGACTATCCTCATCTAAAGAAAATTGATAATTATTCAGTAAGAAAAGCAAAGAGGATAGCTCTACTAACTCCCTATCATCAACAACCTACGAAAATGAAAATCCCAAGAAGGTAGAGGACCATTTGGATCAACAACAAAGAATGAAATGGAACCATCCTACCTTGAACTCAAGCGAAAGAGGCAAGGAAAATAGGTGGACAAAACTACATCCCCCAACCAAGGATCTTTCCAAAAATGGATATTACTACCCCTTCCCACCAGAAATTTAATATGGGGAATGAAAACAAGGTAAATATGAGAGATAGCTTTCCATGGACTCTCTGAAGAACATCTAAATCTCAAATTAATATCCCACCCATTCTCACCTAATCCATACATGCTTTTTACAACTTTCTGCCACAAGGAGGAATTCTCTAGCAGGTATCTCCAAAGATATTTAGCTAGAAGGGTTGTGTTCCTAGACACCATATTTCCAATACTTAACCCAATCTCCTGGTTAGACCTTCCCACCACCTTCCAACTTACCAAGTGATCCCTAAAGCCCCTTACCCCAGACCACAAGAAGTCCCTCTTTATCTTCTCAATCTTGCTAGTAACCCCCATCGGAATCTTAAAGATAGAAAGGAAGTATGAAGGGATACTAGAAAGACAAGCCTGGATGAGAGACGAGAGTAATTCTACCATCCAGAAAAGAGCACCTTTCCACTTGTCTAGTCTACCTTTCCATAATAGGATCCCAAAAACTAATAGAACTAGGGTTACCACCCCCCGCCCCACCCCCCAAAAAAAAAGGAACCCCTAGATAGGACAACAACCAATCCAAAACACTACAACCCACCTCTGCAGGCCACTCCCTAACACTTTTGTCAGGCATATTGATAGTCACGATACAGATCTTCCCCATAGTAACCTAAGCCTAGAAACCTTCTTGAAAACATAGGGAAGACTCAAAAAATATTCATAGAGGAGGGTCTATGATCCTCTAAAAAGAACATAACATCATCAGCAAACTGGAGGTGCGAGACCCTAACCCCCTCCCTGCCCACCTCCAACCCTTTCACTAAACATCTATCAACAGCCCTATCCACCATCCTACTCAAAATATCAGCCACTAAGACAAGCAAAAAAATGGGGAAAGAGGGTCATCTTGCCTAATCTGTTTTGTAGCCTTAATCCAAGATTTAGGCTTACCATTCACTAAAATTGAGTGGCTCACATTATGCAAACAGCCTCTAATCCAACACCTCCATTTCTCACCAAACCCCTTTCTCACAAAAATCTTATCTAGAACATTCCAATTCACTCTATTATAAGCTTTGTAAAATTCAACTTAAAAATGAGTCCCTTCTTCTTCCCTCTCCGAATGTCCTCAACAACCTCATCGACAACCAAAATGGCATCCACAAAATTTGCCTACCCCCCAAACGTACTCTAAGCCTTAGAGATAATCCTATCAAGCACTGCACTCAACCTATTAGCTAAAACTCTAGTGATGATTTTATAAACAATAAAAACCAAGCTAATAGGTGTATAATCTAACATCTTGATGGAATTACTCTTCTTCTTCACCAAAGTTGTGAAAGTGGAATTGATACTTTTGCTTAAAATCTATTCCTATAAAATCCATTAAAAGCCTTAAGCAAGTCATCTTTAACCACCTCCTAACAATCTTGAAAGAAAGCCATATTAAATCCGTTAAGCCCTGGGGCTTTATCCCTTTCCATCCCCACACTTCCTCTCCCTCAAAAGGTCTCTCCAATCATGCTACTTCATTTCCAAACAAAGGGTCCCAATCTAAACCATCAACCATTTGTCTCCTGTCATCCTCCTCAAAACACAAATTAGAATAAAATTCATTGATCTCAAATGCCATTTGACTCTAATCGGAGATAGTATCCCCCCTACCCACACCCAATTGCCTAATCAAATTCTTATTCATTTTCCCATTAGCTATCTTATGAAAAAAAAAATCTAGAATTATAGTCACCCTCTTTGATCCATTAGAACTTTGTCTTCTGTCTCCAGCTTCTCATTTCCTTCAAAATCACTTCCTCCAATTCATTCTTCGAAGATACCCTTTTCGTCTATTCCTCCCCAAATAGAATGCCATCATCTTCCTTCCTATCTAACACAACCAACTCTCTTAAAATACTAGCTTTTCTAAACTTAAGATCCCCGAACACCTCCCTATTCCATACTTTTAACTTCTCTTTAAGCCTCTTTAATTTTTTCATGAATCTAAAACCTTCCCACCCCCTCTCCACATCCTCATTCCAAGAATTTCTCACCAAGGGCTGGAAGGAATCATGATCCAACCATATATTTTCAAACCTCAAAGGAGCGAGGCCCCAAGAAACCTTCTTCAATTACAACATAATAAGAAAGTGGTCAGAAGTAGGCCTAGGTGCAATAAATTGAAAGAGATTAGGGAACTCATCCTCCCACTCCGTGCAAAACACAAATCTGTCAAGCTTGCTTGCCGCCGCTCTAGCATCTCGCACTGACCATGTAAAGTTTGCATTTTCTAGGGGATGATCTCTCAAACCACACTCCCTAATAAGTGCATCAAAACTATACATAGCAGCAGTAACCCTATCACCCCCCCTCTTTCTCCTTTCGAAGAAACCTTATAGCATAATATCACCTCCCATTATCCAATAGGAGCGCAAAAACCAAACACATAATAACAGCCATCCTAAAAAGAACTCCTAAGGGTTGGTCTAGAAGGACCATACACTGATGGCAACCACCATTAGTCTTGGCTTTTCACTTCTACCAAGATAGAAAAAGACAAAAAGCCTACTAGACTATCCACTTAGCAATAGAGCGAGTATCCCACAGCACCAAAATACCACCCGCTAACCCCAAAGAAGGTAGAAAAACCCAATCCTTATTGCATCCTTCCCAAATCCCTCTAACAACCCCCCATCGACATTCGCGAGCATAGTCTCCTATATCAAAACCAGATTAGGAGAATATCTAAGTAAGACACCTTTAATTAATCCCCTCTTTCTAAGGTTCCCCAAGCCTCTTAACTTTCCAACTAAAAATTTTTACAATTTCACTCGTTTCCCTCCCTTTCCAATTCCTTTCCCTCCCCCATAATTGATACAAGAGACCAAATTCTTAAGTTCTTAATGACCCTTCTTTTTTTCCCGCTAATACATTCTAGGACTCAATGACAGTTTCACCTCAACCCTAATAGGACTAACTAATTTTAGCCCCAAGTCATCAAGCAGTATATTTGGATCTAAAGAGTCTCTCTCATTACCCCCTAGGCTAACAGCAGAAGTGCTATTCCCAATAGAACCCTCCTTGTGGCATAAAGTGTCAAAAGAAAAAATGCATTGAATAGGAAGGGGATCCATATTTGGATGAATTCAGAACAACCATAGGAATAGCTACATCTTCATCAATAGCCTACATCTTCATCAATAGCCCCCTCATTAACAAAAGGAATATCAACAAAACCACCATATCGGAATTAGGCTTAGGGACAAGGGACAAAGACCCCGTATTAATAAATTATTTTGTCTGTGTAAAGTTGTGTTTAATAACATTTATACCCTCTTGCATGGTTTCAAAAAACAATTAAACACACTCCTCCCCATACTTTTTCAAATTTTATGCGTGATCATCACACTTTCCTAAGACTTCCACTCTTTCTTTAGAAAGTTCCTCTATAAGTTGTGCCAAGGCTTCCTCTTCATACAAATCTAAATCTTCTCTCAACTGATCCACCGACAAATCCCTCTTAAAATCACAAAAGATGCTCAAGTCATCTTCCTTATTAGATACCTCCTCTTCACCACTGCTAGTCAAATAAACTTTTGCTCTCTTCCGATCATCCTCCTTAATTGCTTCACTTTTCCCTTCCCTTGTGCTCAATGTAAAAACTCCCTCCCCCCTACTATCTGAAATCTCTGAGACCCTTCCTGATTCCTTGCCGACTAAACTAAGAGATAGTCATGCATCAATATTCTGCACCTTAGATTCTCCTCCATCATCTTCGAGCCTCCCGAACACTGTGCTTTTGAGTCCTCTCCCTTCAATTTGAACTTTGCCCAATCTCTCTTTCTAAATTTCCTCCCAATTCCAGTCCATCAACCTTACCCATCTAGCCACTAGAAAAGGAACCCAAATCTTTTAGTCCCCTTTCCTTAGTGTTAGTAGGTCTAGGATCCACCTCTTGAATAGTATCTGATGCCAGAACATATTTACCCTTCTCTACCCATTTGCTAACAATCCTTCTTCGTCCATTATAAGTAGGACCAAATCTTTGATCCCCACTACTAGCGTTAGGAAAGGAGTTGTTTCCAAATCATGGGAGCTCGCTCATTCCTCCTTGAAGTTCTCCATTCCAATTGCGGGAAATTTCTAACAACTTTGGCTAATGAAAGGTTATCCAGAAGCCTCTGAAATACATTCAGATTTTCCAGCTTGATGCAGGGGCAGCATCAAGGTTCTGCAGCCATGGAGAAATTAGAAGAGATGAAGGAAGTGGAAGGGAGGATAGAGAAGATACCAGGGGGGAAACTCATGTTTAATTCAATTCAAATTCATCAACAACTGCCTACAATCTACATCATGGCTTTCACACACTATTTATAAGAAAGCTTCTTTACATGAAATTACACATAAACCCCTAAAACTACATTACATTATAAACGTACCCTTTACACAAATATTACAAAAAATCCCCAAATACACATAATCCTATACTAATTAATACTAAACACACATAATAACTATTAACTTAACCTCAAAATTCATTAACCCTACTCTTCTTAATTATTCTCCGGCAAGGATCCTCTCAAGGTCTTGCTTCTTGTCCTACATCAATTCTCCCCCATATAGAAAAAAATCGACCTCGGATTTTGAAATGTTGGAGGATCAAAAGGGAGAAGCAAACTTGGGTTCTTTGAAAGCCAGCACTTGATTGATACAAGAAACCACAATCCTTTGGCAGCATCATAGACTTGAATTGAGAGTTGGCATCAATGAGCACATTGGGAATGACAAACTCTACAATAGGAATGTTTGGAGGACTTTGGATGTCTTCAAATACATTCATTTCCTTCCTTGTATTGTCTTTAAGCTGAGTATTTATGACTGATTCTTTGTCTTGGTTCATTGGTAGAGCAGACTTCAAAATAATTTTCTTCCCGTAATAGTGAAAGACATGTTCTCATGTCCTTGAGTCACACCTAAACATCAAACCAAGGAGAACTAAGGAGTACATGGCCAATCTTTATAGGTAGGATATCACACCAAACATTCGCCAAATATTCATCTATTTGGGTAGGAACCACATCTTTCGTAAACATGTATAATAGATTTATCAACCCAAGATATCACATAAGGCTTTTGGGTGAGGTTGCGGATGAAGCTGCATTCGAGTGACTCTATTTATGGAAACCACATCATTTGACATCTTCCATCAATAATGATTTTGCAAACCTTTTCTCCACATTTGAGAAAGGTGTTGTAGAGCTTGAAATTGTGCCCAAGAAATGATAAATGACATTCCTTTGTCCTATAATTTGTCGCCATGTTGCTGAATTTATGCATAAATATATGCTGCAGCTATATATCACAACCCTTTAAAACAATTTCCCACAAGTCTTACTCCCAATTTCTTAAAAAAAAACTATCTTTAATTCACCTTGATATTGATTTGTCCTGCTGAAATGAAACAAATTCATGAAGAAAACTCACAAATTACAGCAACAAAACCTGATTTTTAATGCTGCCAGTGACAATTTCTAGGGTCTCGTGCCAAATTATCACCCTTGCTTCCAATATGTTGCATCCACAAGCAAAATTATCTCTTGCAAATCAAAATTTCATGGAGAAACCCAAAATATCGTGGCTGGGCATCTTTTGTGAGACTGGAAATTACAGAAAACTGTGGAAGTTTCCTAGTCGCAGGTTGCCGGTGCATGGGGCGCATGCACCGCTAGTGACTCAGGCGATGAAACCTGGGTCGAGGGGAGATCAGGGGATGAGGAGTTTATTGGTGGTGGCGGTGTCATGAGAAAAGCTTAGGAGATGAGAGTTTTCGAGGTGCCGATGGCTGCATAAGTTTTGACCGATGCGTGGGGGTCCTCTGATGGTGGGACGGCAATAAAATTTTGAGGGGAAGGACTTGGGGGGGTTCTGTTTTTGGTGGCCTGGGTGGTGTTGCAGGTACTGGAAAGTGATGTTTGAGATTTGGGGACATGACTGGAATTTCTGAGAAGTTCAGAAACTGCAGAACTGATTTTGAGTTTTTTTTAAAAAAAACTGAAACTCAGAAATATATATATATATATAGATATATATAGAGAGAGAGAGAGAGAGAGAGAGAGAGAGAGAGAGAGAGAGAGAGAAGAAGAAGAAGATGGGAGGCTGGAGTTGCTGGATAGAAGCTGCCAAGAAATGGCCACAGAATTCAGAAATGAGAGAGAGTTGAGAGAGTTATGGGCGAGAAAAGAAGAAGATGCGTGGTTGTAGGTGTTGCTGGACAGAAACTGCCAAGAGACAGTCACAGAATTCAGAAATGAGAGAGAGTTGAGAGAGTTATGGGAGAGAAAGAGAAGAAGAAGAAGAAGAAGAAGAGAAGGAGAAGAGAAACAGAGAAGAAGCAAGAAGGCAGAAGGCTGCTGGGTAGCAAAGGTTTAGGGACAGAGCAGGAGATCAGAACAGAAAACCAGAGAACAAGAAGAGAAGAAAGAAGGAGCAGCAGCAGAGAGGGAGCAGAAGTTACAGAACAAAGGAGAGAAGGAAAGAAGAAGAGGAGGAGGAGAAGCAGCAGCAGGGAGGAAGGGAAGGAGAAGTTACAGAACAGGGGAAGAGAAGGAAAGAAGAAGTTGCAGCAGAGGGGGATAGAAGTTGCAGAACAGTGGGGGGGGGGGGGGGGAAGGAAGAAGAGAAGAAGAGGGAGAAGAAGAAGATTGAAAGGAAAAGATGGGGAATTCAAATGGAAGAAAGGGATCGTGGTTGGGCTCTGATACCAAGTGATGCAGGGGCAGCATCAAGGTTCTGCAGCCTTGGAAAAATTAGAAGAGATGAAGGGAAGGGACGAGAGAGGAGATACCAGGGGGGAAACCCATGTTCAATTCAATTCAAATTCATCAACAACTGCCTACATCATGGCTTTCACAAACTATTTATAAGAAGCCTCTTTACATGAAATTACACATAAACCCCTAAAACTACATTACATTACAAACATACCCCTACTTTACACAAATTAATACTATAATACTAAACATAATCCTATACTAATTAATACTAAACACACATAATAAACTAATTTAACCTCAAAATTCCTTAACCCCACTCTTCTTAATTATTCTCCAGCAAGGATCCTCCCTAGGTCTTGCTTCTTGTCCTTCATCACAGCTTTTGCTCACAAGGAATGATGTTCATGGAGCCACAATCCGCAGAACTCATGCTACGGTATCCTTCAAGGTCGATAGACAACTTCATCAAGGCTTCCAGAAACTTATGTCTTCCTTCATTCCGATTCCATTCTAGGAGATGGAGGGCTTGCCTATGGCCTCTGGGAGAGAGCTTCTTTGTACATATAAACCTGCCCTTCTCATTCCTCCTCAAGTCCATTCGAATCTTGCCCCCTTCTCTTATGAAAAGAGCATCCCCCACTGCCCAGCTGTTGCGCCTCAAGGGCCCAAAAAAATCACCACCAAGGATCTCAGAATTCATAAAACTCCTGCTTCTTCAATCAGATAAATGAGAAGAATTTCCCTGCAAATTATGAAAGTCTGAATGCTTTACAATCCAGGCAATTTTCATTAAAAATTTTCCTCTCAATCTTCACAGTAGAATGTCAACTCGTCTCAGTCCTTCTCCCCATACCCTTGGTGCATATGGATCAAGAAGTTTCAGGTGTCAGTTGACGGGTTAAAACAACTAGACAGCAAGTGAACAACCAGCAAGTAGACGGATAACTAGTAATCGAATAGCGGCAAGTTATCGAACCACAGCCAGTGCTCGACTAGCAACAAGTAAACAGTCAGCAAGGTCAGGAACTCTGGTAATAATCGAAAAATATCTGAAGGCCTAGGAAGAATTCTCAAATCTCTGGTGATAAACAAACAGTCTCAGAAGGCCTGGGAAGAATGCACGAAACTCTGGAGGTAATCAAAGTCTCTGAATGCCTAGGAAGAATTCACGAAACTCTGGTGATGATCAAGCATTCTCTGAAGGCCTAAGAAAAGTTCTCGAAGAGGTTCGTGAGGCCTTGGGGTAGAACGAAGGTCGTCCAAAAGGCTATTGATGGTTGACGGGAAGGAAAGTACGTGCATTGTACTCTGTTGCTGGTAGAGGTCAAATGAACTCTGATGATGGAGAGATTGCTGTATGAAGATGCAAAAGTCTGGCGATAAAGTTTTCCGGTGGGCAAAAGAGGTTTAAGGTAGATAGGAGAGAGATAGGGCTTGGTTGTTATGCTTTTTTTGGCTCTAGTTTTCGGTTTCTGGGTTCAGGCAACAATGGAAAGAGACTTCAGGTAAGGAGATTTCGGAGGAAGGTGAAAGGAGAGGCTCTCCATGCTCACAGTCTCGGAGGTGGGAAACGATGGGAGGAAAGCATCGCAGGTCCCCTTTTATCCAAAATTTTTTTGTTGCTTTTTTCAGTATTTTAAGTAAAAAATGTGTGAAGTAGCAGTAATGATACATTCTTCATGTAATCTGTCTAATTAATGAACAAATGAATTAGTGATGCTGAATTCTCAATGCTAGTCAACAGGAATGTCTCTATGTGTTTTTGGGTTTCTGAATGTAACAGCAGAATAATGTTATCTTTTTTGGTTGGTTGACACTTGTGATATTTTATCTGATTCATGAATAGTAAAGTTGACTTTCTACTGTGGTGATTCAGACTTATGCACTTTCTTTTTGGGTTGAGCTCAACAGCCTCAACGTGGCTACAAGTCCTTTTGTTCTTAAATCTTAAGCATCCAATCATTTGTCTTACTGTTTTGTTTACATTCTTAGTAGAACAAAAGAAAGAAAAGATGAAAAGAAAGAAACAATTCATTTCTCGGCTCCGTTGACTAAAATAACCAGTTTATTTTTCAGGACGAATCCATATTGATATGGTACTCTGGCAAAGAAGAGAAACAGCTCAAACTGTGTCATGTTTCAAAGATTATCCCTGGACAGCGTACTGTAAGTTTCTGTAATTAACTTTTATTCTTCTCAGTAAGATGTTCATGGATTAGATAGCCCTTGTTTAATATCAGTTGATGAGACAGTGAGGATAAAATGATGTGGGGCTATAATAGCAGGAAAATTCATTGTCTAATTCACAACCACTTTGCAGGAACATGTATCATATCAGTATTCCCATCATTTTCTTGGTCCCATAAATTTTGTTTATCTGGATGTGTTTTTTGAAATCAATTGCCTGTTGTCTAATTACCGTGAAATTAGTGTAAATTCATGGCAATTCAAAGGTATTTTTTGAATTTATGTTTAAATTAAATCTTGTGCTCATCATTATTCTGTTTGGCTTCTACCAAAACTCATGCGCTCATGTTCACTAGTTCCAACCTTGTCTAATCCCTTTTTGGTTTAAATAAAGAAATTAGAACTGCAGTTAACTTGATAACAAATCTCCTTATTAGCAAATTGGCATATTTTATGACACGTTTGGTTTACAAGGTGGAATAGCTATTTGTGTATGAATATAATAGTTCAGAAAATAAAGTTATTTCAATTCTAAGGCAAATGACAATGGCAAAGTTGGTCCCATTCCAATAAACATAAAATAATAGCTTAGGAATCAGGTTTCAATTTTGATTTTGGAAAATTTTGGCCGAAATTCCCAAACGGAAATAGGCCAAAATTTCGTGAATTCAAAAATAAAACTGGAAAAGGAGAAAATTTTATAGACTTTCATTATGTTTCTAATTATTTACAATCATCCATTTTAATATTTCCCAAAGTTTCATAATTTCCATAATTTATTTTAATGTTTCAAATGTTATTTAAATCAAGTTTATATTCAAATTTCCACAAGAATTTCCTTAAGTGGAGACACTCATAATTTTATCAAAATTGAAATATTAATCCTTGTTAGGCACCCATAAGCGATTCTATGTTGGTTGAACTATCACCAGCTTTATGGCCATTTGCTAATTTTTCTTTGAATAGAACCAGCTTTATTCTGTAATTGTTGAGTCATGGCTCATATTCAATACACGGTAGAGTATTTTGAGCTAGTGTGTAGTTTCATTATATTGATATGCTGACATTTTGAGGTTTTTAACATGGAACATGTATGTACATGGACCCGAGGGTTGAAACCCTTACTTTTTATTGATAGTATAGTGGAGATTTTCACAATGGCTCTGTTGATGTTGGCACAATCCCAAACCATTTTAATTGTTGTTGCGTTCTTCTCATTTTTCTTTTGTTTCTTTTCCATCTGCCATCTCTGTGTTTGCGCATAACCCTGGGGCATATCGACTACTATAAACTGTTATATTCCTACACAATAGCTATTTCATACCAATGATATTACATTCCCGCAAATCAAATGTGACATTAGGGATTTAATGGATTCCTGATTGAAAGCCATGTGCCTATCAATCTAATTATTTCAAGTGATGGTTGAACTTTCAGTTGTCAAAAGACTCAAAACTAAATGTCAAATTTTTTCTATGAAGAATAGCCATCACAATAACAGCCTAGATATAATTGTGAACTAATTGGCCATCATCATCAACCCAAATTATTGAAAAATTTATTAACTGTTTCAATTTATTAGAACTTTTTTATTTATCCAATTCATTTAATGGTCACTTGGCAGTAGAAGAAAGCAAGAAATGGTTAGAATGATATTGAACCTGCTAGCAAGTTGGACAATATTATCTCATAATTTTTGCATCTGCCACATTGTTAAACTGGGCTTCTTCCCATCCAGTAAAGCAACTTTTTCTTCCTTTTCTCTATGTCCCATATGTTTGAAACTTTTTGTGTTTTGCCCTTAGGGATTGAGAGTATTTCATGCATAGGAAAATTTTGAGTTGCAGATTAGTGACCTAGAACATCCTTAAATTTCATTTTTATTCTTTCTCAGTGAGGCTCAGAACTAAAGTCACACATGCTGCATGCCTGCACTGTAATAAAAGTGATACTCTAGAGAAACACAAAATGGTCACCGTTTGTTAAAGTGTTGTGCAAATTAGAAGACCTAAATCACAATGATAGGTCTCTCCCTTTATTTGTAATATTTTCCAAGTACATCACAATGACTGTAATAGCCTCACTAACTCTTAGTTACTAACATAGGTAATGATACCAAATAACCAATAACCAGTAACAATTCCCCCTAAGCGGGAGCATAGATATCATAGGCTCCTAACTTGTCACAAATCAGTTTAACACAAGCACCCCTAAAGCTTTAGTGAACAGTTCATGGAGTTGGTGTTCAGACTTCACGCGAATGGTTTTAATCTTAGTGCTAGACTGCTAGTAGACGTAGGAGTTGGCTTTGCTAGTAGATTGTGGTCTTTTTGATTGGCCTCTGTAGTTATCTAGGAGTCCCACTGGGTGGTAATCCTAGGTTGGTGGGTTTTAGAGATCGAGTGGTGGAAAGGTTGTCCAAGTGTGTGAATGGGTGGAAAGGTGCGTTATGGCGGTTTCCTTTAGAAGAGTCCTCTCTTTGGCATAGAGTTATTAGAAGTAAATTCAGCTTGCATTTGAATGGTTGGATTCTAATTTGTGAATTAGATGTTCTTCTTAAAGCCCGTGGAGGTCTATTTCTCAGATTTACCCCTCTTCATTCCTCATACTAATTTTGTTTTGGTTAATGGTTCTCGAATTTGGGTGGGCATATGCCGCTTTGTCCTGTTCTTTCCCCGGTCTTTATTGGTTGTCTTTTGGGCATAATGATATTGTTTCTTCTTTTTCGATTCTAGAAGGTGACTTTGGGATTTTTGATTTTGTAGAACTTTAAATGATAGGGAGGTGGAGGAGCTTTCTTCTTTATTGATTTTGTTGGAGAACTGTCATCCTCTAAATGATAGGGAGGTGGAGGAGCTTTCTTCTTTATTGATTTATTTGGAGAACTGTCATTCTTCTTTGAAGCGGTATAGTCGTTCTTGTTCTTTGGATGCTTCGGGGTTTTTATTCTTGCAAATATTTTTTTAATCTTCTGAATAATTCTAATATCTCCTTTGAGCTCCATATAACTATTTGGAAGGCCAAAGTTCCTTAAAAGTCGAGGCTTTTATTTGGTTGGCTGCTCTTAATAGAGTTAACACCAATGTTTTAAAAGGTGAAGGCAAATAAGGCAAGACATTCTAACCCTTAAGAAGCGAGGCGTAAGCCTTAAGGTGTAGGGGCATAAGCCTTTTGAGAATTTTATTTTTAGATAAAAATATGTAAATAAATTACATATATTTAACAAACAAACAAAAATTATAAAAATCACAAATATAATGTTAAAAAAAATCAACTATAATTTGCAAACTTCTTGTTGGGCATTCAAAAATTGCTAACTTGAATTCATTACATAAATCATGACAAGAGATAGCCTATAACATAACAAAGCTCAAATTACTTTCAAGATCTAAGATAAAACTCTCAATTATTTTGGGAAGGTTGAGGTTCAAGAGTTTTAGAAATCAACTCATATGGCTATCCTTTTTTATATGCATGGAGTTAGAATTTTCTACCCATATCTAACTTGAGATTCACACAAAGGTGTGTCTTTTGTACTAATGCATAAGCCTTAGCATGTAATGCGTTAGCCTTTTTGGGATTTGGCATTTTTTAATGGATCCTCAAGGCTTTTTAGGCCCGCTCTGCCTTGAGGTGAACCTTGATTGAGCCTTTTGAAACATTGGTTAACGCTAACAATCTGGTGCAGAGTAGGAAATCTTCAAAGGCACTTTCTCCTGATGTGTTTTCTTTATGTCTTGATCCTCAGAAATAGCTTCTCATCTGCTTTTGCATTGCACTTTTTGTAAGAATATTTGGAATAAGCTTTTTGGTCTCTTGGGAGAGAGTTGTGTTTGTCTGCTGTTGGTGAAAGATTTGTTGGTCATCTCTTTTTCTGATCTTGGTAGAAGGAAGGAAGCATATGTTTTGTGGAAGTGTGGGGTTTTCTCTATTTTGTGGAGTTTTCGGTTGGAAAGTAATGCTTGAATTTGTACTGGGAAAAAGCTGAATTCTCTTTTTTATGGGAGAAGACTCATTATTCAGTCTTGCTTGGTTGTGCTGCTGCTGGTTATTTTAGGGGGGAGAGGTTTTCTAATATTTAATTGGATTGGCTGGCTTCACTAGTCTAATGACTGTTTTTCTTGTTTTTTTTTATTCTATTTTTTCTGAAAAGAAATTTATTTAAGAGGATTTCTTATTCTCCTCTTTGTATATTCTTTCTATTCTAATGAATTCATCTTCTTTTGTTATTATAAAAAAAAAGAAAAAAATCTTCCTAGACAATATGATAGTCAACTTCAATATGTTTTGTTCTCTTATAGAAGCTAGATCGGAGGCAATGTAAATAGTGGATTATCATTTATCACATACCAACTCCACTGGGTGAGTGTGAAAAGAAAGTTCTACCAACATGTTGGTAAGCCAAATCAACTCACATGTAGTGTATGCCATGGCCTCACATTCAAACTCAACATTTGATCGAACCACGATAGTTTGTTTCTCACTCTTCCAAGACACTAGGTTACTACCAACAAACACATAATACTCAATTGTGAGTCTCTTATTAGAGGGTAACCTATCCCATCTACATTTGTATAACCTTGAATGCCAATGACCCCAATTTTGATTCAAGAGGCCTCTCCTATTGCACCAAGTATCGCAAGATACAAATGATACCATCCCAGTGGCTCATTTGGGGAGAATCTAGGAACTGGCTAACGACTCTTGTTGTGAAAGATATATTTGGTTGTGTGATTGTGAGGTAGTTTAACTTCCCAACAAGTCTCCAATACCGTCTAGGGTCAGCCAACAAATCACCCATATCTGGTATTAATTTGTTATTCAGGTCCATATTTGCACAAGAGCGGGTTAGATTCCAATGGCCCAGACTCATCTAAAAGATCTAGAACATACTTCCTTTGTAACAAGACTACCCCTATACGAGATATGGATACTTATATACCCGAGAAATATTTTGCCAGATCCAAATTTGTAGTTTGAAATTCTTAATGGTTATCTGGTCATTTAGCATTATTAGCATGTGTTAGAGTTATGTTAATAAGGGTATTGTGCTCATTGGTACTGCACTTAACATATTTTATAATTAGAGAGAGACCTATCATTGCGTTTGGGTCTTCTATTTTACCCAATTATTCAACTCAGAATAAGATCCAACCTAAACCCTACCACCACCACCAAACCAAACCCTAAATCCTACCACCAACAAAACCTACCTAGCCATCCTATGCAAATCAGTCTATATAGGAGGATTAACCACACTCTTACAGCCTAGAAACAAGTCTAGGGATTGTCAAAAAACGTAGTTGTCACCGAAAAATTCCTTGACGGTCGCTACCCTTCTCAGAACCTTCAAAACCCTTCCTTATTTCACAAAACCAACAATATAACCAACAATAGAACCCTCCGATCTGTAGATCTGCAAAACCCCATTGTTATAAACATCGTCATGCGCCCCCATGCATTGGCCAATTGTCGGCACGCATCGGTGCGTGAGACAAATTCCAACCACATTTTTTTTGCTTTTTTCTTTTGTAGAATGTCTTGATTACTTCCATAGACCATAATATCAAGCTATTGGGCACGCCTTTTGTTAAAAAATCCAATCTTTTTCAACCATGCACTCATGGTAATCTAGTGTTGTGTTGGGTATAGTTCATTGGTGAGTCTCATGGAACAGTGGTAGTGCTATGTCCAATTGTTGGTGACTCGTTCGTGGTTGAATCAATGGTTGACTCATTTGTGTTTGTTTTGGTTGGTTCAGAAGTTAACTTGTGGTTGTTTCGGATGGTCCAAAAGTTTACTTTTGGAATCCCAAGAGCATTTTGTTCGTTGTGTATTTCTGATTTTCTGCTGTTGTATCGAGGTTGTGTGTGTGTTGGGATAGCGTCATTAATCCCAAAGTGTGTTTCCTTTGGTAGGCCATTGTTTAGATGAATAATGTACTATAACTGTCTCGAAGGAAGAAGAGTTTTCAAGGTTCCTACAGTATCAAGCATCTCAACAACCATCTCATCACATAGCATCTTCTGCTAAGACGAGTAATCCTAGAGTCTATATGTCATCTGGTATCTCTCCTACTAGTCCTTGGATTATTGACTATGCTACTAATAACCATATGACATGTGTAACCAACTTCTTTTTTGCCCTTCAGTATTCTAAAAACTTACCTCAAGTTACCTTTGCCGATGGGTTCACAACTACAGTTAAGGGGATAGGAACAGTAAACCCTACTTCCTCTATCTCTCTTTCTTCTGTCTTGTACATTCCTATGTTCCCTTTCAATCTTATGTTAGTTAATAAGCCTACAAAGACACTAAATTGTTCTGCAACCTTCTTTCTTGATTCTATGGTTATTTAGGATTTGAAGACAAGGAAAATAATTGGCACAAGACATGAGGCTTGTGGACTTTACTACTTTGAGTCACTCTCTTCTACCATTGCCTACATAGTCGTTGCTACACCACTTCAAATACATTGTCGCGTTGGTTATCCGTCCTTGGAAAAATTGAAATAAATAGTTCCTACCTTGAGCTTTGTGTCTAGTCTTGAGTGGAACTCTTGTCAGTTGGGAAAACATCATTGTGTTCTCTTTGCTTCGCAGGTCAATATATGGGCAAATAGTCCTTTCATGCTTCTTCATTTTGATGTTTGGGGTCCTAGTCATGTCATATTAAAAAAATTGGGGTTTCAGTACTTGTTACATTTGTTGATGACTACTCCAGGATGACTTGGTTGTGTTTAGTGAAGGATTGTTCTCAATTGTTTAATATCTCTTGTGCCTTCTATTCCCAAATAAAGACTCAGTTTGATTTGCCAGTCAGGATACTTCGTAGTGATAATGCTAAGGAGCACTTCAGTACCCGATTCAGTACCTATATGACTAATTCTAGTATCACCCATCAATCATCTTGTGCCCACACTCCACAACAAAATGGAGTTGCATAATAGAAAACAGGCATTCTTGAAGTCACTCATACCCTATTGTATCAGATGAATGTCCCCAAAATTTTTTGAAGCTTTGTTGTGCTCATAACTTGCTCTCTCATGGATAAAATGTCATCCTTTGTCCTTGGTAGTAAAATCCCATATTCAATTATCTTCTCTAAGACTCCTTTCTTCTCCCTTCCTCCTCTTGTATTTGGTTTTGTGTCTTTTGTCCATCAGTAACTCTAGGAACAGATAAGTTGGATCCTCGTGCTGTCAAATGTGTTTTTTTGAGGTAGTTGTATACTCAAAAGGGATATCAATGTTATAGCCCTACTTTACGTCGATTCTTTGTCTCTGTTGATGTCACTTTATTGAGTCTACATCATACTACTTTGATTCCTTGAGTTTTGTTTACCTTAATAAGTCCTTTCCTTTGCCTTGCCTTTCAAATCCTAACCTAATAGTTGTGCCTATCCTCTTACATCTTCATCTAGCTTGAGTCCTTCTCGTTGCTTGGATCATCCTAGTTTGCAGGTATACCGCATAGTGACTCGAGGGAGGAGAGCCTCCTCTAGCTTCCATTTCCATGCTTTTAGTTCCCTCATTAGGTGATCCTATTTCCCAAGATGTTGATCCTACCATTGTTGTTCAAAAAGGTAAGCTTAGTAGTACCCAACACCTAATCTCTAATTTTGTTTGTTATAATTTCTTTGTCACCATCATATTATTATTTTGATATTTATCTTATGTTGCTCGTCCAAAATCTATTTTTGAAGTCTTGTCCCATTTAGAGTGGGGGAATGCAATGATTGAAGGGATGCATGTAGTATAGGATAATGATACTTGGGAGTTTGTACATCTACCTTTTGATAAGAGTGTGGTTGTTACTGCTGGGTGTATACCGTGAAGGTCAATCCAGATGGTTTCGTGGCTCAATTGAAGGCCCGAGTTGTTGATAAGGTATATACTCAAGTGTATGATTTCGATTATTCGAACACAGTCTCTCTAGTCGCTATACTTGATTCACTATGTTCATTCATCTCCTTAGCCACTAGTTGTCATTGGCCTTTACGTTAGATGTGAAGAATGTTTTCCTACATGGGATCTTTAGGAGGAGATCTATATGGAGCAATCACTTGGGTTTGTTGCTCAAGGGGAATTAGGCTTACTGTGTTGGCTTAAGAAATCATTATATGTTTAAAACAATCTTCGAGAGCATGGTTTGGTTGAATTCAGTGTTGTCATACTTGATTTTGGTCTCCAACAATGTGTAGTAGATCACTCTGTATTTTGTTGTCACGCTCCATTTGGTAGGATTTTGCTTATTGTGTATGTGTACTATGTTGTGATATGTAGAGATGATGATCAAGGCATCCAAGATCTAAAGCTTTTCCTACATATTAAATTTTAGACCAAGGATTTGGGTCCAATGAAATATTTCTTGAGTATAGAAGTATCAAGATCTTGTATAAGAACATCTTGTCACAGGGTAGTGTAATGACAGAGTACAAATTGATCTACTGCACGTCACGATAGGGGTGAGCATAATTCGGGGAAACCCGAATTAACCAAATTAACCGACCAATTTCGGTCGGTTCGGTTCGGTCAAGAAATAGGGTCGGTTCGGTTCGGTTACGATTTTACCAATTTTCGGTTAATCGGTTATCGGTTTGGTTAATATGAATTATCAATTCGGTTAACCGAATTAACCGAATTGATAATTAATGATTCTAGTGATTCTACTCTTATAGTTTAATACCAAAATATCTTTTTTATTAATAAAATTAATAGATGAGATGCTTAATTAAGCTCGAATTAGTAAAAAAGTTATAATTATATTCTCTTTTTAATAATTAATTTCAAATTATTTCGGTTAAATTCGGTTAACCGAATTACCCGAAAAGGTAATTCGGTCGGGTTCGGTTCGGTGAGCTTCCTTTGTTCAGTCGGTTCGGTTATCAGAAATCATTAACCGAAAATTTCACTTAATTGGGTTAATTAACCGAATTGGGCCGAACCGACCGTTTGCTCACCCTTACATCACGGAATGCGAAATTCAAGCACAACTTTATTGAACCTACAAACCAAGCTCTTGGAGTTTGCTTTGGACTATATAAGAATATATTTTAGGCGACACATGTCACACACCAATGTGGACGACTTCCCTAGAACAAATCCAAGTGGTTGCTCCATATATACCTCCTCTTAAAGATCACAATGTAAGAAGGCATTTGTCACATCTTACTAATGTAGTGGCCAATGATAAGTGGTGGCTAAGGAGATGAATAAATGAAATGAGGGAAGTTTGGCAACTAGGGAGAATGATTCAAAAAAACTCACACCGTAAACCTGAGTATATCCTTTAGCAACAAGGCAGGCCTTCAGATGAGCTACAAAATCATAAGGATTGACCTTCACAGTATATACCAATGACAGCCAACCCCAAATTGGGAGAGGTACCAATTCCCAAGTATCATTATCCTATTTAGGCTCACATCTTCAACCATTGTTGTCCTCCACCTAGAACGGGATAAAGGCTTTAGAGTTTAGAGACAAAATTTGGAAGAGTGACAAGGATAGAGTACTAAGAAAATAGTAATGCGAGGGTGACAAAAAATCATTGAAAATGGAGTTAGAGGCTGGATGTTGGGTATCAATGTGTTTATCTTTCTAGGCATAAATAAGATCAACATCTTGGGAAACAGGATCATGCAAGGAAACAATAGGCATATAAAAAGAAGTTTGGAGGGGCCTTTCCTTCCATGAATCGTGTTGTGTATGCACCTACAAATTAGAATAATCCAATCGACGAGAACAACTCAAACTGGATAAAGATGTAAGAGGACTAGGCAAAGATAATATGCTAGAATTTAGTAAGCTAGGTGAAGGAACTCATCAAGATCAACATGGCTCAAGGAATCAGAGTAGTATGGTGTAAACTCAAATAAGGTAACATGATAGTGACAAAGAGTAGATAAAATAAGATTATAACATTGAGATCCCTTTTTGAGTATAAAAATAGCCGCAAAAAATACATTTGATAGCATGAGGATCAAACTTATCTATTCTTCGACTTAACATAAGGACAAAGGACACTCTCCCAAATATACGGGGAGGAGGTGGGAACAAAGAAGCCTTTGGAAAGAGAACTAAATAGGGTATTTTATCACCAATGATAAAGGACGACATTCTATTGTTAAGAGAGCAAGTAGTCAGCACAGTTCATTCCAAAAAAATTTGGGGACATTCATTGAATGCAAAAGGATACGAATGATTTCAAGAATATGTTTGTTTCCTCACTGTGACTGCATTTTTTTGTGTAGTGTGGGCATGAGATGATTGATGAATCATATTATAGTTAGTCATATGGGTGGTGAATTCGGTACTGAAGTAATTCCTAGTGGTATGACTATGAAGTATCTTGACTAGTTCATTAAACCAAGTCCATATTTTAGAACAGAAGGCACAAAAGATATTAAACAACTCATAATGATCTTTCATTAATTAAAGCAAAGAAAAGTCTTAAATTTCATTTTCAACTAAAATTTTGAGGCTTCAATAGTACAAAATTTTGTTGTAAAATTGTCGATGTCAATTTCAATTTCGATTTTAAAAATGATGGAAATATGCAGCAAAGAATGGAATTCTTTTATAAAACTTAAGAAGCTATTGGTAGCCATAATAATACTGGATTTTGAACTAAATTTGTATTAACAAAAGACATCAAGAACAGGTTTTAGTGTATAAGGTGCAATAATTGTAATATAATAATGGTATTAAACATATTCAGTTAATGTGGATGAAATTAATATTTAAACTAGATATTTATTAAGTACGGGTAATTTAGACATAAATGGTCAAATAAAATATTTTAGCTAATACCTGATTTGAAATTTTCACATAATTTCAAAAGTTTAAAAGCTTTTCATATCCTTGTTGTAGTAATAATTAGTTTCAACAAGAAAAGAAGATAAATTAAAAGAGAATTTCAATCTAGGTTTTGATTCTCAAATTTGAATTTCAATGAAATTCATTCTATAATTAAATTTCAATAATTTTTTCTGAAATTTTGATAATTTTTTCAGATGATTTGTGGAAATTACATAGAAATTTTGTAAAAGGGAAATTGACAGCCATTTGATTTC
Source organism: Malania oleifera (assembly GCF_029873635.1). Classification (NCBI taxonomy): domain Eukaryota; kingdom Viridiplantae; phylum Streptophyta; class Magnoliopsida; order Santalales; family Ximeniaceae; genus Malania; species Malania oleifera. Next base: position 68,611,789 of record NC_080428.1, read on the forward strand.
AATGGTGATGGAAAGTGGAAATTTTGATGGAAATTTCAACAATTTCATGGAAATTTAAGACCATGCAGCCAAGTCATCCTAGGGTATTCATCAACAAACGTAACAAAATATCGGAGCCCCAACTTTGATGTGACACGAGTAGGACCCCAAGCATCGAAATGATCTAAACATGAACCCATTTATTGATTCGGGAAATGAACAAAACTTGATAGTGCTTTACCAACTAACAAGACTCCCTCAAGATTGGGCATGGAAGTTAAAGTAGGAACTAGCCGTTTTAACTTGTCCCACAAATGATGACCAAGGCAACAGTTGACAGTGGATGTGTAGTGTAGCACCAATAGTGTAGGCAATAGAAGGAGAGAGCGACTCAAAGTTGTAAAGTCCACGAGCCTCACATCCTGTTCCAATTGTCTTCCTTGTCTTTAGATCTTGAAATAACAACACAATCAGGAAAGAAATTTGTAGAACAATATAATGATATGTAATCTTACTAACCAACATGAGATTAAAGGGGTGTTTAGGAATATACCAAAAACAGAAGAAAGAGAGATGAGGGAGTAGGATTTACTATTCCTATCCCCTTAACTGTAGCAGTGGACCCATCAACAAAGGTAACTCAAGGTAGGTTTTCAAAATACTCTAGGGCAGAATAAGGTTGGTTATTGCAGTCATGATCCATGGCAGCAGAATCAATGACCCAAGGACTAGTGGGAGAGATACTAGGTGACATGCAGGCTATAGGATTTCCTTTTTGGGCCAGAGATGCAATGCCATTAGATGCTCACTGGGATGCATGATGCTCTAGGAACCTTAAATACTCCTCTGAGACAGATATAGTACTTGCCAATGGCTGAACAAGGGTGGAATTTGTGGTCGCTAATGAGAACATATTTTTGGGGTTCATGAACTACATCCCAATGCCCACAAACAAAGCCAATCAAAAAGTTAAACAGCCGAAAACAACGGACACACTGATACAGCCCCAATCACCAGTCACAAACAACCTCTAATAGTACGACATGATCATTCTGGGGGAGCTGCGCTCAAACAACTAAAAGGTGGGATGTTTGAACAAAAAACCATCATCAAAAACTTTCTAATATGGTTTATAGATGGATTTCAACAACACAGGACATGTTCAGGCTAAAAACATTGCCATATGAAGCCTCACTTGCTGGCATATGGAGCTGGCGCTGCCAGCCTTTGGCCGGCACATACGGGAAGCTTGAACAATGAGATTTTAGGGATAGTCAGATCATGGTGTCTCTGGGTGGCTATGGTGTTGGATTTGCAAGGTCTCAAGGGGTTTTGATGGTTGTGAACGTGCACCATCTTCCAAGAACTTTGCAGTGACTTCTGTCTTCTAGCAGCTGCCGGGCTGTTTTCAGGTCTATGATGGTGCTAGCAGCTCTCCTAAGGTAGTAGAAATGCAGAGGATTTAGGGTTTTAGGCGGTTTGCAATGACTGTGATACTTAGGGTTTAGGCATTAGAATTTAGAACCTGGCTGTAATACAATATTAAGGTGTTGTGTAAATTTCCTAACCACAATGTTATGTCTAACCCTCTGTTTATAATATGTTCCAAGTACATCACAATGACCATAATACCATCATTAACTCTTTAGTTACGAACATAGGTAATAATACTAAATGACCAATAACAATTTGTCGTTTGTATTACATGTGAGGTTTTAATTAATATTTTCGGGATTCTTAAATAAACAAATGATCTCCTAAATAAATTTTAAAATCTTTAGAATATGGACTATACAGATACAAGAACAAAAAACAATTTTACTAGAGAAGATGGGTTGCTTAGAAATTTTGACATGTGTATGGTTTTCTATTTACTAATATGGTTTATTATGTTTCTGTATAAGACATTTTAGTAACTTTGCTTATATTACCCAAGCGTTTGTAACATGAAGGATTCATTCAAAAGGGGATGTATTATATCAATTGGCTGTGGAACTTGATTGCCCTTTTATTGTTTACAACACGTGGAGCTCCCAACTCAGCTTCTCAGGCTGCTGGTGAAATTCTATTTTGTAGCCTTCAAAATATGCTTCTACCAAATCGGGCCATCATGTTTGAAAGAAGTGTCTGAAGGAAGTTTATATTTTATATTTAGTCTTGTATTGCTAGAATTATTGCATGTTTTCTTTCTTATTATTTTGATTTTTCTATGTATTTTATGTAATATGATTTATACGGTACCAATTTCATATTCATGAGATTTCAAAATATGGTCACATCTTTCAGCCAATATTTCATCGGTACCCTCGGCCTGAAAAGGAATATCAATCATTTTCTCTTATATACAATGACAGATCCTTGGATTTGGTGAGCACATCTCCTCTATTATTTTGTTTTCATTTCAGCCCTAAATACTTACCTTATTTTCAAATTTTTATTGTACTAAGCTGTGCAAGAAATCCATTTATCCATAGGCAAATACAGTAAATTAATTTTTCTGTGAACTTAAAAATTGTAACCGTCAACCTACCAACAGATATGCAAGGACAAGGATGAAGCTGAAGTTTGGTTTGTTGCTCTTAAGGCTTTAATTTCACCTGGTAACTACCGTAAGTGGAAGAGTGACGGAATAGGTGAGTGTGTTTCATCAGGTAGTCCACTTGCTCGACATATAAGAAGCTCTCCCTCAATTACATCATCTGTGAGTAGCAATAACTTCATTAATTTTCTGAAAATTAGACGATCATTATTTTTATTATTATCATCTTATTTGTCAACAAATGCAGGATCCAGGAGAGAATCAACGAGTGCATGTTCCTTCTGATAACATTCCACAGAATGGACTTGCAAAGGCATTCTCTGACATTGTATCATATACTGCAGTAGCCAGGAGTCACATTCAAGCTGAATCATCCACCAATTCTCTAAACTCAATATTATCTGGGGTTGTAGAGAACTCAAATGACCGAAACTCTGCAGCTGAAACATTTCGTGTTAGTCTATCAAGTGCTGTAAGCTCATCAAGCCATAGTTCTTTTCATGAAGATTTTGATGCCTTGGGAGATGTTTTCATCTGGGGAGAAGGCATTGGTGATGGTATGCTGGGTGGTGGTATACATAGAGTTGGTAGTTCATCTAGTAGCAAGATGGACGCACTTCTGCCTAAGGCATTGGAATCAACAGTGGTGCTTGATGTTCATAATATTGCTTGTGGTGTTAGGCATGCAGTACTAGTCACCAAACAAGGGGAGATCTTTAGTTGGGGGGAGGAGTCGGGGGGCAGGCTTGGGCATGGTGTAGATGCAGATGTTTCCCACCCAAAGCTCATTAACACTCTTTGTGGAATGAACATAGAACTTGTAGCATGTGGGCAGTATCACACTTGTGCTGTTACATTTTCTGGGGATCTTTACACATGGGGTGATGGTGCTCTCAATCCTGGTCTGCTTGGTAATGGAAGTGAGGTGAGTCATTGGATCCCTAAAAAGGTAACTGGCCATATGGAGGGTATACGCATATCATATGTATCTTGCGGACCATGGCATACAGCTGCTGTGGCATCTTCAGGCCAGTTGTTCACATTTGGAGATGGAACTTTTGGTGCCCTAGGCCATGGAGATCATAGCAGCACAAGTATACCACGAGAAGTGGAATCTTTAAGAGGATTGAGAACAATAAAGGTCGCCTGTGGTGTGTGGCACACTGCTGCAGTTGTTGAAATTATCATTGAGTCTTCTATTTCTGGCCATTCTGGTGGCTCTTCATCTGGAAAACTTTTCACTTGGGGAGATGGAGATAAAGGTCGACTTGGACATGGTGATAAAGAAGACAGACTTGTTCCTGAGCGTGTTGCTGCAATGGCTGATGAAAATTTTTGCCAAGTAGCCTGCGGGCATGACCTCACGATTGCCCTTACAACCTCAGGCCGAGTATATTCTATGGGAAGTTCTGCTTATGGGCAGCTGGGAAATCCTACAGTTGATGGAAAAACCCCTGCTTGTGTCGAGGGTAAAATTGTAGACAGTTTTGTTGAAGAGATTGCCTGTGGTTCTCATCATGTTGCAGTTCTGACTTCAAAAACTGAGGTCTATACTTGGGGAAAGGGTGCAAATGGCCAATTAGGGCATGGAGACAGTGATGACAGAAATTTTCCTACAGTTGTTGATTTCCTAAAAGATAAACAAGTGAAGAGTGTTATATGTGGTTCAAATTTTACTGCTGTTATATGCCTTCATAAATGGGTATCAAGTGCTGACCATTCTGTGTGCTCTGGTTGTCATAATCCATTTGGTTTCAGAAGAAAACGTCACAATTGTTACAATTGTGGACTAGTTTATTGCAAAGCATGTAGCAGTAGGAAATCTCTGAAGGCTTCGTTGGCTCCAAATATGAACAAGCCATATCGTGTATGTGATGATTGTTTTACTAAACTGAAGAAGGCTGTGGAATTTGGATCTGTGAGGCGAATTCCTAAAGTCAGAAGTGGGAATTTTCTGCTGAAGTCCAGTGAGGTGACAGAAAAAGAGGGTCTGGGTCCTAGATTACAAGGACAACTGTCCAGACTTTCTTCTGCTGATTCATTGAAGCAGGCTGAAAACAGGCATAGTGGGCATGAAACAAAACTTGAACTAAATGATAACCGCATCTTCCCCACTATGACAGGAAATTTCCAGTGGGGGAGCTATAGTTCATTTAAAGCATCTACATCTTTGTCTGGGCCCTCAAAGAAAGTTGCTTCATCTTCTGTTCCTGGTTCCAGGGTGGCCTCTCGTGGAACATCTCCTGTTTCAGGAAAGTCGAGTCCATGTCAGTCTGCAACACAACCAGCATCTTTTAGTTTTATAATATCTCCCGAAGTAGTACTTGATGATTCGAAGCATACAAATGACAGTCTTAGCCAAGAAATCATAAATTTAAGGACACAAGTAAGTTTTTGCTTAGCTATTTTTGTGTATCAATCACATTTATTCGTATGCTGGGTTTTTATCTCTAAAATTTAAAGTCAGGCAGTGGCATCATGTGTGCTGCGTGGTGCATGGCCCACACAATGTTTGAACAGATTAGGGATTTTATGAAAAAAATATATATATACTATCCAGCAGCATTAAAAGCTTAAAATTATTCAAAATGGTCTGATACCTTCATCAAAAACTTGTCTCGAAGCAAAGATGATGCAATCAAAACACTTCAGTTATGATGTGATGACTGGATCTTAGTGCTGCCTAAACTATTTCTTTGCTTTGCTTTTCAAACCCTTAGCCCATTGGAAACCTTATTGCGCTATGGGTCCCAAGAATTTCTCATAAGCCTATTATAAATATTTATGCCTATGAATTATCATCTGAAGTCCTGCCCATGAGTCCAAAGAGTTTTCCCATAAGCCATAGGTGATCATCTGAAGTTCTTTAGCAACTGATCTAATAACTCGCCTCCTGAAATATATTCTTTCAAGAACTGGACATTTTTTTAGAAAGTTGCTGGAAATATTTGTAGGTAGAAGATCTTACTTGCAAATCCCAACACCTCGAAGCTGAACTAGAAAGAACGTCAACGCAATTGGAGGAGGTTACTACAATAGCAGCAGATGAAGCTGAAAAATGCAAAGCTGCTAAAGAAGTAATCAAGTCTCTAACTGTACAGGTTAGATATATTTTATGTTCAAGTCGCTTTGTGTTCAAGATGAATTATGAATTCTTTTTTATGTTTAAGTCACTTCTGGTTCAAGATGAATTACATTGCACTTTATTTTCCTTTGAGATTTTATAAATTAGGTATGTACTCAATTTCCAAGTTTAAGTTAGAAGTACAATCTTTTTAATGGCATGACCCAAAGCTGGAGGCCATGGGGGTTGGTGTGTGTGTGTGTGTGTGAGAGAGAGAGAGAGAGAGAGAGGGGGAGGGAGGGAGGAAGGGAGAGGAGGGACCTTGTGTCAGTCTCCAAAGACCCCACTGACACATTGTTGAGATTATTTATAGGGGAGGGCAGAGGGGGTATAGAGATGGCAATTATAACCCGTATTCATTAATCCACCCATACCATAAATAAATGGGTTCGGGTACACCTTTATAATGATATGGATTATAAATGAGCGACCCATTTAAGATCAACTTATAGCATAATCAATGAATGCAGGTTCATTTGAAATTATAATAAATATTATAATTTGGATATCTATGTACATATTATGTAATTATGGAAAGTTCAGTTCGAATATGTACATATTATGTAATTATTTATGTACATAATTGGTTTGGTTATCCAAATCAATTAATATGTATGTACGTAAGTGCGTAATTGCTTCAATTCAAATATGTATGTAATTACATATGTACATAATTATGGTATTGATTGCACCTTTCGCTTGAAACTAAACTACATAATTTCATAATTAGTAATATTCATATATCTATATACGTTTATGTACATAATTGGTTTGATTCAATTATCTGAATCAATTGATATGTATGTGCGTAATTACATAATTGGCTCTCTTTAGATATTAATGTAGTTATATATGTACGTGATTATGGTATTGATTGCACCTCTTCGTTGAAATTAAACTACTTAGTTCGTAATTACATAATTAATAATATAATTTATATATTTTTATACCTAGTTACGAAATTATGGAGAGATCAATTAAATATGTACATAATTATGGTATTGGCACCTCTACGGGGAAACTAAACTATATAATTAGGCAATTTTTTAAACATAATTAATACTATAATTTGAAAATTTATACGTAATGACGTTATTATGGATGCTTCATTTCAAATTCATACGCAGTTACGTAATTATATATGCATGTAATTGGTTTGTTTTTTGTAATCATAACCAATTATTATGTATGTACATGATTATATAATTCTTTCAATTGATGTCATTATATATGTACATAATTATGGTGCTTATTGCACCTCTCATTTGAGACTAAAATATATAATTAAGTACATAATTAATTCTATGATATGGATATCTTTGTACCCAATTACATAATTATAGATAGCTTGGTTTGAATATGCTCATAATTCCATAATTATTTATATACGTAATTGGTTTGGTTCAATTATTTGTACCAATCAATGTGCGTCTACATAATTACATAGTTGGTTCATTTAGATATATATGTAATTATGTAGGTACGTAATTATGATATTTACCGCACTTATTTTTGAAATTAAACTATGTAATCACGTACATAATAATATAATCCATATATCTATATACATAATTTTGTAATTATGGACAGTTTGGTTTGAATACAGTTAGTTCGGTTTAGATATGCACGTAATTATGTAGGTAGTAATTATAGTATTGACTACACTTATTATTTGATATTAAATTGCGTAGTTATGTAAGTAATACTATAATTTAGATATTTTGGACAACAAAACAACCCTCGAGGATGGAGGGAAGATGTGGCAACGGTTCTATATAATGCTATAAATTTCATGCAGTATCCAGCAATTGGGTTCACATGTCTTAAAATTAAATAGGTAAATGGTTGACCCATGTTTAGATGCATAGGATCATAAATGGGTTAAATTATTTTGTATAAATGGGTCAAAAATGAGTAAACGGGTGACTAACCCATGCCCACCCATTTAACATGCCTAGATGGGTATGAGTTATCATCCTCATAATAGAATGCCACATCATGCCTCAACCAATAAGGTGACAAATTGTTGGCTCAACAACATAGTGACTCATGGTCAAAGTAAGAAAGAGGAAAAAGGAACACGCATCAAAATGACTTGTATACGTGCTTAAACAGCCTAGGAAAAGGCTAAGGGATCTGGAACTCCCAATTCGAGCCCACTAAGACATGACTCTCTAGAACATCCTAGGAGCAAGATTGATGAACTGACCTTGCCATGTTTCCTCATAATTTTATTGTGGGTGCATGCGCTGCGATTTTGACCTCCTGCAAGCGTGCATACATAAGATAATTAACAATTAATTAAAAATTGTGCACATGAAAGTTCAATGTGGGTCAATTTCACAATCATCATTTTTCCCTTCATGTTCGATACATTGTTGGTAATTGGGAGTCTCCTTTTCTATGAAGATCATTGGTTAGGGGAAGCTCCATTGGCTATTATGTACCCCCTTGTCTCTATCTCTGCTTTTTTTCACTTGCAAGAGAGTGGGCACTTATGGATTTTCATTTTGTGAGGAACCTTAGTGAGAGAGACTTGCTCCTTTGCTCCAATCAGAGAGTGATAGAAGAGTTTGGGGCTTTGATTCTTTTGGGGACTTTTCTTGTAAATCCTACTTTTCTCATTTGACTCGTGCGCCTAATGCTACTCCTTTTTCTGCTCATTCTTTCATTTGGAAATCCAAAGCCCCTTCCAAGGTGCTTTTGTGGACAGAGATCTTGGAAAAATTAACACCAATGACTTGCTTCAAAAAACAGAGACCTTATAAGTTTTATATATGTTTTCTTTTTTAAGAGCAGTGAGACCTATTCTCATTTGTTCTGACCTCATAATTCTCTTGGACCCTCTAGAGTAATTGTTTGGCATTTTTAGAGAGCTTCTCTGCGCCCTTCCTCCTTGAAGTTGTTTTATATTTTTTCGGTAAGGGGGAGGAAAGAGAGGCTTTATGTCAGTGTTCATTTTGGCTATCTGCTGGTGTATTTGGTTGGAGAGGAATGCCAGAATCTTTATGAACTTGGTCACTCATATTGACTTGCTTTTGAATTGGATGATATGTTTCTTGCGTCGCTGTGGGTTTCAGCAAATGACAAATGGTTTCTTTAGGTATTTACCTCTGTCAGATCTATAGCAGGACTGGGCTGCTTTGCTCTAGTAGACGGGTTTTGTAATCTTTTTCTCAGCTTTTCTTCTTTGTTCTTCTTCCTTTTGGTTGTTGTATTCTCCTTCTCTATATCTAATAAAGTTTTTTGTTTATCTGAAAAAAAGAGCTCTCTTGCACAGGAATTCATTCATGTGCTCTGGAAAAATATCTCATATATCAGAACTTATTAAATGTGGAAGAGAAGACAATGCAAAGTAGGAAATTTTGGCAAAAGCAAGTTAGTTCAAGTTTCCAAAAAGAGAAGTTATCATAAAAGATGCAATATGGTTAGAAGATATAAAGGCATTTGGAAGGAAGAGGGGAGATCTCTACAATATTCTATCTTAGCACTCCAACTCAAACTTGCACTCGTAAGTTGAGAGCCTAGGAAGGGTAGTAGAAGGAAAGGAGCAAGAAGCTAAAAGCAGAGATCAACCATCCCATCTTCAATCTCTAACTCAGATATGATTGACCAAAAATAATTATTTTAATTCAATTTAAGAAAAAATTTCATTTTTTTTTTCATGTATTAAAAAAAATCTCAACAAATCGACTGTGGAGGACCTACCACCAAATCCAGGGGTTGGTTCTCGCAGGGCTGCTCCTTGCAAGGGCTGCTCCTCGTTGGGGGCTTGCTCCCATGGGGTTTCTTGATGAATGAGGAGAGTTTACATTATGCACAAGTAGTGGATATTCCAAAGAGGGCCTGAAGAAGAGAACGAAGCAGCCCCTCAGAAGCTGTAGGCTGTAGCATGAACGATGGTAGGTAAAGGATTTCTGATGATTGATGACTAAAGGGATTATGCTGGTGGGATTCGAAAAGTTGAGGGCATTTGAGAGAGAGAGAGAGAAAGAGAGAAAGAAAGATTGATTGTTTTATGTAAAGACCCCTGCTGAAGCATGGTTGGAGTTATCTACAAGGAAGAGGCAAATGGATGTGGATTGTTATCCTCCAATAAGAGAATGCCAAGTGAACATGTCACGTCTCAACCAAGGAGAAAGTGACAATTATTGGCCCAACAGAGTGGTGATACATCACACATGGTCAAGGTAAGAGAAGAAAATGGATCGCATATCATAAATGACATGTGGAGAAAGTGACAATTGTTGGCCCAACAGAGTGGTGATACATCACACATGGTCAAGGTAAGAGAAGAAAATGGATTGCATCTAACAAATGACATGTGGCGGGCTTCAGCAGCCTAGGAAGAGGCTTAAGGGTCAAGAAACCCTTTAACAAACCTAATTTGAGCCCCCTCCAAGACCACACTCTTTAGCACATCTGAGGACTGGGATTTGTACAAACCTCACTAGGTGCATCCATAACCAATCCTGGGCATGCATTCTGCCATTTTATTATCTTGCAAGGGTGCAAACATTGAATAGTTTACAATTCATTCATAATTGTGCATTTGTGCACATGAAAGTTCAATGTCATAATTTAGTACAATATGGTAATTTCACTCATTTACAGGATACGATACAGAATACCAGAAGTAGGTTTAACATTGATATAACAGTTTTAGAACAGAGGAGCTCCTACGACAAAAAGTGGGAGAAGCAACATTCAAAACTGATGGCTCATGTCTTTTGCGGATTGTGTTTCATGATGTCCTCTCTATGGGTTCAGATATTATGCTTTGATACAATCCCAGGGGTTTTATATAGCAAGGTGGGAACAATGCATGCATACAATTCTAAATTACTATGCATATTGACGTGCAATATTCTCCTCCATTATGCAGAGATTGTACCTTCACTGCCCAGAATTTGACTGTGTTCATTCCAGTTTTCCTGGATTAGCAGTATGACTGTTCACACTAGCAATACACATGCAGACACACATATAAAAGCAATGCTTACATTTTAGCCTTTTCAGATTGCTTAAGCATGTTCTGCTTGTAAGAGCAAACTACTGGGCTGAGAGGCAGTCATCATATGATCTACATCATTATGTTGTAGTGTTGTACTATCTAGAAAGAAAATTGAGAATGGTTGTAAATGAAATGTGTGGAGTAGATTATCTAACTGGATTGATTTCAGTGTGAAAATATCATGCCTAGGCATATATGGAAGATATTACATTTGTGCGACTGGTTGACTCTTGTGGTTGCTGAATAAATAGATACTCGTGCTAGATGTGTATGTGCTTGCAATGGACTTGGAAAGTTCCTCTTCCTGACTTCCACTTTGTGCTCAGACATGAGTTTTCTTTGTCTTAATATTATTCAATATATTGTTGAAACAAGAATATTTTGGAGGTTAGTTGAATGTTTATTTAGTTGTAAGCTGTCAGAGTCTGTGTTCTAAACTCGGTGGAGTTATATGCACCTTAACTCTTATTTTCCTCCTTGTTTAATTCATTTTTTGCCTAAAATTATGGCAAAGGAAGCATTTGCAGTTTATTGCCTACCAATTAAAATGAAAAAGGAACAGGAAACATGGAATTATAGACCTCAACCAATTTCTTTAGTTAATTTTAGTTTATATTTTATTTCTTCTGGAGATGGGCTTGGATATTGGTTTTTACTTCTGTATTTATGTGCCTTAATAGTCAACATTCTGATACTAAGGAAATATCCTTATTTTTTTGCAGTTGAAGGAGATGGCTGAAAGAGCATCTGAAGAACATATTTCCAAACCCAAACTGACATCTGTTGTCACCAGCAGACCAGGCTCTGCAGCCTGTAGCAAATCATGTTCTGCAGCCGGCAGGAAAGCAGGTTCTCTTGCAAGACACGCCTCCAATATTCTGAATGCACTTTCTGAGGAGAACCATGTGACAGCCCCAATCTCTCCCACAAGTGAGTTGAACAGTATTGCAGTGAATTCAGTCTTATCTAATGGAACCAAGGAACAAACTGAGAACTCTAGTGGAACCGAGGAACAAAGTGAGAACTCTAGTAGTACCAAAGAACAAACTGAAAAGGCAGAGTGGGTGGTACATGATGAACCGGGTGTATACATTACTCTTTCCTCTTCCCCGGGGGGTGGAAATGAACTCAGACGTGTACGCTTCAGGTATCAATGCATCATCATTTTTTATTTTGTATTTTTCCCTTCTTGAATGAAACTCAATATGTATAGCATGACTTATCAAAAGTTTTTAGGCCATATTACCTGTTATTTATAGGATATCAGTAAACCATATAATTGTTGGCCTTTCTATGTTCTTATAATGTCTTCAACTCACACATAACTAATCAGAGATTGCCCTTCGATGTTCTTGTGTGAAAACTTCAGTGGATCTGGCTTTTAAGAACAAAGATTGCCACAAAGAAATGTAAATTACATCAACAAATAAGTAAATAAATAAATAAGTACAGTAGCAACTTCACAATGAGGTTAAGCAGTTTGGTAGCTGGGTTTCTCTTTTATCCTTATTACTGTTTAGGCACTGCCATTGTGCAGAGACAATTGTCTCCATACCCAGGAGAATTGGTGGCATCTACGAGCATGATCAGTTGCATGCATCTTTTAACATTTTTCCAACATGCACGAACTCTTTGAGCCTTGATAAGTGGCAGAAAATTCTTTGGTGTTTGCCAAAAGTCATTTAATATTTATGAAAAAATTATTGTGTTGCAGCATCAATGGTGCTTGTTTTAATATTTCTTTTGAATTATTAATTTGGTTTATTCTTCCCATGGAATTGAACGTCTGGATTTTGTTCAACAGTCGGAAACGTTTCACAGAGGGACAAGCTGAGGAATGGTGGGCTGAAAATGGCACCAAAGTGTGTGAGCGGCTTAACATACGAAGTTCAGAGTGAGAGTCGGCAAATGCCCCTTCAGTTCTTCTGCAAGAGAACGAAGCCTGACTAACTGATGTAGCTGCCTGTTTCCAATGACCCTTCCCCCCTCTACTGGAAACTGTAAATTCCCCTTTTTCCCATCATTCAGTGGAGATCAACCCAAGGATCCTGGGTCAGATATTGGCAGGTAGAAATGAGGAATGAGATAAGTAAGGATTTTTTTTTTATTTTTTTTTTTTTTTAAAAAAAAAGTATAAATGAAAAAAAATATCAGGAATTTAGGTATTCTGTGGCCAAAATTAAATCTGTGCGGCTGTAAATTTTCTTCTTGTCAAAGCTAACAAAGCTTCATGCGTCTTCATTTGAGGCTTGTATCCTCACTTTTGTCCCTGAGGATTGTTCGTTCTTTTTTCAGACTTTCTTTTTTCTTTTCTTATTATTTACTGTTAACACATTTACCAAAGAAACATGGGAGCCCAGCCCCCTTTTCATTTCTTCAGCAAGCATATGTCTAGTCTAATGAAGAACTCAGCCCAATGCTGCATTCGTGCCCCCACCACCCCCCCCTCCCCCTCCCCGGCGGGATGTGTGGTGACCTATCTCAACTAAATCTCGGTTTCCAACATCTTCCTCGTTCTTAAATTCTTGAAGTTTTGAAAATTAATTTTACGCTTGATTCACTGAATGGTTATTTCTTAAAAAGAAGATGGAATACAATTACGAATTTAAGAACAGAAGAAACAACCATTCCTTCTATATTCCATCATAACAAGAAATGAAGAAATCTTCCATTGTGAAATTTGAGAACAGTTGTTTCTTGCCTATTCCTCACCATGGATTTATAAGCAACTGCACTTTATTATTTTATAAGAACAGGCATTTCCATCAAACCAAAAGTAACTTGCAAGGCTGCGGTCGTGACTAGCTTAAGGTTAAAAAGAACAAAGACTACAATAGAAACACCAGATAACACAGGCGCAAGCACAATCCTGACAGGTGATCCGTGTCAGTTTCAGAATTATGAGCTTCCCTGCAGATCTGGCGGACTGGAGCCTGCAGAAGGCTATTTCCGTGAGTTTTTTCCCATTTTATTATTAAAAATATATAAAATATTAAATAATACTTTGATTGGGAAAAAATTTCCCAAAGTAATGCTTACGTAATCTCGCAGAGATTTAAAGTGATGGGCCGCTGGAAACACGACGTGTGGCAAGACCAAATCTCGTAGCTTGGAGCTGCGAGATTTAAAGAGAATAGACAATGGGAAGTTAACATGTGGCGCATAAGGGGAGAAAATCTCGCAGCTTGGAGCTGCGAGATTTAAACAGAGAAGCCTCCCACTGATTGAGTTGCAGGGAACTTAACTGGATGCTGCCGGCAAGGATGGTGAGCGACGACGGCGGCAAGGGGTGTTGGCGACGGTGGCAGCGAGGACTAGTTCTGCTTCAAGAGGTGTTGCAGGGAGGTTGGGCGAGTGGAGCAGAGAGCGGCAGCGGCGGCTACTGTTGCTACGAGTTGCCGAGAGGTTGAGGCCGGGCTCGGCAATGAGGTGGCCGAAGAGGGTGAGGTTGAAGTTGCCGGGGACGGAGAAGACGTCGTTGACGCCGATTTCGACGAGGTGGCGGCCGAGGGTGGCATCGGAGGACGCAACGACGGAGGTTGAGGCCGACGAGGTTGAGGCCGGGCTCGGCGATGAGGTGGCCGAAGAGGGTGAGGTTGAAGATGCCGGGGACGGAGAAGACGTCGTTGACGCCGATTTCGACGAGGTCGCGGCCGAGGGTGGCATCGGAGGACGCAACGACGGAGGGCGACGGAGGACGCAACGACCGACGGTGGGATTGCAGGCGTCCAGCACGCAGATCTTCGAGTCCATGGCCGAGAAGGAATTTTTTCCACGCCTCACCCTAAATCTCGCAGCTCGGAGCTGCGAGATTTGCTCCCTGCCACGTGTCAGCTTTTCAGTGGCTATTTTCTTTAAATCTCGTAGCTCTAAGCTGCGAGATTTGATCTTCTACTTGCCACACATCATCTTCTTAGTGGTCATCAATTTAAATCTCGCAGCATCAAGCTGCGAGATTACGTAAGCATTAGTTTGGGAATTTTTTTCCCATTCAGAGTATTATTTAATATTTTATTTATCGTTAATAATAAAATGGGAAAAAACTCCTATTTCCGTGGTTATTCTTAAAAAATAAAAAATAAAATCTTCAGTTGAACCTGAATGCAACCCTAGTTGTTGCTGTTCAACAGAGACTGGGAGCCCATTCCTTGCTTTGCATGGGGGAAAGTCCCCCCTGCAGAAAAAACTGGCCTACTTGGGCTCAGTTTCTCTTAATGCTTTCACAGTATGAATATTAACCTAATTTCCCAACCATTGGGGTAAATACAGAACATTACCCGGCAAGTTACCAAACTTCTTGGAATCTAAATTTAATTATATTTGCTTTGTTTGTGGCCTCTCTAGCCAAATTCTCTCCACATGCTTGTTTTCTTTGAAAATTAAATTCTGACTTGCTATTTTCATCTGAGCAAAAGGGAACTTTGGAGTTGAAAAATTTTGCAGGATCAATCCTTGGACATTGTTCAGATCAATGAACATGTAGGTTCCTCGCTGGGTGAATTTGTTGAGCTATAAAATTTAAACAGATGTGGGTTGTGAGTTCCACCCACAAAGATTCTTGAATTTATTGGTGCTCCCAGTAAAATAGATGACTAATCTGAAAAAGAATTTACCTAGTTAACCAGGCCCCGAACTGTACTCAGATCTTCCCAACGTTCACTATCCATCTCAATTATGCTACATCCAGGTTCCTTCGACATTTTGTCCTTCCTGTTTTCAATTGACCAGTGGTCAACCTCCATTGTCTTCTCTTCCTTCATCTCCTGCATTTTTGTATGATCAGGCAGCCTTCCTGCAATGGCATAAGTGCTAGTAAGAAGTAATGAATCAGTGGGGTGTTCATTGTGGGTTCCTATCAACTCTCTCCTCACACGTTCCCCCAAATCAACATTTCCATGCACCCTGCAAGCAGCGAGTAATGCACGCCATGCTGTAGTGTCACTCTTGGTGGGTAATCTTTTAATTAGTTTATATGCTTCCTCTATCAACCCTGCACGACCCAAGAGATCGATCATGCATCCGTAGTGTTCAACCCCAGGTGAAAATCCATATTTTTTAACCATCCTCTCATAACAGTTCATTGCCTCAACGACCAACCCTCCATGGCTACATGCATTCAGAACTGTCAAGAAAGTGATTTCATTGGGTATAAACCCCTCCTCCTCCATCTTGTAGAAGAGTTCAACGGCATTTTTCGCATGCCCATGAACCCCATAGCCTGAAATCATGGCAGTCCAAGATTTCACATCTTTGGTACCCATCTTGTAGAAAACTTCAATGGCCTCATCGAGAAACCCACATTTACAGTACATATCTACCAAAGCTGTGCCAAGAACTGCATCCATTACCACTTGTTCCTCCTCCACATAGTCATAGATGCATTGGCCTACACTCGCGGCCCCTGAGGCTGCACAAGATGAAAGCAATTGTGCCAAGGTAGAGGAATTTGGTTTCACTTGTTCGATTTTCATAAGCCATAGTAAAGCTAATGATTCTTCCAGCTGACCACTTTTGGCATACCCATCTATCAAACAATTCCACGAAATAACATCCCTCCTAGGGGCTCCGTCGAAAACTCTACGCCCCAAATCAACACGCCGAGTCTTTGCATACATACTAATCAAAGCAGTAGACAGGCTCACATCAGAACAAAAGCCAATCTTGATGCAGTATCCATGAATGCATTCCCCTCCAGTATGATTTCCTGATTCACCAGCAGCAGAAAGAACAGTCAAAATTGTGGATATGCCAAATTCCAAACCACTTCTACCCATTTGCCTGAACAACTCAATAACCATAGTAGGCTGAGCCACATGAAGATATCCGCCCAACAAAGTGCTCCATGAAACCAAATCTATTTTCTGAGGACATTCATCAAACAACTGATGGGCATCTCTAATGCTGCCGCACAAACAATAAAGGCTTAAGAGGGTGTTCATGACATTGATGAACAGTCCATGCCCAGATCTTAGAATTAACCCATGAATCCCTCGGCCGCAATGTATGACCAACAGACGAGCACAAGCTTTGAGGGTGGTAATGAAGCAGAACTGGTCAAGCACAATTCCCAAAGTCCTAACATGATTGAAGAGAGAGAGAGCTTGTTTTGGGTCTTCACTACCTGAAAAGCCTCTGAGCATGGTAGTGAACATAAAGAGATTTGGGTCTTGAACATGTTTGAAGATTGATGCTGCATAGTCTATGTCTACAATGGCAGATGCAAGAAGCTTGCTCAATGTGAAAGGAATGCGGTCAAGGCCTGTCTTGACCATGAGGCCATGGATTTGAGAGATTTCACGGGCATCCGCGCAAGAGTTCAACAGAGAAATAAGCTTTTGATCTTGTGAAAATGTAGAGTAGTGGTGTTTTGGAAAGAGCTCTGTGGGTCTGATTTTGAGTTTTTGCCTCAAGCATGAAATTCGGGTCTGGATCATCAGCTAGAAAAGAACGTTTCGCAGCAATTCGGAGCTATTGGCATGAGCCTTCACTCTTCAGTCATTGTATCCTAAAGACTTGATCTTTTGATTCAAAGCAAAAAGACTACAATAAACAATCGAAGAACTCCCTTGAAAAAAGGTTACATGTAATGTGATGAGGCGTAACAAGAGAGACCAATTTCGGTGATATCAAATCTTGTTTTAGCTCAATTATGAATTGAGACTTGTAGATCACAAAAATATGGATATGACTAATTTAAGGTTCAAGAAAATGTTTGAATTCTTCTTGTCCAACTTCAACAAGGAAACATATGTAGCAAAAGACAAAAAAAAAACACTTCAAATAAGGATACATACTTGATCGAAAAGAAGCTGAATACAGTTCTCAAAGTCCTCAAGGAAATGAAAATTAAGACGGGAAAGTATTAGAAAGGTAATTTCCAAGAGTAACTTCACTTTTAAAAGGAATTCAAGCCTAAATATACTATTTAAGACTCAAATTATGAGATCCAAAATTGTTGAATAACAAATGTTATCACGCATTTACTACTAAAAAATTATCTTTTTTATCTTTTATTTTCCTTAAAAAAAAAAAAAAACACTAAACTTTGGGTTTGAAGTGATTTTGAACCATCACTTATCACTCTACTCTATTTTGAAAACTAGAGAAAAATCAATTTGATTTTAAAAAGATAATCCACAAACAGGAAAAAAAAATTAGCTAGTTGTGTATAATGAATGTATCTTAATAAATTAACACTATTAACTTTATTCTTACAAGTCAAGCTTATTAGGATATTATGTTTGCTTATAACCATTTGTCTTGTGTATATGACATGGGTAAGTATCATAGAAATAGTAGTGTAAATTTATTCCTCAAGTAGGATAATAATGTCGGAGTGTAAAATAAGAGTATGACTCCCCTGTCAATTTAATGTTTCCTAATACCAAGGTTAGCATAAAAAGCTCTCTAGGAGAGATTAAATGTTCAACAATCATAGTAAAATTCACTAGTTATTATAACACTCATTGCCTACAAAAAAATGTGAACAATAAATTACATTGCTTTTTAGTTTACCATGTGACCCACCTTTATATATATATGCTTACTCACTGCTAACGCTTAGCATAGCATTATATTTGATCGTGATAATCATATCATGTTGTGAAATCACAAAATGTTTTGAGTTAACTAGTTAAGCTAGAGTATTATAATTAGTGTCCCTCAATCCTTCACAAAGTGTGAAGTGTTTGGCCATTACACTGAACAATTTAAGGAACAGCACATATTTGGATTGCTTTCTCAGAAGAACAATTTAATTTGGAGAAAAATGATATGTGAAAAGTATTTCATTTATACCCATGTAATAAAAGAAAGAATTAATTCTTTTCCAGGTCTATTACATGCATTTTCAGCATCCAAATTGAGATACCAATAAGCAAAAGGTCATGTTTTAACGGGAAATAAAAAAGGAGGGGGTTTTGAAATTGAATTTCAAACGATGTGTGATAATAATAATTATATTTCTTTGGGCCTAATTCTGTTGTTTAAAGTCTCCATCATTCTCGACTAACCAATCAAGATCGAGATCATGCCTAAGGAGAAAGGAAAGAAAGAAGATCCAATCTAACCCAAATCCGTCTCAAGTCAATTTGGCGGTAACAATTGCTAGAATAATATTTATCTAACCTCTCTCTCTCTCCCTCTCCCTCTCTCAAAAGCAAAGACATTATATATTCTTACATCAATTGATAATCATGCACATCATGATTCATCTCATCGTTCCCTACCAAATTTGATGTTGTTCCATTCTTCCAACATCTCCACACCCTTGTGAACTCCTCACAAGACTTCCATCTCTCCCGTTTTATGGAGACACATTTTGGATTAACATTCTAAATTCCAATCTGAGCGTGCAACTTTCAAAAACCACTTAAGAAATAGAAACAAGTGGCCCTTCACAAATAAGCTCCATTTGTTTCTCTCCCAGAGAAGAGAAAGCATATCCTGATCCAAGAAACTTTCCCCTTGGATAACCATTTTTTACTATAGCGACTGAAGACATAATTCACAGTACTACCTCCCCATCCCCATAAAGGATGTGGGACTACTACCGGTGAGTGTCTTCTCCTCCTTGAAAGGCTGAGTTGATGCATCAGACAAACTGGGTAACCTTGAAACACTGCCTTTCCCTTTTCTGGCATTTGGCCCCAGCTCCTCTATCATGTATTTCCACCCATCAATTGGTCTCCTCCGGCTAAATATGTGGGTCTTGATAAAACTAGCAATCTGCACATAAATCCCAGACAATTAAATAAAATTAGAGACGATATCAGCAGCTAAAAAAAAAAAAAAAACCAACATAACAGTTTTGTCAGTTTTTGCAGACTCAAAAAAGTTTGCATTGGTTCCAGCATAACCATCTCGCATTTCAATATATGTACGCAAATGAACAGTTTTTAAGTTTTGTTCTAAGATGCAGCAAGGGCAGGGTCTGTAACAAACAATCTTCCAGAGAATAGAAAACTTAACAGAATTATTATCATCAAGAAAGCATAAGGAAGACCTACGGGTCTGCGAGAACTGACATAAACAGCCAAGGCACTGCGCAATACTAATAACAGCCTATTTTCAAAAATTACCTATTAAAATAGAAAAACTGGGACATTTTTACAACATATAATATTTTTCACCAAATTTCTTGAATCTGTTCCAGACTGTACTGTCCAGAGCACATTGTACCACTCCCAGTGCAGTAACTTATTCCAACAGAGAAGACATGGCGGCAATTATGATGATCAGGCTAGAGTATACAAGACATCAGGCCTGCAATTTGAGCTACCTATAGGCTATAAAGTAACATGGTTCAACAGGGAATAATATATGAGAATTCTGATGCTGTTTCTATCCTTCTTGCCAATACGGCTGAAACATTGGGCTGGGACAGGGCACACAAGGGGGCAACAGCATTAACGCACCTGAAATTTGCAGAATGCAATTCGACGCTCAAATTCTTGGAGAAGTATGTCCTCTTCCCTCTGTGACATCTCCCATATATTTCCATCTGGAGACTTTGATATTGTTTCCCAACCATCTGGCTTGGTTTTGAACTCAGAAGTGCTTGGAACTTTTGAATTGGTTATATCATTGTTGGGGGAGTCAAAGATCCTGCATTTATTAAGGTTAGTGAACAAAACCAGTCAATTGACAAGCTGCCCTTATAAATCATATTACAGTCCTGCTAGAAGTAAATTGTGAAGGGGTTACAACTGTAACAATATGCCTGGATGTTCATGCAATCCAAAGTGGCTGGCCACTGATAACAGTAAAGAGAAGGGCCCACAAAGGAAAGACATGAATTAAAGCCATAACCTAGCACAGAGTATTGTATTTGAAGGACCCGTGAGAATAATTAAATGAATAAAAATAATTAAATGAATGAAACAAGGGAATGAAAGCCTAGTTTTTCAATGGGCATTTCGAGTTTGAGGACCTAAACATCTCCAAATGCATACTAAACGAAAAAGAAATTCTAGTCATAATCTAATAATTGAATATACCCAAGACATCAAGCGTCACAGCATCTATACAGCGCAAACTCAATTATCTCGCCAAGATTCATTCTGTCAATAAGCTTAACCAACCAAGGGCCAAAGTAGTCCCATATTCTGTTGCAACAAAACTCCCATCAGTGACATTTTCTTTCTACCTCACCAAAAAGCTCGACTAGGCAGGAAGAGTTGATTAACCGGATAAGAAATTGCATATGGATAAAAATAGCAGAATACTAAATTTTAAGTGGCGAAGCATCTCCAACAAAAGCGGCACGTTTGTTTGCACTACACCATGAAGTCCAAGCTGACCAAAGAGATGAAACATATCCAAGATTAACATATTAGCTGCAATGTTTGACATCATCATTGTCCCATCCTCTCCCAACCCAGCTGTGTCCATTGCTACATTGGACCAACCCCACCCCCAACCCCTGCCCATCCAAAAAAAAGCATGCTATGAAAATTCAAATAACAACAACAGCAAAACCAAGCCTTAAGTCCCACTAGGTGGGGTCAGCTACATGAATCCTTTTTCACCAACTTATGAGATCATGGACAATTTTCTTTCATGTGATGAAAATTCAAATAATAGACTAAAACTTTCAAGTAATCTATTGAAACTGGGCACACGCATTTAAACAAAAATTCGCAAGTTCCTTTTGATATTCACCAGAACGCATGTATGAACAGCATGCCAAAGAACCAAAGATCAATTTAATCACAATATCACCAATACAATATCCTATGCTTATGTCTGCACCTCAAATTGCTTAATATTCCCGAAAGCAACATAAGCATACTTAATATTTTTGAAGCCTAAACTAGAAGCAATCATACTAGAGCCCAGAAGAATTCCATTAGCTAAGCTCAGTCCTGCCACAACTAACATGTTTTCTGAGAAACTAACAAAGTTGCTAAAGTGTTTTCGCAAATTCTGCTTGTATATAGTTTGCTTGCCTCATGATATTCCTAGTGAAAATAAAAAAATAAAAAAATATATTTTAAAAAAAGAACAGGAAACTAGAAAATGCAGCTATTGTCAATTGTTGTTTACTTAGTGAATCAAAATGAATTCAGAAGGGGCATAAAACATACTCAGAGCAGCTATCAAGCAATCTATCAATATCATCTCCACCACCTGCACTCGAATCTCCCAACTTAGCTTCCTCCTGCTTCTCAATCTCTTTCATCCATAACCCAGCATGAATCCTCTGCTTCTTTAACCTGTAATCCCTCTTTATGTTTTCCACACCGTAAAGTGAGCCTTCATTCTGCTGCTGCTGCTGCTGTAGCTGGGCCTTGGGAGGTTTCCTTCTCTCATTCCAATTCTCATTCATGTCCTCAACAAATGCCTTCGTCTCTGCATCAACTTCTGATGGCAAAACCAAAGTTGAGTCCATAGACTGAAAATTGACATCAGTTTCCCAAGGAGCTCTGCTCTTCGCAGAAAGGTCTTCAGGGAGCCAAGCTGACTCCCAGGCATCATTCCATTCATTGTCATCATTGTTGGAAGATTTTGATGAAAAAGGTCTAAAATAGGGAGTGGACTTGCAAAGTGTAGGTGCAAATACCAATGGAAGTTTGTGGACTGATGTGTTTAATGGTTTGGGTCTTAAAAGGTGTAGCAGAGTCTGCATGTTTGGGACCTCCCTGGCTGCTCTGGGACTGGAAATGTCAAAAAGAGAAAGCCAATAGAGAAGCTCAGTGTTAGGGTGTGACAATGTAATGGGGAAAAGGGGGAGTGAGATACTGCTATAATTGTATTCTTCAGGGATTTAGAATGAATATATGAATATCTGTGTTATCGCTTGTATGGTGATTCTCTTGTAGATGAATAATACAAGTAGTTCTTTTCATTGTGGTGTTCTGTTGCCTTGGATTATGATGTCTCTGATTGTTATAGTCTTATTCGGTGTATAAGAATATATTGCTCATGTGAAATCCTATTGTTCCTTGTTTTCCCTGAGTATTGAGACTTACCTGGTGCTCGTGCTTGCAGGCTTGAACGTGTGAGAGTTGGCTGACTTGTCGAGGGAGAGCTCTCAACGAGTGCCCCACGGCCCTTACTTGAGTCCCATTTTGGGGGTCCGTGACACTCAGCTTAAATAAAATCCTATATAAATTCTGATGCTGAAGAAAATATATGAAAATTAGGGAGATTCCAGAATTTGATCCTTGTCGCCTCCTCTTCAACAAGAATTAGTAACCTGAGAAGGAAACGCATTAAGGCCTTTAGAACATAGAATGGAGATTGATGGGAATGAGAATCCCAATACAGAAGACATACAAAAAACATAAATACATCATTTAAAATATAAATTAAATCCTAACTAATCATTTGTACTACATGTACTTGGTCTAAATTAGATCAACAGCAATAAAAATGTCCATGAATGTTAGGAACACAGGAAAGAATGATACCAAACTTAACCAAAAATGTGTATAAAGAGATAAGTTATTTCAACACTCAAATCTGCGTCCTTTAGCATTCAAAACCTTTTCTTTTTTTTCTTGTCACTTAACCAGCACATTTGAAGATTTTTTGCTAGTGCTCAAAGCATTTGGCTTGTAAGATAACCAGAAACAAGTAATCAATCAGATACTTGACTCCATTGACTCTCAAAAATCAACTCACCAAACTACACTAAATGTATCAAGCTCAAAATTCAAATTTTCACCCATGAGCCCATGATGCAAAGGAAGGGAGGTGAAGAAAGAAGAGAAGAGGGTTATCATGGGAGAAATGCATTCTTCTATTGATATTTCAACCAAAAAACCTAATATATATGGGTTTTTCGGTTACAAAAATAAAAAATATTCAGAAAAAAATGCAATTAATGAGCTTTATTCACAAACTACCAAGTGGCAACACTATTTTCTACCCCAAAACCACCCTTTGTACCGTCGAAACTAAGACATCAATTTCTCATCGTAATTCACTTAGCCAAAAAATAAAACAGCTGGAACTCACAAGGCAGCTGGAACTCAAGAGTTCTCAAATCATATTTCTTCTATGTTAAGCAGTTTTCTGATCTATTTTGGACATTTGGTTTATTTTCATAGTTGATCATTTCATAGAACAAAACAAAACAATAAGAAGAAGAAAAGAAGAAGATGATGATGATGAGAAAGCAGCGGCAGGGAGCGAATGAGAGGGAAAAACTTGTGTAAAGGCCAGGATACATATTACAACCCACCCCAACCCCCGACTCCCAGGCTCGTGTTTTCTTTTTTTGATGACTTAAGCCCAAGATAGAGAGGGTTACTAACTTACTATAACCTAAGCAATAGTGGCCTACCCTTGACCCCACTCACTGGGACGCTATATTTCATTTTCAAGAGAGTTGTGAACAATGAAGTACAGATTCTTCTAAGTTCTAGCTTCATGGATGCATGTTTGATACTTAAAAGAATTAAAAGATATGTTTACGTGTGTCCACAATGTAACTAGATATAGATTGCAACATTAATAATACACCAATACTGCATCTGTGGCCATTGATTTGACCTTATATGAGTGTTGGAAAAAATTAACGTACTGCATTTATGGCCATTGATTTGACTTGATATGTGTGAGAAAAAAAAAATTAATGTAATTTTGTATTGTGGTTTGTCCAATCCGCAAAATTCCAAATCTGTGGCTCAAACCCCGTTCTCCCAAACAAATGCAAATGTTTTCAACAATATAATTAGAAAACCATAAATATTTAAATGGCATCCTTTCTTATGTGAAAATATTTGATTTGTAAATTAATAAGTAATTAAAGAAATCAAGATGAGGTGTGGTAATGATAACAACTTTCAACCTTGTACTTCTATTTGTTTCATATTCAATTTAAGTATTATGATACTTCTTATTTATGTTTTTGATAGAAAACAAAGAAATTTTAAATAAAAAAATAAATATAAATAAATAAACATATACATGGAAGTGTCTACTTAGCTGTAAATCTATTCCCTACCACATCATCTCAAATTCTTAAGATTTGTTACATCTTATATCCCCATATTCATATCCTGCATAATTATTTCTATATCCATGCTCCATAAGTTGTGAAGAAAGGACAAACCAGTCATTATGCTTTATTCATATTAATCCACTAACCCTAATTAGGATACCCACACCACCACAACCTCAGGGTGTACCATTTCAGAATGGAATCCTTGTTTGGCTGTGTTGCCCACTAAAAATAATTCAAAATACGCAAGTTCCTAACACTGCATCCATTCTTGTTTCTAAAAACCGTTCCTAGGGATTTATTCTTGAATCCAAACAAGGCCCAAAGGCTATAGGCAATAGGCAAGAACAATACGAAGAACCCACTATATTCCTTTTGATAGATCTTAAATTAAAAATTAAAATAAAAAAGCCACTATATTCCTCATTTTTTATTCTTCAACTAATTTAAATGAAAAATGAAATTAGAAACAAAGTGAGTTCTAATATTAGAGGTGGATACAAATCAATTTTATTCATAATTAATGAAGCAACAAGCCACTCATGCATGCGGGCATGTGTGGCTGCACTATTATGATCCAAGGATAAGGCATCATTAAAAGAATTACAACTACCACTATAGAAAGAGTGGAGTTTGTGGCTACTTATGAAAATAAGCATTAACGAATTTTTAGAATTATTAATGCGAATGCCCTCATCTCATTGACCTTTCCCTCCTAGTTGATTCTTTTACATGGCCTAACTCAAGGGAGAATCACTCCCGCTGAAGGATTACACATTTCTAATCTCAAGACTTCAAGAGGATAGGAAGAACATTTTCCAAAAGCATCTCAAAAACTTCTCCTAAGGCCTATCTCTAATCACTTCCCTCACTTGTTAAATGGGGAGGAAGGGGATAAAATGAGGTCCAGCTCCCTTCCACCTCAAAAATATGTTGCTCAAACATGAAGTATTTGAAGACTAAGTTACGATGGTTGCCGCTCCATTTTGATGAGCAAGCAAGGGACCCCTTCTAAATTGGAGTTAAAAGAAAGCTAAAATAGTGGAATAAAAACACTTCTGGAAATATTTATTCAAAAAAGGATGTGATCCTTAGCAAGCTCAAGGAACTTGAGCCTGCTTAGAGATTTCACGATGCCTCACTGCTGAAGATATCAAAAGAAGGCGGCCTCTTAGGAAAGAGATATGTGGAAGAAATAGATTGAAGACAAACGTTCAAGGCCTAATGGTTTAAAGAGGGGGACTGGAATACCAGCTTCTTCCCTCTTCCACCGAACAATGAACACCAATAGAAGGTTTAACACCTAGAGTTGAGTTGAAGTTGAGGAGAATATTTTGTGGGAAGGGGGCATTAAGAATGGCATTTTAGGTTTTTATAGGAATCCATAATCTAAATTTGTGAATTCGAGACCAAAATTAGATGGCCCTTTTTATGAAGAGAAAAATCTTCAAACCTTTAGGGCGTATATTCTAGGAATGCAATGTCCATGAAATCCCTTTCCCATGTTTGTTTTGGATCTGGGATTTTATGGTAGTAATTTCACATTCCCTGGATTCCCACAAAATATGGAAATCTCATTCTCATGCTTCAGTTTCAAGGGAATCCCATTCCCATGGAATCCTATTTTTGGAACCAATTTGCTATTATTATTATGTAAAAATATAATATCATGGTTAAAATTTGGAGACCATTTTGCCCCCAATAATTTTGGTTAGTTAGATTATTAGATGTTGATTTTTTTTTAATTTATGATTGTTGAAAGTTCTAGGACATAGGTTTAATCATGTAAATATTCTTAGCAATTTTTGGAGTTAAAAATATAATTAATACTCATATATTATTGATACACAAGTCGAGGGTATGATAGTCATATGCTTCCCAAGTTGAGCTAAACATTGATGTGGACATCTTGTGTACATTCCCAAAAGTACTCCCATGAGGCGTATCCCATTCCCACGAATGAGATCCCAGGAATGTCATGACACATTCCCAAGAATATTTTTGATTCTATGAACCAAACAACCACTAAGGGATGCAATAGAGATAAAGCCCCAGGCCCTAATGGTTTCACAATAGATTTCTTTTGAGCTAATTGGGACCTTCTCAAACATGACACAATCATGATTTTTTATTTCATAGATCAGGAAGCATTGTGAGCAGCCTGAACTCAACCTTTTGTTGCCCTGACCCCCAAGAAAGCAGAGGCCTTAAACATCAAAGATTTCCAGCTTATTAGCTTATTGGGAAGTATTTACAAAATTGCATCCAAGGTGCCTGCCACAAGAAAGCAATCCCAAATTTTATTGGCCAGCAATGACATGCTTTTGTAGCAGGTTGACAAGGAAAAGGCTTTTGAACATGTGCTGGAACTTTCTTCCGTACATTCTAAAAAAATAGCCTTTGAGGATCTTTGGTGTGAATGGATCCATCTATGCATCACCAGCCCCATCATTTTCGGTTCTCATTAATTGCAGCACTTCAGATATTTCCACTCCTCCAGAGGATTGAAGCAAGGTGATTTCCTGTGTACCTCCTTGTTCATCAAGATGATGGAAGTCTTCAACTCTTGCTGCAAAAATACAATGAAGGTGAAGGAGGTACGTTCAAAGGAGTCAGTGTTGGGACAAATGGCAAGGAACTGGAAGTCTCCCACCTCCTCTTTGAAGATGACACCCTAAAATCCTCAATTTAAGGTGCATTATCTAATGCTTTGAACTTTGAAGCAATCTCAGGATTGAAAATCTCCCACCCATAGCCTAATAATGCCTTGCTTGTTTATGGGTCCACAGAGCAAAGCAGAGCAGATCAGTAAGGGCAGCAAGTGCCAGCAAGGTTAAATTGCTTCAATGGTTTCTAAACTTAACCTTAATCTGTAAGATGAAATTTTATTTAGTTCTGATTTTGTTGCAATATAATGTAATAGTTGTTGCCATAATTGCTGTTAGTTTCCGCAGAAGGCACAAAAAGATGATGTGTTTGTGTGAAATTCATCTGTTTCCCATAGGTGAGCTTTATCCCACCTTGAATAGCATACAAAGTGAAAGTGTTTCTCCATCTTCTTTCAATAAAAAGGAAAAACTGCAAGACTGTATCTCATTCCTACTTTTCTGCTTCTCTTCATTGTTCAAGATGCCATGCTAGAATCTCAGGGAAGTCCTTAAGTCAACAACAGTGCAGTGAAATAGCATCAGTGCAAAATTTTTGGACTAATTCAACTCCAAAAAAGGAGGTTTTTTTTATATTGCATATTCACTCGACCCAATTATTCATTTTGTTTCATTTCATCATAAACCTAATTGGTTACTTCCAATTACATAAATCAATAGCTCAAAGAGCGCTCAAAGCGCGCTCAAAGCTAAGTGAGGAAGAAATAGATGTAGAAATAGAAACAATTTCCGAAACGAAGGAGACTAAAGAGACTTATTTCGATGGGGGAAGGGAAGAAAATAACTCAGTGGTAGAGTGTCACCTTGACGTGGTGGAAGTCATTAATAATTAATTACCAGAGTTTGATTATGAGTTATTAAATGGTAAAATACTAAAATGAATAAAAATTCGCAATCCCTAATCAGTGGAATGGGATGTGTCGATTTATCTATCTCTTGACTCGAAATAGGGAGCAAATTTGAAAAAGGATCTTCGAGTGTCTAGGGTTGGGCAGTGGGGAATTTTTCGCAATGGGTGAAAGCCTAACAGAGCAATGTTCACTCTCAAGTTGGGCAATAAGGGTCAGAGAAGGGCAATCACTCATTCCGTCCATTCTTAGCCTAGGTAAAGCCCATCTTGTTGCCACTAGACTTTCCAATCAAATTCATCGTAACACTAGGCTGCTCTCATTTCACTCGTTGCTACTACGGGAATCGCTTTTACTTTCTTTTCCTCTGGCTACTAAGATATTTTTTCATATTTGACAAAAAAGATGTTGCGGGGAAGGGATTTGAACCCGTGGCCTCAAGGTTATGAGCCTGGTTCCATAGGACCAAGTCAGAAAGATTGAGAAATAGAACCATCTGATTTGATTCGTTCTCAATAGCCATGAGATGATCATTGACTGAATACATTCAATTTCTGAAAAGGATTACTAATCCTTAACTTTTTGAGTCAGTGCAAACTTTTTGGACTAATTCAACTCCAAAGAAGGAGGTTTTTTTGGATACTGTAATTATAGGGTAATTGCAATCATTTTTTGGCTGGCAAAATTAGGCATTTGTTTGTAAAGAAATCATCATGACAAAAAATAAGGAGATTAATTCCATCAATTCACCATCACAAAAAAATACAAATAGAAATCCGTTTTCACGAATAATAAAGAATAATACTAATAATAATTAACCTAAGCTTTTCCTTTTAAACAGAATTTAAAAAAATATATATATATTTAGAAGCATAGTACTTGTTCGTTGTCACTCAAGCAGATTAGAGTAGTAGAATACCAAACTAAGTGCGGGGACGAAAATCAAGACAATTCATCATCATTCATTAGAAAACGAAAAAAAAAAAAATACAAAACAAAAGCAAACGAAGGAGAAAGAGAGAATGACATAACTGGAAATTAGGAGCAAATCATGATTCCTTCCCACTCGTTACGTAAGGGGTAGAGAGCTCGTTCAACGTTGCTCGTTGCTCTGGCCGACGGGGTGAACGCGGGGGCGGAGCAAGAGCAATCCACAGCTATCGGACACAGACGCAGGGAACGACAGGACAGAGTGGACGCTCTGGTTTAGTTCGAGCTGAGGTTGAATTAAGGATTTTATTGGGGAAAAGAAATTTAATTTTTTTCTTATATTTTTCACGTTCCTGAAAATGAAAATTTATTTCAATGTAATTAAAATTTAAAATAAATATTAATCATGTTTATTTTGTTGCTTGATTAGTCATTTTTAAAATTTTTCCTTCACTTGTTTTGATAACTAAATATGTGAAAGAATTTTTCATATTTTTATTTTTTCAAACAAGACTTAAAAATTTATAAAAGCTATTTTTATAGTACAATTAATATAATTTTTAATTAATATTTTTTGCATCATTTTCAAATTTTTCATTATTCTCATAATTTATAAATGACACATAAATAAATTTAATAAAATAACTTTAGTTTTATAGTTTTCCGAATATTCTGTCTATCTCCATAACTCTTCATCTTTTTTAGAAAAAAATAATATATTTAAAATTATGCGATACAAATCATAAATTTCATGATAAGAGCCACACCATTTGCAAAAGCTCTTATAAATATGGTACTCTTTGAAGCGTATTAGTTAATTTTATTTTTAAAGGTAAGATGGAGAAACTTATTTGTAACATTTCTTACATCTACTTACTTTCTGTTCTCTTTTTCAATTAAGTAAAATCACTTATTTGTTAAAAACAAAAGTAAAAAAATTATTTTATCACATTATAATACAAAAACTTAATACCAAAAAATAAAAAATAGAAAGAAAAACTCTCCAAGAATATCAGCATGGAATAATATTCAACAAATTGTAGAAAATATTGAATATTTGAATAACAAACCAAGGTTATGTTTGATTCGCGAAATGTTTATTCTCAAGAATACATTAGTTTTAATATGTTAGTTACAATTAATTATATAAAATTTTATTTGATTACTATAAAATATATAATAATGTAAAACTTTTTATGAGTCTATAATAGGAAATAGATAAAGAATT
The DNA here is from genome assembly GCF_029873635.1 of Malania oleifera. Taxonomy (NCBI): domain Eukaryota; kingdom Viridiplantae; phylum Streptophyta; class Magnoliopsida; order Santalales; family Ximeniaceae; genus Malania; species Malania oleifera. Next base: position 68,642,068 of record NC_080428.1, read on the forward strand.
TCAAATTTTACTATGAAAATGTCTATTCTTTTCATATTTCATCTTGAATGAAATAATTAGGAATATATAAGAATACCTATTCCTTCAATTCTCAAAATTTAAACTACGCTTTTGTCTTATTCCAAGAAAAGTTATTCTGCCAAACCAAATAAGCCATAAAAGAATTTAGTGTTGAAAATAATATCTGAGTACCTACAGATAATTGCAAATTTCAACAATTTTTATGTTAATAAAATACATCAAAATAATATCAAAACCTTTTATATTCAAAATACAACCAAATAACACAAACTCTGATGGAAAATCTTTATATTCTATGAATGTGTATTCCTTAGGCATATAAGGGCAATTTTGTCCAGAGTCTTTAGAATAGTCGTAAAATTTCATTAACACAATCCACCCTCTTAGCAGCTATCAATCATGTGCACCCAATGAAGCCAAGAACTCAAACTCTCAATTGGTTTACTTTCCATAAACATCTTAACGAACGATCCATAGCCTCGATCATCTCCACAAAACAAAGTATAAATGTACTTATTTATTCATTGAAACACGTTAATTCATCTAGTTTTTAAATTCAAAATTGCTAACATTCAGACTTGATGTTCATAGATGATCATACCCATTCTTTGACACGCACACACGCTTCATGTCAACAAATTGCTACTGACTAGTTACATTCATGTAAAACTAAGGATTCTAAAGTTCTTCAACCTAATTGAAATCCCTCGAAATAAAACTCCTAGTGGATTAAAACGAAAAGAAGCAAAGAAAATGCATCGAGTGTATGGGAGTTCAAATTTCAACGCATTTTCTTTCAAATTTACACAATTTCAAACCCCCAAAACAGCAATCCTGGCCCCACCAAAACGTACAGATTTTACCTTACCTTTCCCTTTAAAATGAACAGGGATAGGTTTGAAAGAAAAGTGGGCAAAGGAACAACAGTGCGTGTTTCTGCAATCCTTTCCAAACCTGATAAAGGGGAAAATAAATTGACCCATGCTACACAATTTGAAGTTGTTTCAGCATATAATTAATAACTTACGAGAGGGCCAACTAGGCCAGAGTCCAAACACACCTCATTACAACATTCTAAACTAAATAAAAGACATCAAAAGAAAGTTCATAGCAACAATCACTGGCATTTCAATTTCCAATACTGAATAGCATCATTGTTCCACTGGTGCCTAACGCCACCGTGCCAAACCATCTGTGGAGAAAGGATCACAAGGAGAACAGCACCTGCCCATAGTTAGCCCAGACAGCACAAGGCAAGTGATATCTTGAAGAAGGTACTTGTTCCTATCACCAATTCATAGAGATGGCAGAAAATACAAAAGAAAGCTCGGTAATTAACTGACTATGCCACTAAAACAGAAAATTCTGTACCTCGGGGGCTGTTAAAAGGCATGGTTTTTTAAGGGAAAGATGACTTGGAGTTGTCGAGCATCCTCCTCAGGGCTAGTTCCATCAATTCCAAAGCACCCAAAGGCATAGTCATAAAAGTTTGCTTGTATAAGAAATGATAGATTCCACCTTAACTTCAACAAGAAACTAGTGATTATCATGAATTGGGGCCTCAAAAAATGGCATAGATATTGAAACATGCTTTATTTCCACGTCACCCAGGATCTGGAACAAGGGGTTCCCAGAGTCCAGAACCGGCAAAGCCAACTCAACAATGTCACCTCCTCGCCCCTATAGAGAGAGGGAGGAGGAGAAAGGGATCATAAACTTGTCATTCCGCAGCCACAAGTTAGTTATGACGAAGGGAAGAACAGAAACTAAATTTCAAAGAAAAGGCAAATCCTGGCAACTAATCGTTTTTGAAGAATGAATTTTATGACATTCTGTCACTGGCTCTAAATTCAAATGGCAAGTGCCCATCCTAGATAAAGAAGATATTTGAAGGAGCCAAGTTTGCAGTGTTAGTTAATGATGTCTCATTAAAGAGCCAGTGCTCTCAATTCATTCGACAGCAATGGACTTCTAATCTGCGGTTCTTATGGATTCACTTATAATTTCTTGAGCTTCTCCAAGAGCTGATACTTTCACATCCACAGCATATAATATTTTCTTCACTGCCGCAGCTAACTGCAAGGAAATAAGACAATAGAAATCATTTTTCAGTAATGTACAAGGCAACCATAACATACAGAAAATAGAAGGGCAAAGACACATACACCAAAAAAATAAAACTACAACTACAACTACACAATAAGACCCATGCTCTCTCCATTAAGTCACTACCAGAAACTGCATTCTACTTAAAAGACTTGAGAGGTATATTTTTGCACAATTATGAGAACCACCACCACCTCATTACTAGTATCACCTACCAACACCACACCATGGCCACTCTTGCTGTCATTGCCGTCACTGCAGGGACTCTGACCAATATCAACAATATTGGAAACACCAAACCCAACCCCACCCCCAAAAAAAAAAAAAAAATTATATGCAATTGAATTGGCTTTTTTAAATAAGTAAAATGCTTCCATGTTGTACCAAGAATATCCAAACACTCAAGCTTCTTAATTTTCTGTCTCCAAAATTCTGAAGTGTGTTTTCAGGTTCAAATCTTCATAAGTATCATAACAATGATAATATTAAACATCTTAACAAGAAGAAAGAAAGATCGAGATTATATACCAAATTGTATTCATCAATATGAAGACCTATTAATAGCTCCCTCCCTGCACCAAGACAAAATAACCTAACATGCAAACAAGATCTGCCACAATTCGCCAACTACTTTGGCACTTATTAGCACAGGTACAAACGATTCATATGTTTTAATGGGATGGACAAAAAATAATAATAATAATAATAATAATAATAATGGTATAAACTTGTTATATGAATTGATGGTAGAATTAGAGTCATTAGACACAATGAAATTTCCATAGCTGAGGTTCTTACAGGAAGAGTTTCCAACTCAGGTGTTTGACAAAGGATTTCAATATCACGTAATTTTGCGAAGTAGAAATCTCTCTCTTTCTCCAAATGGTCCACAGAAAGCTTGAGATCCATGATCTACAATACAAATGTTAAAAAAACATACTATGAATATTTTATTTTACAGTATGCACGGCATGAATGTAAGAGCAAGATCAAGCAGAATCAAACAACTTGACACTCAGAAAAAGAAATTTCATTTTTCTAGTCAATTAAAATGCCTACTTTTTTAGTTAGCTTCCCAACGAGTAAATTCTTCCAACTGGTAAAAAAGGGGGAAAACACCATAACAGGATCCAATTTATATCTTGATAAAAAATATATGCAAAAATATCCATAAGACACTGCATGAGGCAGCATTATAGGAAAAACCAGTTATGAGTACAAGCATCCTACTAGACATCCAAACATGAGATAGCAAAAGCTGCTGCAGTCCCTCTTCCTTATTTATTGATAAAAAGATGCTAGAAATGGGAGTGAATACAACATACTAGGTAACAGCTGTTCCAACAATTCATGATCTCCTCATCTCTGTACTCAGAGTCAATCACATGCATTACTAGTAAAGCTATTCCCCCACCGTAACACAACCTTACCCCAGCTGCATGGGATGAGTGAGACAGATCTTTCCATTCTGCTTATATTTAGGGTATCAGACCATCATACTCTTCCCCATGGGATTGACTTTTTTTTTCCCATCCTTTATCCTTTTAGGACCGTCAACTTGATGCCTTACAGTAGGATCAATGGGCACAATGCATCCAGATAATACAGCCTCACAAGGGCTAGTATACCAAAATTTTCATTCAGCTGTGCAATACGTTCATTATTAACCCATGGTCGCAGAATCCAGGAGAATTTGCCTGAACTGCAATTTCTTAGCAGATTGAATATAACTGACAAATATATGACAAAATGGCAGGAACATTTAATAAATGGCATGTTGCACCAAATGCCATTTTCATGCTAAATGCATCTTACAAACAATATTTATCCACTTAACTATAGTTTTTAGCTTTGTTCATAAAACAAAGTATTGCAAGTAAGGAGAAGAAAGAAAATAACACAACAATACAAGAAGAGCCTCATAAGAAATCCTCCTAATTACCAAAAGAAAAGGGAGACAAGAAAAACCTGCACAATAAATGATGCAGAAGAGCAGTAAGGGGCACTACCAAGAAAGATAATAGGGAGAGAGGTAGAGAGAAAAGCAAGGAAGAGAGGAGCACAAAGAAGATATGCCCTTTGTTTTTTTTGTGGTGGGGGGGGGGGGGGTGCGGCTATTAACTTCCAATTTCAAATTCTCAACAATACAACCTACTAATACATGCACATACACATATATAAATACAGAAACCAAAATATAAAAAACTACAAATAAACCCCACTAACTAAATAAAAAAAACCCCTAAGAGAAACCTCCACATAACCATTACCCTAAATAATTACTCTGGGCTCAGGACCCCAGTAATTCCTTAATCCAATTTTTCTGAATAAAATAAATCCCTTACTAATTAAATAAAGAACTCCTTAAGACAAACCCCACATAACCATAACCCTAATTAGTTACTCCTAAATCTGTTGTGCTTAGGATCCAGTAATTCCTTAAATCCAATTATACTGAATCGACATCCAACAAAGGTCCACCCATGGTCCAGTTTCTTATTCTGCATGAAAGCTTTCCAAATCTCACTGCATATCAAATAAGTACACTCCTTTAAAAGCATCAGAACAAAAGCCCATAGAGATACAAGCAAACCATCTTATCTCAAAGGAGGCACAAAAGGAAATGTTAATCCTTAAAAATCCAAAATTCTCTCCAACCAAACACACCAAATCGCAGCTAACACAGTACATCTCGACAAAACTTAGCCTTCTTATCCCTCTCAAAAACAGTAAAATAAGTAAGCAAAAAACCTTCCAACAATTCTGCGCAAAAATGCACTACTCTCTAGACAAATTCAAAAAGCTTACCCCACATACTCCAATCAGTAATGAAAAGATAATAATGAGATTCACCTCTACAGCAACACAACAAGCACATACCTAGAGATAATGCCTTATAAGGCCTTCTAACCCACAATAAACTGTTGGTGTTAGCTCAGTTAAGAATCACCAAACAAACAAAAACCCTCACCTTAGAAGGAACTTTGGCTTCCCAAATATAGTTTGCAAAAGAGGAAGGAGTCAGAATAAATCATGTAGAGAAAATATTTACTAGAATAGGTTCCAGAACTATCCTGAGTACACATCTCACCATCACCTCTAGAGGATGCAAAGTAATAAGAAGAAAAATGAGCCGACCCGCCTCTATATCATTATGGTCTCAAAAGAATCGAGGAAAAAAAGAAACCTACTCATGTGAGCATTTGGAAACTGGGAGAGAGGATAAAATGAGAGAAGGCTAAAGAAAAGGGAACATCTCGTCTCCAAAAAGGTCTTCCCAAGAACTCACACTTCCCACTATATTTGACCTACGGATAGAAATCTCGGGAATGAACTTTCTAAGGGCTTCCATAGGTAACATTGGAACCTAATATCAGTGGCAAACCACTTCAATCCAGTGGGGGCACTTGCCCTCCACTGGAATTTTAAGAAAAAATGTACTATACTAAATTATGAAATAATTCAAACAAAAATATGATTATGTCCCCACTAAAATTATAAAACAATAAGATTATACTAACAATATTAGCAAATTAAAAAATAATTTAAAATGTTTCTTAATGTTACGAATGGGAGCATGGAATTGGAACCTTAGATTTGGATTTGGAGAAAACATAATATAAAATTGTACCGAATTTCTTCCAAATTCACACTAATCTAAATCTAAGCCCTGGAATTTATGCTCCCAAGCACTAGCAAAGGGATACTTCAATGGTTTGACACATAAGGGGTTTTTACATTATGTACCAGAGGTCTCAAGTTCAAAATAAGAGAGCATAACAGATATAGGAGAACAGAGAATTAGAGAAGAACGGATGAAAAAGAAAGGAGGAAGAACTGGTTTTGAATCATTGTCTCATCGTTTCCAAAGGGTAATATGTGAGGTTCATCCAACCATTGGAAGGTTTGTTGAAACAGTTTTCCAGTACTTCTTGACTGGTCCTACAAGTGTCATCTTGGCACACCAAACTTTGTCCTCACCTTGTACACAGTACTGCTCAAAAGTAATCCTCCATTCCTCCACGCAATCTAAAAAGGAAATTGGATCTAATTTTCCATCATAGGCATGCACATCTACCTTGACCCGCTCTTAGAAAGATCTCCACATTCCTCCCAATCATGCCTAGGGGAATATGGAACATGCCTAGATACCCTACATTGTCAAGCTCATCAAAACTACACTCCTTAAGCCTAGAGTCTAGGTTAACTTGAGGGAGGGGCTAAACTGGTCTGCTAGTTTGTCATGGGGCCTAACTCATCTTGTTAGGTGCTATAGGAATTCCTAGAGTGGGAAGAATCGCCTAGGTTGACCCTGCTGAATATGGGGACTCATAAGTAGGGATGTGCAGATTTCTGTTTCCACTGAAAACCGATTGAACCAAACTAGTACGGCCCATTTGTTTCAGTTCTGAAGTTCAATTGGCTTGGTTCCAAAATTCAATCAATTCAGTTCAGCTTTAATTCTCTTGCCAAATAAAAATCGGTTCGGGTTTCAGTTAGTTAATTTTTCTTGTAACAGAACCGACCAAAGCTCTATATATACCACATTTAACGCTTGTGATTATGTGCTGCAATTCAAATTTTTGCTCTCCCCTTCATGCAACCTCTCCACTCCCTATCCTTCTTCCTCCTCTCTTTTCATTTCTTCTATCTTTGTTCTTCTATGTTTTGTAACTCTCTGCTGTCTTGCAACTTCCATTCATTTACTCTGCTTTGCAGCTCCTATTTCCCTCTGTAATTCTGCAGTTCTCCTTCCCTTCTTTCTATTTCTCAACTCCCAATTTCTCAAATCCTCAAAAAATAGCCTTTAAACAGTACCAAATAGGTGGCCTTTGAAATAATCCTCCAAAAATATGTATCATACACTAACACTTGAATTCCCTCAATTCACTTCAACATCTCAAGGGAAAAACCCAAGTTATCACAGATGGAAGCAATTTCTCACAAATCTGGAAAGTGCAGGAGAAATTCTGGCAGTTTTCTCATGCATGTTGCCCACGCATGGGGTGCATGCACTGACAGCAGGGCTCCTTCGGCAATGGTATTCTGACTTATATATTGAAGGCTGGCGAGTCCATTAGTGGTGCTGGTGTGTCAAGAAAACACTAGCAGGGGGAGTCATGTTGAAGGTTCTGTTACTGATGGTCAAGGAGATGTCAATATTCCCTCATTGTCATGTTATGTAGGACAATGTCAAGTCGTCAACACACGTGCCTTATGTTCAATAGCTGTGTGTGCACCCCGTAGTTCTTTTTTTTTGGATAATAAAAGAAGGCATATTCGATAGAGAAAGAGAAATTATGACAAAAATGGACAAGAAGTCCACCCCATAAAATTAAGAAGACATGAAAAAAAATAAAAAAAAATAAAATAATAGAAGTAAAAATTAATACATATCACTATATGCGTACACAGGGCTCCAAATGAATCAAGTTGTTTGTGAACTTGATGTCTCAGGTTAGTAAAAGTCAAAAGGCTCATTTGAGCTCATTCAAGTATATAAACAAGTGATTCCCAAACTTAATTTTGAATCCTAAAATCTTGAAAAAGGTTGCGCTCAACTCATTCATGCTCATGAACTACCTGTTTAGATGAGTTAATGGGATCATTAACAGCTCTTTAGAAATATTACAACTTATTAAGCATATCATTGTCAATGTTATCACTCACTCTCTCTCTCTCTTTGATAACAAAAGAAACTATATTACATAGGGAGAAAAGAAGATACAATGTGCAGAGGCAAGGTGTCCACCAAAAAAACAGAAAATAAAGAAAGGAAAAAACAAAAAATAACAAAAAAACCGAAGATCACACCATTGAACTAGATAAAATTAACCAAGAAAACCCCTTTTCAGACCTTTCCATCATAATGTACAGAGCTCTTCATATTTGTTAATTCTCTTTTACCCTTCAATTTACAAGATTTGCCACCATCCAAGCAAACCTCATTTCCTCCAATAACATTTTTAAATCCAACTTATCCAAAAGATTTTGAGCTTCTAAATCCTCCTTGGGAATTTCCTCCACTGGCATAGGCAATATCCCTACGCTGTAAATTGTTACCAAACCATCATTTTCAAAAGTAGACATTCCCTCCAGACCTTCCAACAGGGAAGGATGAACATAAGATAAATCCCCTACTTTGTCACAAGAATTAGAAACGTACCCATATTGTTTTCGAATCTTGTCCAACAACAACCCCCCACCACAATCAAATTCACTCAAATCACCACTTTCTGAATCCAAAAAATCCCCCATTTCTCAAACTCCTTTTCTTTCCTTTCCCTGTTGCTACACCCAACCTACTTCTTTGTGAGAGAGTCTTCCACTAGAGTCTCTCCTTAAAAGCTTTGTCCCTATCACACCAAAATTTTATCTCTTCTCATCAAACACATTCTCATTTCGGCACCTATACGAGCTACCTTCCGGCAAGCATACACCTTACTACCCTCAAATCTGTCAAAATTCAGGCACAAGATATCATCAATCTCCCCCATAATTGCTCCTGGATTTTCACATCTTATATCCCCATTTTTTCTCCTTTTAATCCTTTTGTTTTTTTCTTCTGAAATTTCTTAGAATTATAAATGATAAGTCATTTGTCACAAGCTCGGAGGCTCAGCTTCAAAATAGCTCATTTTGAGCTTGCTCATTACAGTAACAAGCAAATCCAAGCATAATTGTAAATCTCATTTAATATATATGAGCTAAGCTTAAACAATATTAGATTTGACTCATGTAGGCTTGTGTAATAAACAAAACGAGTTTTTATTTAGATTCCACGAAACCAAGCTCAAATTTGAAGATCATTTATTACTAATTATGAGAAGTAATAAGCCTAAACATGTTAAAGCTTGGATCAACTCTCCTCAATTGTAGCCATATGGTTTACTTTCAAATACAAAATACTTGGTTGCACAAAGCACAATTCATCCATATAGCCCCAATTCTATGGTCAACAAATTTTCAACTTCCCCATTGTAAGAATTTTCTTCAAAACCATATAGATGGATGCTTTTATTCATCTAAAGACGATCCATATCACATTCACTATTCCCCCATAATCACCCCTAGTTTTACACTAATTAGATTAGAAAAAAAGTTAAAAATTTTTTTTTCCAATTTTGAACCATCACCTCATATTTCTAACTTAAGTTTACAGCAAAGGAAACTTCATCAGCTAAAAATAAAGATCAACTATACCATTCACAAATAGCATATTTTCATGCAACACCTCTCATAAATATGCTTTCTCATAAAAACACTTTGCAAGTTCATCCATCAACAACACAAAGAGAAGCTCCAAAGCTACCACTTGATATAAGCTTGCTTGAAATTCAATTCAATTGGGTTCTCTACTATTCTTCTCATGCAAAATTCTGTCGTTAATCATTCATTCATTTTTAACACTTAAATATAAGCCTGCTTTGATTGAAATTCAATTGTCTCCCTCCCTAATCTTATGCAAGTTTCTGCCCTTGATCATATTTATTCATTTTTGTTCATGTCCTTCAACTCCTCAATATCTCTACTCAATTTTACTCTTCCCAAAAGACACCATATTGAATATATCTAAGTAACATATAGTACACGTAATTTGATCCAATAACATTTGAATGGAGATTTTTCTGCTTTATTTAAAGCTTTTCAATTAGTAACAAATCAAGAAGAGAGCTTTCACGGTCAATCTCCTTGTAAAAAAGCTAAAACAATTCTTTTGCTCCATTGTTTAATATCTCAGTAGTTGTTCATCAAGATCTCATAAAATTTTAGCACAGACTCGAAAAAAGTTTATGCTACAGCAATTAGTAGATTATTATAGGGAAGTGTTTGCATTTTTCTCAATATGGATACTCTATTTTTTTTTGGATATAGACGTTCAAGGAGGGTTTGGACAGAGTCATCCCTCCCTTGGCCTCATATCTAGATTCTTAATATCATCCATGGGAAATTTTTCTTTAGAAATACCTTAAAACTTATTTATATCAGCCTGAAATGCTGTTAATCAATGACAGATCCTGCTTTTTCTTTTTGTTTTTTTGGGGGAGGGGGGGGGGGGGGGGGGTGGGCTGCAATTTTTTTTATATAAGAAAATTTCATTCATTAGAAAAGAAACAAAAGATACAAGCTTCGGGGGACAAACATCCTCCAGCAATCAGTCAAAACTAACCTAAAAAAAATTTAATATCATTTTCATGCTTTTCTATTAATAGCATATTATTACTCTTTTTTTTTGGATTTAGATGCTTATTGAGATTAGGCAGCACAATCGGAGAAGTGTGTCATCCTTCCACAATCCCTCCATATCCTATTCTAAATTTTGAATTTAAAGCTTCTCATGAGCAATTTGTGGTGTCCCTCTAGACTCTAGGAGACAAATTATCTTCTACAAATTATTCCGTAAGAACATTTAAAATTCTCTTCGGTTTCTTTTATGTTAAATGCTAAAACCCAAATCCTTCTCCAAACTTCAAAAGTTCAATTTGTTTTAACTTTTCCTTTGCCAAATCACTATTCATCAATACTTAATTCTTCTAATCTAAGATGGGCTATAATAACATTGTGATTAATTACAACAGGGCAGACGAAAAATCAACATTTAATAAAAATAATATTTAATAAAAATATTTATCTTTCTTTTTTTTTTTCTCCTCAGTGATTGGGTTTTAAAAACTATAGCTCTAACACTGATAAAGCTACATTTTGATGATATGTTAGTTCAATATTTTTTATATAATTTCTCATTTAATGATTATTTTATTTTATTTATATTTGTATATATGTATAGTTATGTGTATATAGTACATGCATTTGTTTCTTTTTTGAACAACAACTTTTGCCATCTGTTTGAATTTTAAGCTTTTAATCAAAAAATTCACAAGGACACATTGTCCCTAAATAATTAAAAATAAAATTTAATTCACATAAGAATAAAAATTACTTTTATAGATATACTTGAGAATATTTAGTATCTATAATCATATCTATATTTTTAATAAATAAATTCACAACTTTGATTTTTAATACAAAAATTTTATGCCTTAGCACAAAATAATAAGTTAATTAACTCATCAAATTGCAATTAAAATATCAAAAAAAAAAACATTGAATGATATAAATATAACCGTCTCCTGATCCCCCCCCCCCCCCAAAAAACAAGGGGGAAGAAAAACAGAATCATGGATATGCAACTGCTGCTAGTGAGTTACCCAACCCTACTTCCGTACTTCAGTTTCCAATGCACCTAGGGTGCATTTGTTTCACGAACTAAGAGTGGCTAAGCCGTTCTAGCTCATAGTTACTCAACAGAAGTAAGGAATAGTGCAAGCTAAGGGGAGCCTAGTCAATCTAGTGCAATGCTATTTCAGTCCAATCCTATCTGATACAATCCTGCAGAACCTCCGCATAAGAAACAAACACACCTTTACAATCTCAACTTATGGGTTGCCTCTTCTAATAAGGAACTTGCTTCTCCTTCCCTCAGACCTCTATCATCACTTCTAGGCAAGTCTAATCATTCCAATTTCTGATAAACTCTACTACCTGTCATATGCACTGCTAACCCCCAAAACCTGCCCCAAAAAAGGTGCAGATGTGAGGTATTCTGTCTCACAAAACCACAGTTCCTCAATACTGAGAATCAACCATAAGGCATTTACGGAACCATTAGCCTTCTAGCTCATCATACAAAAAGATGATAGTATAAGAATAGAGACTTTTCTTTTCATTCAGCTATATATATATTATATCCATCATGCGCGTCATCATTTCAAATTTTTTTTTTTTTTTTTTAAGTGTGAGGAAGCTCCCAAAAAACAATACCTCCTTGGACAATGCTTGAATTTCCCCAGAAGAATCAGTGCCACTCAAGAAGTCATATTTTTGTCCTTGTTTAATTCCTGTGTGAATACCGATCAATGAAAGAACAATTAAAAAAAGGGAAGGGAATACATGCATAAAGAATAAAAGATTATTTGATAGTCCAGGGTTCATGCTAACCAGTAATTTTATTAATGCCTGTCCCATAGCCAGAAACAGAATGAGACAAGCTGTTAGCTTGCAAGGATTTTGAAGACCTAAGAGCACCCTTTGGATTCTTTTCTTTTCCACCTTTACATCTTCGCTCCAGTGGATCATAATTCCTAGAGAAAGAAAGAAACAGGTATGAAATATAAGCCTTATAAGCCTCTAATATAGATAAGATAATCTTCTAAATTAATTCAGAAAACCAGAACCAGGAGAAAATTACATACTCATTCATAATGCCACCATTTATAGAATCACAATAACGTTTGAGCCATTGTAAAAACTCCAAATTGTCCAAAGGTCGCCCTTTAACAAGTTTGTTGACTTCAATATGCTGTCATGCCACATACAATGAGAGAAGACATCCAGATCAAGAAACAAAAATGCATACATTAGATCTTGCCAGCAAATGCAATATCTCCCAACTGAGAACATAAGATGACGCACTTAGGCTCATCCCACCCAGCATTTGAGTGGGATTCAAACCTCACCATCCCCATCCCTACTTACCCAGAAAAAAAAAAAAATGCAAATACCTCCCAGCTAGTGTTTTCAAAATCATTCCATTGTCATACAAAAGGTATCAAAAAGAAAAGCCAAGCAAAAAACCTGCCTGCCAGTTGGGGAAAATGGAAGAGGGGATCAAACAAACAAACAGCTTAACAGTTCATCCTGAAGTAACCATCTTTACTTGTATCACACCATCACTTTTTAAAAAGCATGATAACAATGGAAGACCTAAATCTGTACCATACAGTGTAACATCCAGAAAGCAACTACCAGTATTAAGAATTTAAGACAGTGGTCCCTTGGCGAATGAGGGAGACTGGAACCACTGAAATGAAAGAAGTTGAGTTCAAAAACACCTCATTCGTGTATTTGAATGATATTGCAATTGCAACAGGTAACCATCAAAGGGGTGTGTGCTTAAAACTGCAGGATGCGCCTGCATACTGCACAGTCAATCCACAAATGAATTCTTACACTAAGAAGAAACATGTAAAATCCTGCTAGTTTGGGGTGAAAGTGGTATATGAAATGAGAATATAGGATGACTTCATCACGACCAATTGAGATATATAGACCAGTGACATTAATGAAATCATTGTAATCTATGCATCTTTAATAAAGATTAAATACCAACCAACATAAAGCACAAGTCTTCATTTATTTAAACCTTACATATATGAAAATAAATAACAACTAGAATGTATAGGAGGGCCTAATCTGCAAAGATTAAATGTTTATGCACTGGTTTGGTCACGAAAGTCAGGGGAAATAATTAAACTATTCAAAAAATTTCAAACAAAATATAGCAACAATCATTGAGGCTTCCACAAGAAGCCGATGAAGCAACAATATTCAATTTGTTTAAATTAATGCAAAATAGAAATAGTGAAATGAACAGCTATTATTAGCAAATAACAGATGATGTTTTTTGAGGATTGGATACAGAACTAGAGAGGGGTAGAGAGAACACTTTAACAATTTTCAAACAAAATATAGAAACAAGAATTGAAGCTTCCACAAGAAGCTGGTGAACCAACAATATTCAAATTGTTTGATCAATGCAGCAAAAATATTCAAATTGTTCAATCCATGCAAAATATAAATTGTGAAGCGAACAGCTATTATTTGCAAAAGAACAGATGATATTTTTTAGGATTAGAGAGAGAGAGAGAGAGAGCAACCTTATCAATCTTCAACTTATTAAACACGTCCTGCAGAATTTTGTAATTTTGTATCATGTCATATTCTGATTTTGCGTCAAAATTCACCTGCATACAGCCAAACCTCAGAGAACATTAGTTTCAACGTGCATTTGAATGGAAAATGGTAATAGATGAGCATGTTTTTACCTTGTGCATTGGAACCACTCCTGGATGGGTCACATCCATCATCTGACACTGAACAGCACCAGATGCAGCCTAGCAACGATGGCTTTAAAAAAATTACTAAAATAAAATTAACCGAGTTCAAGCTTCAAACTAGAATTGAATGCAACTACTTGCATACCTACCCTGGTTTGCATGAATTTTTAAGCATAAACGACTTATAAAGGCATAAACCCAAATCAATACGCAACTATATCACTTCAAAATAGATTTCGAGAACCATCACTATAGAGAAATTTAAAAATAACTGTAACTTTAAAGGCGACGAATGTTGACGGAGCAAGTGATATTTTACAACAAGAAAACCCAGCCTAGTTTCAAAACGTTTCGTAATACAATTTCTCATTTCCATCGTTGAATGCATTCAAATTAAGCATCCAATTTTCGCACAATCGCACATGAGAAAAAAGTCCATTTCCAAAGATCCAGTAATAGAAGATAATGGTTCTTGATAGAGTTGAATGATGATGAAAAGGGGAAACATAGCCGACCCCGAAAGTTGAAAAATGAGGTTTACCTAGTTGAATACAAATGTTCAGAGAATGGTGCGTGCTTGTTAATTAAAAATGGTTTACACAAACATCAAGAACCCTAAAATACGTCATTTTTTCCTTTTTTTTTTTTGGCTTTCGCATTGAAAATCTATCTACACAAACATCGAGAGCCCTAAAATACGTTCCTTTCTCCTTTTTTTTCGCTTTTCGCATTGAATTCTAACACTAGAACCTTGTGTTTGCGACTTTAAACAACTAAATTGTACGTGTACCTCCTCGATTTTGGAGAGATTGAGCTGAAGGGTGGAGTTAACCCAAGCCAAAATCTCACTCCTCCCCACGAAGTACGCCGCGTCCATCATCCCGATGCTGGCCGCCATTTCTTCTTGCCCAAGGATCGCTTCGATTGCGGGGATCCCGAATCGATTTGGGGGAAGCCCGGAAGGGAAAAAGGAAGAAGACGAAAAGGGTACAGCCCGCCCGTCCTTAACAAGCTCGATCTCGAAAGAGAAACCGAAAGCTTAAAAGGTGTGGCTGTGCTATAAAGAGCGGTTAGCGCAGAGACAAAGAGAGAGCGAGAGAGAGAGAGAACGCCCGGGAGATGAATGTCCTTTGAATTTCTCTATGTTTTTGGAATGTTGCGGGGTGGGCGGGGCCACACGCACGTGCGAGGAAATGAAAACGTCAAATGCCCAATTTGCCCCTCTAGGCATATGAGAATTAGGGATAGGGTTGATCTGTTCACACATGTGCTCTCAAAGGAGAAAGCTGAACCGCAATTAAACCTCTCAATCTAGATTTGAATCCCCACCTCTCACACATGGACAACGTGATGTGATCACTAGCCAATAAAATTATTTTTTTCCCTAACATAAGAAATTCGAGATAGTATTTTTTTTTTTTTAATTACATGTGAACTTCAGCCACCAACAAGCCCTTCGAACTTCCTGGTGCAACACCAAATCTATGGATCAACGTCCTCCCCTAGGTCTCACTGATCAGGTAAAGTCTGGAATAAGAACACGGTTTTCGTGCATCAGTTGAACGTTCGACCAACCCAACTTCCACGACACATCTCCATTACCATTCATGGTCCCCGCTGGCTCACAGAAAACTCTCACCATTCACGGTACCCGCTGGCTATTCGAGATAGTATTTGATGTATAGGTTGTGGGACTTTAATTTAAATTTCTGTAAATTCTTTAATCAAATTTTAATACAATTTTTCATATTTAAGTGTTTTAAGTTGGAAAAATGAATGGGATACTTTAATAAAATCATAACATTCAATGTGATTGCGGCATTAAATATTGAATGCCACCGTTTTACATTTTAAATGTATTATTTAAATTTTCAGTTTCATGGTATTTATTGAAAATACATTAATTTTATTCTTTGAATTTCTAAATTCATTAGGGCAAAAAGTTACTTGTATGGCTACCTATAAAAGGGGCGTTGCAGCCTATTTCAAAAAAATAATTTCAACGTAAACCTTGCTCCTCTCTGACAATAGTTTTTTATTTATTATTTGTCTACAAATGTATTAATTAATCTTTTCACCCGTATGTATTGCCCATTTCTATAATTTTTGTGTTTGTAAGTGCACACAAAATCAATCTCGTCATGTCATCTTAGCGGTGGTACATGTAATGACTTCTACACTACTTTCCATAGACGGAAAGTTTATTTTAATAATAGTGATCCTCTTATGCGTACATATATTTTGTATAAAATTATTATAATTTTTTCTATTAATATCTAACGAGATTTATTTAAACCCATGTAAAATGCATAGTGATTTTTTAAAAACCAAATTGGGTGTTCGAGAACTTGGTTAGGATCCAGATTTGGAAGTATATGGACTCAAACAATGCAAAGTTACATGGCATTGTGTTCCGTTTAAGTCCATGCAAATCTAAATCCGTGGCTCGGCATCTTACTTTCAAACACATTCTTAAAATAATTGTATTTAAAAAATAAAATGCAAAACAACTCAATTTATAATTTCAAAGTGCAAATAGGAATAGAGTGCATGCATGCAACTTGGCAGTGTGGAACAAGTGAGAGGAGACGTTTACGACTACTCAAGAGATTTCATTGATTAAACACAAACAAATTTCCATTATAACACCATAATCTTATGTCATTACCATGCATCATTCCTTTCCTATAATTAGGGTTAGACTAGAAGCTCGTGGATTTAGCGATCTTAGGACTTATTGTGTTACTTTTAAATTGTCATTTACTTGAAATTTGTTGAAAATGGATGGGTTTCGGAGCTCACATAGTATTGTACTTGTGTTATTAAATGAATGTATTTTGGGGTTTTTATGAGTTATGTATACAAATTATAGTCAATGATTGAAATCATAAGACAATTTTCGTTTGATGATAATGAAAATTGTATAGAGACTCTGTGAACGTTAGTACATTATCAAATCACATAAATTTGTATTCTTCTCTATGTTAATTTTTATTATTTTTCATATTTGTTGTGCATGTGCGCAGGTATAACCTTGAGATGTGATTTTATAGCCAGATAGCTATAACAAATCAAAACTACGCACATGATGTTTATTATAAGGCATGTTTATTTTAGTTTTTTTTTTGTATAAAAAAATGCGTTGCTTGCATAGAGCTACTAGGCTAGAGATGGCTAGATATATAAGTTGGTTCGGTCGGAATAAAATCTCAAGTATTTGCCATATGTGCAATTTTGTTGGTGTATCACCTATCAATGTTAAAATTTGCAACATGATAAAATAAATAAACGAGAAATATGAATAACTATTTTCAATTGACTTGATGAAAATGGTATAATATTTACTCTCAGTTTCATGATATAATAATAACAAGAAGAAGAAGAAGAATAATAATAATAGTAATAATAATAATATGTAGATATATTAAGAGTTTTATTTTTTATTTTAATAATGACTTTTACGGTCTTGAGTTGTCAAAGTCGTGATCTAGCCAAATGCATGTTGGTGAGGATATATTTAATGACATTACTTGTATCGGTAAAAAGTACGCACGGTATTTTGAAAGCCTAAATAATTACAATCATGCCATATATACTTGTCAAACGAACTAATAATGAATAAATTAACTAATCACTCAACCAATCAATTTTCAAAGTGAAATTGACTTTAACTTGTCCAATCTCTTTAATTAATCTAATTGATATTTATAAGGCAATAATTACATGAGTTGTCAAAAAAGTGACACTTTACTAGCTTAACTAGAGTTAATTTCCTATAATAATAATAATATATATTTTTTTTTTAAGTAATAATAATGTCATACTTCATGACTTTGGATTCTCGCATCACATACCATAATCAAGACAATATGGTTCAAGACAATATGGTGCAGGGAGCACATATTCCATGCCCTAGCTTAAAAGTGTTAGATAATATATATTTTAATTTTAGACACTCTAATCTTTGTATCATTATTAGGGTTAGGTTTAATAATTGGGTCTAATTGTATTAAATGATGTAATTTTAACCTTTTGTGTTGTAATTGTCTCTCTTTGTATTGGATATTGATTGTTAACATAGTATCAGAGTCTTTGTTCAACATTCTCCCTAATAGTTGCCTTGTCAGGAGAGATCCTGATGTGTGAGGGGGAGATTGTTTGATTATCCCACATCCGTTGTAGAAAGGGTCAGTGGTCAGTTATTAAGTGTGAGGAAAAGTCTCACCTCATGAGCTAACTTTTTGAGTTGAGAAGGCCTTAGACCACCTAACTTATTCGCACTCTATTTGATTCCAACTTACACCCGTTTAACTATACATTAGTGGTTGACCAATGTCAACTAAGTTTTTGAAAATAACTTGTCATAGTTGATGGTTTACCTACAAGTTACATGGTATATGCTACAACCTGCAAATAAAATACATAATCATTTAATTGTTAGAATTGATTATCCAACAAAATAAAGTTCCATTAGAAAGTCATAAAGAGCAACATCGCATGGTTAATCTACTATTAAAAGGCTAAATTTTGTTCAAACTAATGATTTGACTAATTAAGTAATAAATTTTATATTTTGTTTTTTAACTCTCTCTGAATACTCTCTAATTATAACTTTGGACTATTTGCTACTTCCCACCGGTATTTTAAATAATCCCCCATTGCGAATTCAGTTGCACATTATTTTATTTTCATTTTAAATCCTTCATCACATTGTTTATCGATTTAAAAAGTTTAGCCTGTTCATCAATAAAATATATTTAAATTTGAATTTAATTAAAATGATATTTTTGGGATGTTCTCGCTACAAATCCAAACTCTATTAAATTTTTTTTTTCCATTTAAAGGTTGTAACCAAATCTTAAATTTGTTTTCTTAAACCCATTTTTTTGCATTTAAATGCTTCTAATTGATCGATTTCCAAAATATTTCCTTATTAAAAAAAGCTTCAAAATACCCCATTTGACTTCATTTCATTTAATCATTACAAAAAAAAAAAGTTCAAATTTGTTAATTTTTTCTTGATGTAGCCAAAAATATTCAAAAGTGTTTTTTTTTTTTTCCCACAAATGTCTTTTTCTACATGGAAAATTTCTTTAAAATTTTCCAAAATTACCCAAATGCCACTTTGTTTCCATTTAATTTAAAACGATTAGATAAATTTATTTTAAGTTCCAACTTTGGTCTAAAATGTTGAGAGTTCTTTAAATTTTAGGCTTGCCTTCTTGCTTTATTTATTATTTTTCTTTAATTTTTGTCTGTTTGTTGCGGTTTTTCCTTTGATACTCGAATTTGTGGAATGTTTATTTTTCAATAATAGATTAGTTTCAATAGGTTAGTTACGATTGGTTATACAAAAAATTATGTTATTATTAAAAATTAAATAACAATGTAAAACATTTTATGAGTTCATAATAAGGAATAATTATTCCCATATTTCATATTAGGATGTCTATTCATTTCTGATTACATGTTCAACTAATTAATTTAAATATGTATAAACCATAACTATTTTCTTCATTCCCAAAATTTAAACTATATTTCATGTGATTCTTAGGAGTAGCTATTGACTTTATAGGTCACACTCGGTTTTAATAATGACAAATACTTAGGTATTTGATGGTTTTCAAATGTTCGTGCAGACTTAAATGAGCATCTCAAAAAATGATACTTAAAACAACATGAAGACCCTGATGACTTTAATTTGTATTTCCAATTCAATTTATATAATATGAGTCTATAATAGTAACTTAAGATAAGGTCTGTATTACTTACCTGCATATCAAATATACGGTAAGCTCAGTAAGACCATAGTATGAATATAGGTCCTAACACTCACACACATATCATACAAAATATAGGTGTGTTAAAATGCACTAAATTGAAAATTTATAGGGAATCTGAGAGAGTTCGGGCCACCAAACCCAGGAGTTCAAAACTCCTCGGGTACCCGAACTGTTGAGAAGTCAACAGTTGACTTAGGCTCTCGGCCAATCAAACCATTTTGTGCATACTGTCCACGGGCGCCCGAACCACCTAAAAGGGACATTCCACCAACTTAGGCTACCGAGCTATTTAGTTCAAACTGAGCCCCAAACACACGAGTTTAGGATACCGAACATATGACCGGGCACCCGAAGTTACAAAACAATATTTCTAACTTTGATTCGGGCCACTGAACTCAAACTCAGGCTGCCCAACTAAATTTAAAGACTTTTATTATTGTGTCTATTTGGGCGACTAAACCATGGTTCAACCACCTGAACCTCGTCGGGGTTAAATTATTTTAACTGCAGTAAAATCGGGTTAAGTTGGGTTAATGGTGTTTAAACATTTTGAATTTTTTTTATAATTTCCAACAAGTCCCAAACGGTTATAATTTTACCATTGCATATAAACATAGACTCATTTGCAAAGATTAGTAATTAATTAGCAATTTTCATTAATCAAAATTTTCTCTTTTGAAAACACTCTCTTTGTCCAAATACTCTAAAATCTTCACTTCCTTTATACATTCTGAGATTATGAGAACATATTTAGAGTGTTTGTGATTGTTAGACTTACTAGAAACTTCCATTTGTGTGATTGATTATGATATTATTTTTGGGGAGTTTAGCTTAAGTTTATCCCACATATTTTGATATTATAAATCTTGTGCTGGGATAAACTAAGTGAGTTTAGGATATTTGCATTGTTATTGCAAGTGTCCAATAACTTTGATTTTTGTTGTGCAAAAATTTTTTTAACAAGCAAAATATTTTCAAACTAGTAATGTGCTTATTTCATTGAAAAGAATCTTCTTAAACTAGTTTGAATATCTGTTTGATATCTTTGAAATATTAATTTGCTATTGAACTGTGCTTTACTTAAATTTCAAGATATTACTTGTATTGAACACTCTTGAGCATTTCACTGATTATACCATATTGAGCGTTGATAGCACAACTATTTGTATCCCTGAGCTTACACTATATCCATATCTTTGATGTGTATGTGACTGTGCGTATTAGGTATATATCTATTTTATATGAAAGCATAATCACTGTACCATTTGATTGAAAAAATTGCTGTTGTATTTTCAAGTGTGATTTGAGGGGGCGGTAATCCAGCCCGGTAAAGATTGTGCATAAAGGTTGAGGTCAACCCTATACTAATTGACCTGATTGTTTAGGTGCCGATCCACCCCTTTAAGTGAGCATTATAGTGGTAATCCTTATGTTTGTTAGCCAAGGCGGGGACGTAGGCAATTTGCCGAATCTCGACAACACTTCTGCGTGTCACTTCTCTTTACTGCTTTCTGATGTATGCTTGGTTGATTAAATTGCGTTATTTAATTTCTGCTACATATTACAATTGATTTATTTTACTTGCACTATATTGACCTTAGGGTTGTGAATATATATACTGCTGTTAGGATACTGACCTATGACATTAATTTAAAAAAAACCAATTCACCCACCCTTTTGGGATCACGGTAAAGCTAACACAGTAGCTACTCCACCGAACCAGACGAGTCGTTCACCATGATGGTAACTTTAGCTCCATCAAGATCAAGGCTTTTATTTGAAAAATAAAAAAGAAAAAAAAAGAACAAAGTATATTTTTATTATAATTTCTCTCACATCAAATAGTATTAAAAATAAAATTTTGTTATTGTATGATTAAAAATTTTAAAATTAACATATTTAAAATGAAACTTTTATTCATTAATATGCTACATATTTTATTTTTATTTTTATTTTTTCAATAATCAAATACGAACAAATATATTAACATATTTAACATATTTAAAAATTTTAAAATTAACATATTTAAAATGAAACTTTTATTCATTAATATGCTACATAT
This sequence comes from Malania oleifera, assembly GCF_029873635.1. NCBI lineage: Eukaryota > Viridiplantae > Streptophyta > Magnoliopsida > Santalales > Ximeniaceae > Malania > Malania oleifera. The sequence goes on from NC_080428.1 coordinate 68,663,937, forward strand.
TTTATTTTTATTTTTATTTTTTCAATAATCAAATACGAACAAATATATTATTTTAATTTTTTTTAAACTTTACCTTATATTTTTCAAATTCCAAACTGGACCATAGGAAAATGAGTATTTTTTATTTTTTATTTTTTATCTTTAAAGAGTTATATTACTTTATTATGCGAGATAATTGCTATGCTTTGTAATTTTTATATTTTAGCATAACTTTGAGGCTTTTGTTATTTTCAATTTTAAAAGGGCACAAGTCGTCTCAATTTGGTGCCACCTTGCTTTTCATTTATTTATTTTTAAAAAAAGAAGAAGATAGTACCGTACACCTTTAGCAAGAACAATATATCCTATTATTATTCTCTTTATTTCTTTGCAATTTTCTCTTAATTTACCGAGTCCCTAATTTATATTCACATTTTCCCCTTGTTTGATTTTATTTTGAGATATTTTCATAGAAACATCACAAGACATAGCTAAGATTGGACTTGCATAGTCTGTTTTAAGACGTACTTAAGATTAAATAAGATTCAATTTACCTTAACAAAACAAAATCGAACTGCTTTAAAAAGACTAATTGAGGTGTGGGTAACTAGTTTTTGTGCCTCTATCCACCAATTAATTGAATCTCACCAATTAACATAAAAAATTATATGTTTCATGCCAAAATATATCAATATATAAATTATATTTTATCAATATTGAATAAGGATAAATTATATCGTGTATGAATGACTAATAAAAAAGAAAAAAAACCTAAAAATAAAGCAATTCTCAATTTATGTGTCTTTATATTTATATTTTTTAATATACCAATTTAGTTTAATAATCTGTCACAATTGAATGCGATCAATTGAAATTGAAAAACTTAGGGTCTATTTAGTTATAGAAAATATTTTAAATTTTTTAGTTTTATAAATAACTAGAAAAATGTTAACTTATTTTTTTTTAGTTATTCATGAGTTGTGTTATGAAGGTAGAAAATAAAGAGTAATTTTTTTATTTTTATTTTTATTTTTATGTTTTAAAATAATTACAAAAAAAATTTATTTTTCAATTTCTCAAAAATCATATAAGATAATAATTAGGATCATGAATTTTTGAGTTTGAATTTAGATTTATATGGATTCGAAAAAAAAAAAAAACTTTATGTATTATCCATACAAACTAAAGTTCAATATTCGAATTCCATGTTCCCAAATACAAAATAAGAGTTAGAAATTTAGAAAATAAAAAATATTTTTAAAATTTTTTGTATAAATTTAGAAAATTTTTTTAAAAAAATGTAGCAATTTTGTATTATTTGAAAAAATAGAAATGAAAAATGAAACTATTTTCACAAAAAAAAAATAAAAATTATGTGGATTTGAAAGAAACTCAATACAATTTTATATTATATTTTTTTTATCTAAATCCACACAAATATAAACACACGATTTGAGTTTCATATTCTCAAATGTAGGGTTATTATTGTTTATTTATTCCATACAAATTTTGTAAAAATAAATTTTTATTTATTTTTATAAAAATTTCTCCATAATTAAAAGAGTCTTAAAATTTTCAAACTATGTATCTCACTTAACTCATCTCATTTGTTTGATTTGAATAACCTTTAAATGGAAATTATTTTGAACTAATTTACTAAAAAAATAAACCGACCTTACATGAAATGTTTGATGGTAACTTTGAATTTTATTAAAATTGATGAAATTTATTTTATAATAATGGGTTTAATTAGAGATGAAACAAATTTTATTTTAACTTTTTTATTCTCAAAACAATACAAAAACAATATCTCATTTTTTAATTTCCATCATTTTATAAAGATCTTGAAAAATAATAAAGAATATTTTATGTTTTAATAAAAAATTAAAAAATTAAAAAAAATGATATTTAATGATTATTTAAAAACCAATTCCTTTTTCACAACAAGATTATTATTATTTTTTTTCAGACCAAAACATTTTCGAACTCATGCTGCATGCATGATCCATGGCATCATTGGGCTGACTTGGACCCTGGCCCAAACAGAGTCCAGGCCCCTAATGGCATTTCGTCGTCAGCCCAACTAGCCACATAGCAGTAGGTTTTACGGCTAGAATTCTATGACGCCATTGAAGGAGTCTCTCTCCCATTTTGTCTTCTTCATTTCGATCCTTTGCGCCGAAATTCAAATTCTGCGGACCGCAGCACCTGTAAGGCTGTAACATAGCATGGCGTACGTCTCCTTTTACCGAAACTGTAAGTCTTCTATTTCATATCAGATAAAGAATGCTGCTGCTGCTGTTTGGTTTTGATTTTGTCTGTGTTTTTGTTTTCGTTTTTTAAACTTCTGAAAGCATGCTTTCATTACTTCTTCGTATCATTGCATGCGGTCTGACCTGCCTTGCTCATTTCCGGTGTGTTGTCCGTTCGGTTCACTTTAATTTTGTTAAAAACTCATTCATCAGAGTTGCGATTTCTTTTTCTATTTTCCCTTTTATCAAATTGATTTTACTTTGATTGGTTTGTTGATCAAATATGAAAACAAGATCGAATTAAATCCCCACTCTCGTCTTACGTATAATTAAAAAAAATGCATGTCTTGTGCTGGTTTGGTAACTAAAGAAAAAGGGAAAAGCGGAAATTGACTTAACGGCAAATGGTCACATTAGCTCAGTCAGGGGAGGCTTTTATATTTTGAGGTCACAAATTGTGGACAATACGGGGTTCAAAGTTGAAGCTGTTAGTTTTCCTACTATTGCGGTTATTTCACACTGATCCATTGGCGGGTTTTGTTTTTTTTTGTTTTTTGTCTTTTTTTAAATTTATTTATTCCAATTTGAGTAAAAGGCTTGCTCTGAGTGAAAACCTGGTATTTTGAACATGTTTATGCTTCACAGATGGGATAAAATTTCAAGAAGCCTTACGAGAAGGAGCTTTTTGATGCTGAGCTAAGGCTTGTGGGAGAGTATGACTCTAGTTTAAGAGGTTGTTGTGGAGGGCTCATAGGCCCTTAGCCATATCCACAATGCAGCAAGAATGCTTCTTACCCTTGATGAGAAGAACCCACGGATATTTTTTAATGAGAAGCACTTTTTAGGAGGATTAACAGGTATAATAGTCTCTTTGTATGAGAGCTAGAAGAATCTCGATTACATGCTGGTGCTTACTTTGTAGAACCTGCTTGAGCGCTCTCTTCAAACTCTCATGTTCAAATCTGGTGTGGCCAAGTCAACTCACAATGCTAGAGCGCTCATCGGGCAAAGACTTATTAGGTATTAATAATGAGTTATCCTTCCTATGAAAGAAGTTACTCTCTGTTTTACTTCTATATTCTTATCATGTTTTTTTCTTTTTGTACATTGTTTATTTATTTTTATGCATAGGTATAGTTACTATTTAGTCCTCATTGACAGGTTATTAATTCTTGAGTTCTTGGATTTTCACTTTCTTAATTAATTTTCTCTTGAGTTATATTTGGCTTTTGAAATTTCTAGTACCGAAGCAGATGTCAAGGGAAAAATTGGAAGATATTGGAAGTCTCTAATCATTATACTTGTTAATCATCTCTATTTTTTTAGTTATTGATCCTTATCATATTTTGCTGACATAAATAAACAAGCAAGCAAAGTTCTTGGCCATGTAGTGATGATGCCTTGTAACTTCTAGTGATTTGTTAAATTAGTGTTGGACTCTGAAGATTTTGTTTTATTGTTCTTTTAAAAAAAATAAAAAAATAAATTGGACATTTCGTTGCATATGTTTTTTGTTGTTATCAATAGATGGAGAAAGAGAGAAAATGTAGATGGCAAGTATATGGTTCAAGGTTATGATGGGGGTTAGAACCAAGAAGGCTGAGCGCTTTGTAATTTATTGAAAGTAGAGGAATATGAGTTGTTCTTCCAGAAAAGGGTCTGGATTTGATGTTATTCTATAAGAAATGGAATTTTTACAAGTTTGCAAGTAAGAAGCATGGGATTGTGAGAGGGACATCCGAGACCCACAAGACCTTTTAGATAGACTGGGGTGCTCTGTAAATTTGTATCCTTTAGGCCAGGTTGCCATGGTTGTTTCCCCTACAACTTATGAAATATCAAAAAAAAAAAAGTGTGGAAAAAGAATTGCAAAAATTGGCTTCTCATTTTGTTTAGCTGCATTTCATGGTCCATGCTTCCTTGGTTGGTGTTTAGGGGGGGGGGGGGGGGTGGATTTTGATGTCATTATATTCACTAGTGAGGCTTCAGAATTATCTCTAAGTGTGAGGGGTTTCAATTTGTTTATTAAGGATTGTAATTTGAGGGATATTCATCTTTCAAATGCTCAGTTTACTTGGTTCAAAGATGGCATTAGAACAACGACTTCTAGGATTGATAGATTCCTGTTTACCACTAAATGGGACGTTGCTTTTCCTAGCCTTACTCAAGAAGTACTTCCTAGAATTGTTTTTGATCATTGTCCTTTGATTCTTGAATCTAATCCTATTAAATGGCCCCCCTATTCATTTAGATTTGAAAATACGTGGCTTTTTTATCCTAATTTTCAGAGTTTGATTGGGAATTGGCGGGGGACTATAGAAGGGTGGGAAGATTTTTGCTTTATGAAAAAATTGAAGTACGTGAAAGAAAAACTAATACTGAGACCTTTGGTGATGTTAGATCCAGAAAAAAAAGTATTCTTGAGGAATTGAGGCAATTGATAGATTGGCTAGGGAGGGACCCATTTATGATGATATTGCTGGAAGATGTATCTAGTTGTCTAATGAGTTTAAACAAGTTGTTTAAAGTGAAGAGATGAGCTGGAGGCAGAAATCTAGGATGAATTGGGTTAGGAGTGGGTTTTGTAACTCTTGACTCTTCCATAGGGCGGTGAATGGTAGGAGAAGAAAGAATTTTTTTAAAGAGTTTGAGGACAATAGAGGAGTGGCTATTATAAATCCTCACTGTATTGCAGGTTTGGTTACTGATTTTTATTGGAATCTATTTGTAGAGGAGGATAAGGGGAGAGTGATGGTTGAGGGGCTGGATTGGTGTCCTATATCAGTTGATAAAGTAACTTGGTTAGAGAGACCGTTTGAGGAAGAGGAGATTAAAAGCTTGGTTTTGAGAAGGATAGAGAGAAGGCCCTTGGGCTGGATGGCTTTACTATGGCTTTCTTTTAGGACTGTTGGGATATTTTCAAGGGAAACCTTCTTAAAGTGTTTTCTTGAATTCTTTGATAATGGAGTGGTAGGAAGGAGTATGAATTCTATTTTTATTACCTTGGTGTCTAAAAAAAATTGTGCAGTCAAAGTTAAGGATTTTAGATCAATTAGCTTAGTCACAAGTGGTTACAAGATTTTGAGTAAGGTGTTATCTAAGAGATTGGCTACTGTTTCTGGAGAATATTACCTCTCTTAGCAAGAGTAATTTTTTAGGTGGTAGACAGATCCTAGATGCTGCCTTGATCGCAAATGAGGTGGTTGAGGATGCTGTTCAGAGAAATAAGAAAGGTCTAGTGCTGAAAGTAGATTTTGAGAAAGCTTATAATAGGGTGAATTGGAGTTTTGGATAAGGTTATGGCTAGAAAAGGTTTTGGTCAAAGGTGGAGGAAATGGATTAGAGGGTGCCTATCTTTTGTAGTCTTCTCTATCTTAGTAAACAATGAGGCTAGGTCTTGGTTTAATGCTCCTAAAGTTCTAAGACAGGGGGATCCTCTCTCCCCTTTTCTATTTACTATTGCTGTGGATGCTTTGAGTAGGGTGATTGAGGGAGGAATTGATTGAGGGTTGGTGAAGGGGTCAAAGTAGGGCATGAGGATTGTATCTTTTTGCACCTTCAGTTGTAGATGATACTATTCTCTTTCTTACATATAGCATGGGTTGCTTCTCTAATTTGCTAACTATCCTACAGGTTTTTGAGAAAGCTTCCTGGTTGAAAATTAACTTTTTTAAGAGTGGTTTGGTGGGCCTTGTCATCAATGTGGACTCTTTTGTTAGGCTTGTGGGTTGTGCTGTTTTGATTTGGACGATTACTTATTTAGGTGTTCCCTTAGGAGGTAATCCTTAATGTTGATTCTTTCTGGGATCTAGTTTTTGAGAGAGTGGCAAAGAGATTGGATGGGTCTAAAGGAGCTTTTTTCACCTTAAATATTACTCTCATCTGCACATGTCTATCCTCCATGCCTTTGTATTATCTTTCTCTTCTAGAATTCCTATGAGATTTGCGTGGAGGCTTGAGAAATTAATGAGAGATTTCTTATAGTCGAGTGGGGGAGAGAGTAATAGAAATCACTTTGTAGGCTAGGAGATTGTGTGCAGGTCTTTTGGGAGGGAGGTTTGGGTCTTGGTAATTTTGTGTTCAAAAACATTTCATTGGTGGGGAAATTGTTATGTTGTCCTTTAGAGCCTATTTCTCTTTGGCTGCACAGCAAATTTGGCCTACCACAAAATGGGTGGGATGCCATGGTTAATATTACTCATGCGGCTCCTGGGAAGTTTATGTCTCAGATTTATGATCATTCCAAAAGTACATGGTGGGTAATGGGGAGTGAATTCGTTTTTGGGAGGATCTTTGGGTTGGGGAGATGCTTTTGGCTATTGCTTTTGCTTGTCTTTATCGAGTCTCTATTCTTCATGATACCCCTATTTCTGATATTTTTTATCTTTTGCAAAGGGTTAGTCTCTCTTGGAATTTCCATTTCGGGAGAAATCTGAATGGCAGAGATATTAATGAGTTGGCTCTTTGAACCAGTTTGCTTGATTCTTTCCATGCTCTTTTGGGGAGTGATGAAAGGGTTTGGAGTTTAGAACCATATGGGAAATTCTGTTGTAAATCTTTTTTCTCCTATATACCCCTTTGGGTAATTCTCTCGTAAATCTTTTTTCTCCTACTGGACTTATGATCCTAATGGGGATCATTTTTTGGTTTGTATTCTTTGATCTGGAAAACTAAAGCTCCCTAAAAAATAAAAAAGTTTTTATTTGGAGAATTGAAGCAAAAGTAAACTAAGGCAGCCTATGGAGGAAGATCAAGAACAGAACAATGTGGAGATGGAGCAGGATCCTAGTGAAGATACTTTATCCAACAGAGCTCTTGTATGTGAATCAAACCTGCTTTCTCTTGGTATAAACATGTAATTAAAATATTCTGCACTGGGGAGGGTGGCCATGTGTAATCAGGTCTCTATGGATGCTTTGATCCTTTTGCTAGAATTGTTAGTGGTTGGTTGGAATTTGACAGTTAACCCTGTAATTAACCAATGCTGGTCTGTGACTCTGTAAACTAGACATTGTTTCTATTTTTTTTGATAACAAACATTGTTTCTAATTTACAACGAAAATGTTAAATCATCAAAATTAAGAAAACTTTGGGTAGCTTAGGGTTTGGTCTTTCCAATGTCTCCCACCTATCCATCATGGGGAAGAGCTCCTCCCTGCTTGGAAGGATTCTGTGGAGTAATTGGAGAGCCTAAACCTTGGCAGGGGAGGGCTTGGGTGTCTAATGGAATTTTCTATGAGATTTGGGGGAAGGATGAATAAATAGAAGGAATGAAGAATTTGTTTAGGAGAGAATTTAAGAGTTGTGCAATAGTTTAAATTCCTTCTTTTGGACAGATTTGGGGTCTAGAGATTCTTGCTTTACTTGCTCCAATGGGGGAGACAGGGATGTTCTCATCTTGGAATGGTGACAGAGCTTTTTGAAGTGAGGAATAGAGATTGAGGTTTCTAGAAGCCAAGTTGTTCCATCTCTGCTTGGTTGGCTTCGATCCTTGCTCAATCCTTGTCCAAATTTTGGTGGGGGGGCTAATGGGGAGAGGAAAGCGTCTTTGTTAGATTTGAAAATATGTGGAAAAAGGAGAATGGAGCTATCTAACAAGTCTAAGGACTAGGCCGTGTTCAAGAAGTTGGGATTTGAAGCCAGTATCATATCCAAGGGAACTAAGGAGATTTTTGGTGTCTTGAGAAACTCATTTGCCGAAGCTAAAGAAGAATTAAGGAAGTTGCAATGATGTAATTATGATGCTGAAGAAAGAGGCAATTGACCCATTCATTGAAGGAAATTTATGCAAAAGATGAGTTCATGTAGGAGACAGAGATCAATCCAGTGGCTTCAGGAAGGAGATAGAATTCAACATTTTTACATGCCGAGGTGGTTGTTAGAAGACTAAATATTAGGATCTATTTCCTTTTAGAAAGAGGATGGGATAAGATTGAAGAGAAGGATATAGTGGCCTGTGTGTTTGGTATCTCCCATATGTGTGAGAATACACGGATGCACACAGCCACACAGTCATACCCATTTTTGTATCTTGATATAGTGTGGGATAGAAAGGTGTTGGGTGGTGGAACTCTTGTCTCTTTTCTGTGCAGGAATTGAGATACTAATAACACAGTTGAATGATGAGCCGCATAAGGATTTGGAAAGGAATGTCTTGTGCAAAGAAATTGTAAATGCAATATAAGAAATAGGGCAAGACAAGCCCCCAAGACCAGATGGCCTCTTGGTAGGTTTAACAGATTATGAGATATTGTGGGAGAAGTTATGATTGGATTAGTCTAGGATTTCTTTGCACAAGGGCTTATGCCTGGAAAAATTTAAACCACACATTCATCACATTAATTCTCAAGAATTATAAGCTTATGAAACTTAAGGATTGATGACCTATTAGCCTGTCTTACATTGTTGACAAGATTAAATCCAAAACAATGACTAATAAATAAGCTGATAGATGTTCTTCTTTGTCTTATTTCTCCATTTAAAAGTGGATTTGTGAGAGGGACACAAATTGCTGATTACTCCTTTTTGACACATGAAATCACCCGTAGTATGAATCAACGGTAAGGAGAGGGAAGAAATGTCCGTTGTCATGAAACTGGACATGAGGCCTATAACAAGGTGGAATAGGACGTATAAGTATGTCGGAAAAAAAACATGGCTTTCCTTGCCGGTTTTGTTCCCTGGGTTATGTTGTGTGTTATCGGTTTTCTTTGTGGTGTTGGTCAATGGGAGCCCATCTCCATCCTCCAAGCCTTATGGGGGCTTAAACAAAATGACTCCATCTCTCCTTATCTTTTTATTATGTGTGCCAAATGTTCTATTTATTGCCATTAAAAAAGCTAGTAATAATGGTCTGTCTGGTGAGGACTTTAGTATGGAGATATAGGAAGGGGTGTACTATGTTCCAAAAGATGAGATTGTGTAGTGGTGTCATCAAGCTTGTTTACAGGTGTTAAGAAAATGTTGTTTGGAAGGGATAAGAGGGGCAGGCAAGCAGTGGCCAGGATCAAAAGCATCCTTAGCAGTTAGGATTAAGAGAACAGAAGTAGAAGTAAGGAAGGCAGATTATGGAGGAAGATCAAGAATAGAACAATGTGGAGATGGAGTAGGATCCTAGTGATGACACTGCCCAGTCAAGCTCTTGTAATTGAACCAACTCTGCTTTCTATTAGTGTTACATGTAATTAAAATAGTCTGCCTTCAAGAAAAAGACGAGGAATGTGGCCACACGTAATAGGGTCCCCATAGATGATCCCAAAACTGTTGGGCCCGCCTCATATGATAAAAGGAGAATGAGGTTGCACATGGTGGTTAGATATGGCAGCAGGTTGCTGCAGCCACTTAAATAAATAATAAATCAAGGGGAGGCAAAGACTTGTTGGTGGTCAGATTTGGTTGTGAGTTGGCACCCACTCCAAGGAAGAAAGATATGGTGACGTTTGTTTTTGCTGCAATGATCTCCTCCCTTTCTCCTATAAAAGGAGTACATCTCCTCCGTTGTAAGATTGATAAACACACACAAAAAAATTTGAGTGAGAGTGAGTGAAGACACAATAAGTGTGAGTGCACTGTGAGTGTATATTAAGGTGAGTGAGTTGAGTGTATTGTAATCCTCCTACTTCTTCACTGTATACCCATATATATATATATATATATAGTGAAGTTACTCCTCTCCCGTGGACGTAGGCTAAATTGGCCGAACCATGTAAATCTTGTGTGTGCTTTGTGTGTGTGTTATTTGATCTTCGGCGGGATTCATATCCTAACAATTGGTATCAGAGCTACTGGTTTACCGCCTTAATGGCAGGTTTTATTGCTATGTATTAATACCGCCTTGATGGCAGGTTTTATTGCTATGTAATACTGCCTTGATGACAAGTTTTATTTTTGTGTATTAATACCACCTTGATGATAGGTTTTATTTTTGTGTATTAATACCGCCTTAATAGCAGGTTTTATTGATGTGTATTGATACCGCCTTCATGGCTGGATCTGTTCTTAATCTTTGAGATTATACTGTAGCAATATTGTTCACAACAGTTGTCCACGTACAGTACCAGAGCATATTAAATGGAGGAAAGTACAAGTCTTGGCAGTAGTTCCATGATCAGACTTACAGAGATAGATTATTCCATCCGGAAGACAATGATGGAAGATTTGTTGTATTGTAAAGATTTGTTCAATCCTATTGAATGCAAAGGGATCATACCAAGTGGAAAAATGAGTCTGATTGGAAGAAGCTCAACAGAAAAGCTGTCAGTGTTATATGACAGTGAGCTGAGCCGAGGGCAATCCGTGATACAGCCAAAGAAATGGATGGCTACAAACTTTGGCAACATTTGGGAGAGATGTACGAGCCAAAGAATGCCAAGAACAAAGCCTTCATGATAAGAAGACTTGTGAATTTAAAATTATGTCATGGACAAAATGTTTCAGATCACTTGGATAAATTCAATGAAATTATTGATAATCTGACAAGCATGGAGTTGACTATTGCAGATGAAATACAAGCATTGGTCTTGCTGAGTTCATTTCCAGATAGCTGGGAGACACTGGTGGTAGCTCTCAGTAATTCAGCACCAGACGGAAAGGTAACCTTGAGTATGGTGAAGGATAGCATCACTAGATAAGGCAAGAGAAGAGCTGAGCAAGACTTGCCCACTCACTCTTAAGGACAAGCGATGGTCACTAAGAGGGGCAAAAGTAGATGTTCTTAAGGTGACAAGAAGAACATAGGCATGTCCAGAAGCAAGTCCAGAGGCAAATCAAAATCAAGAGGTAACTTCACTTGCTTTTATTGTAATAAGCTTAGACATATAAAGAATGACTGTTGGAAATGGAAGACAAAACATACCAGTGAAGACAAGAAAGATGAGGACAAAAGTAGTGCAGCTGTGACTTCTAATGAAGGTGAAACTTACGTGGTGTGCGAGGAAGGATGTGTTAACCTCACTTGCCAAGACACAACATGGACGATTGACTCTACATCATCATTCCATGTAACAGCATGAAGGTACTTCTTCTCATCTTACAAAATTGGTGATTATGGTTTTGTTAAGATGGGAAATGAAGTCAAATGCAAAGTTGCTGGTAAAGGAGATGTGTTGATAGAAACAAATGTTGGATGCAAACTACTACTGAAGAATGTTTGGCATGTACCAGACATTCGCCTTAACCTGATCTCCACAGGTCAACTTGATGACATGGGTTATGAAAGTTATTTTGGTAATGGAGTCTAGAAGCTCAAGAAAGGGAATTTGGTGGTGGCCAAAGGAAAGAAGGATGCTAACTTATACTACATTCAAGCTAAGCAACTCTGTGCAGGAGATGTGAATGCTACAGAACATGAAGTCACCACCGAGTTATGGCACAACAGACTTGGCCACATGAGCGAGAAAGGACTCCAGATTCTTGTAGGGAAAAAGCTCCTTCCAAATTTCTCAGGTAATTCTTTAAAGAATTGTACTCATTGTTTACCTGGTAAACAACATTGAGTTGCATTTCGAAAGAACCCCCCATTTAGGAGAAAGCATATTCTAGATATGGTTTATACTGATGTGTGTTTTATGAATGATAAAAGTATATGTGGATCATTGTATTTTGTAACATTCATTGATGACTACTCTAGAAAAGTGTGGACTTATCCTTTGAAAAGTAAAGACTAGGTGTTAGATATGTTCAAGAAGTTTTAGGCCAATGTTGAAAGACAAAGTGGAAGAAAGCTCAAATGTGTTCGTTCAGGCAATGGTGGTGAATACATTGGGCCATTTGAAGAGCATTGCAGATTCCATGGTATCAAGCTTGAGAAGTCAGTTCCCAAGACTCCTCAACACAACGACACTGCAGAAAGAATGAATAGAACCATCTGTGACACGATTATTTGCATGCTCTCTCATTCAAGACTGCCAAAATCCTTCTGGGGTAGGGCGTTAATGACAGCAATTAACCTCATCAACCTTTCTCCTTTAGTTCCTTTAAGGGGTGACATTCCTAAAAGGATCCAGATTGGGAAAGATGTATCCTATAAACACTTAAAGGTATTTGGTTGTAAAAATTTTGTCCATATTCCTCGGGGTGAAAGGACTAAACTTGATGCAAAGACGAAAGAGTGCGTCTTCATCAGTTATGGTATTGATGAGTTCGGCTACAAATTATGGGATCCAAAGAACAGGAAAGTCATCCGAAGCAGAGATGTGGTGTTCTTTGAAGATAAAACTATTGACGATTGTGAGAAGGCCGATAATCCAAAGCATGCCCTCAGGAATCCAATCAAGATGATTCCAGATTCACCACCATAGCCACAAGAAGAGAATGACAATAACAGGGAAGTTGATGAGAGTTATGAACCAATAGTTGAAGGTGATTAAGAAGCTCCAGTAGCAGAACCCCAAATACGAAGATTCACTCGAGAGCGTCAACCTTCTAGTAGATACTCACCAGATGAGTATGTGTTGCTAATTGACAGGGGAGAGCTAGAATGTTATGAGGATGTCAGGTCGCATGGGCACAAGAATGAGTGGTTAAAGGCTATGCAAGAAGAGATGAAATTCTTGCATGAGAACTACACTTATGATTTGGTAGAATTACCAAAGGGAATGAAAGCACTCAACAACAAATGGGTGTTTAAATTGAAAAATGAAGAAGGAAACTCACAACCAAGGTACAAGGCGCGACTAGTTGTGAAAGGCTTTGATCAAAGAAAAGGCATTGATTTTGAATAGATTTTCTTGCCCGTGGTGAAGATGTCATCTATTTGAGTTGTTCTCGGATTGGCTGTCTGCTTGAATTTGGAGATTGAGCAACTTGATGTAAAGAGTGCATTTCTCCATGGTGATTTGAAAGAAAAAATCTACGTGAAACAACTTGAAGGATTCGAGATCAAAGGAAAAGAACAGTTGGGGTGCAAACTAAGAAAGAGTTTGTATGGCCTCAAGTAGGCACCGAGATAGTGGTACAAGAAGTTCGATTCCTTCATGATGGAGCACGGGTATAAGAGGTTCACATCTGACCATTGTGTTTTTATTAAGAGATTTTCTAGTAATGATTTCATTATTTTTATGCTTTATGTGGATGATATGCTTATTGTTGGTCATGATACTAAGAAGATAGGAAAGTTGAAGAAAGAACTAAGCAAATCCTGTGCAATGAAGGATTTGGGTCCCACAAAATAGATTCTTGGAATGAAGATTTTTTGAGATAAAAAAAATAAAAAGTTGTGGTTATCTTAATAAAAGTATATTGAGAAGGTGTTAGAAAGATTTAACATGAGCAAAGCAAAACCAGTCAGTTGCCCACTTGTAGGACACTTCAAGCTTACTTCCAAGCAATATCCTACAAGTGAAAATGACAAAGAAGAAATGAAGAAAGTGCCTTACTCTTTAGCTGTGGGTAGCTTGATGTACACCATGGTATGCACAAGACCTGATATCGCTCATGTAGTTGGAGTAGTCAGTCGATTCCTTCAACTCCTGGCAAAGAACATTGGGAAGCTGTCAAGTGGATTCTTACGTATCTTAAAGGTACTTCTCATTTATGTTTATGTTTTGGTCATGACAAACCTATGTTGGAAGGTTACACAGATGCAGATATGGCTGGTGACTTTGAATCCAGAAAGTCTACTTCAGGATACCTGATGACATTTTCAAGGGGAGTATTGTCATGACAATCAAAGCTACAAAAATGTGTTGCATTGTCCACTACTGAGGCAGAGCACATCGCCATCACTGAAGCAAGCAAAGAGCTTTTGTGGGTGAAAAAGTTCCTAAAGGAACTTGGCCTTAAGCAACAGAAGTATGTTCTCTACCGTGATAGTCAAAGCGCTATTCATTTCAGTAAGAATTCAAGTTTTCATTCAAAGTCGAAGCATATTGATGTTCGATATCATTGGATTCGTGAAGCGTTGGAGTCCAAGCATTTAAGTATAGAGAAGATCCATATTGATGACAATGCATCAAACATGTTGACTAAGACAACGTCCAAGTCAAAGCTCGAAGTTTGTACAACCACAACAGGTTCGGTGGAATGAGGTTGCACATGGTGGTCACATATGGCAGTAGGTTGCTGCAGCCACTTAAATAAATAAATCAAGGGGAGGCAAAGACTTGCTAGTGATCAGATTTGGTTGTGAGTTGGCACACACTCCAAGGAAGAAAGATATGGTGACGTTTGTTTTTGCTACAATGATCTCCTCCCTTTCTCCTATAAAAGGAGTACATCTCCTCCGTTGTAAGATTGATAGATAGACACAGAAAAATTTGAGTGAGAGTGAGTGAAGACAAAATAAGTGTGAGTACATTGTGAGTGTATATTAAGGTGAGTGAGTTGAGTGTATTGTAATCCTCCTCCTCCTTCACTGTATTAGTGAAGTTACTCCTCTCTCGTGGACGTAGGCTAAATTGGTCGAACCACGTAAATCTTGTGTGTGCTTTGTGTGTGTGTTATTTGATCTTGGGCGGGATTCATATCCCAACAAGAACTGTTTGGGGATTGATTGAATTTGATTGTTAAACATGTGATCAACAATGCTCGTCCCTAAAGTAGGATATTGTTTCTGCTTACAATTGAAAAAATTAAGAAAACTTTGGGTAGCTTATGATTTAGGTCTTTCCAAATGTGTCTCACCTATCCATCAATGGGGAGAGCTCCTTGCTTGAAAGGATCATGTGGAATTTAAGGTCCTAGAGCCTAATTCCTATGTCATTCTTGGGTTATTTGAAGAAAACATTTTTTTTTAGGAATGGTGTGGAAATGTTGGCCGTTGCTTGCCTAAGAGGCAACATGAATGAGTCCGTTTGGTAGTTATTTGAGAGCCTAAACCTTCGCAAGGGGAGGGCTTGTGTATGTTTTGGAGATTTTTGTGAGATTTGGGAGGAGGATGAAAAAAATAGGAAGAATAAAGAACTTGTTAAGGCAGAGAATTTAAGAGTAGCACAACGGTATAAATTCTTTATTTTGGAATATTTTGGATGGATTTATTGTTTAAAGATTCTAGCTCTACTTGGTCCAATAAGAGAGCCAGGAATTAGGGGTGGCAAAACGGATCGAAACCCGATGGGTGAATCGTGATGCGTCCGTCCGGGTTTGGGTTTAATACAAGTTGACCGGTTTACAAACGGGTCAACTTGGACCCGACCCATTTATTAAATGGGTTAGGTAGGTTTGGGTCGAATCACCTAGCGGGTGATGCATTTATGACCCTTTTAAAAATAAAATGGAGTGTTTTTTTTTTGAGATGTTATTTTATATGAAATGTTTAAAAAATTTTAAAAGAAATAAATTATATATTTTAAACGGGTGACCCGTTTATTAAACAGGTTGGGTTTGGGTTTACATAGTAGTCACCTAATAATAAACGGGTCAACCCGAACTTGAACCCGTTTAATCTTGACCCATTTATGATTCGTACGAACCCGTCCTGCTAACCCGTTTTGCCACCCCGACTAGGAATGCTCTCATCTCGGAATTGCGACAGAACCTTTTGCAATGAGGAATAAGGATTTGGGGTTCCTAGAAACCAAGTTGTTCCATCTCTGCTTGGTTGGCCTAGAACATTGCTCAATCCTTGTTCAAATTTTGGAGAGAACCAAATGGTCAGGAAAGAGTCTTTAGATTTGAAAATACATGCAAAAAAGGATACTGAAGTTATCCTACACATCTAAGGACTAGACTGTGGTGAAGAAGTTTGGGCTCATAGCTAGGATTCTACCAAGGGGACTAAGGTGATTTTTAGTGTGTTGAGAAACCAAATTTGCCAAAGCTGAAGAGGAATTAAGGAATCTGCAATCATCTAATTATGATGCTAAAGAAAAGAGGAGGTTGACCCATTGGTTGAGAGAAATTTATGCAAAAGAGGAGTTGATGTGTGGGGACAGAGATCAAGAATCTAGTGGCTTTAGGAAGGGGTTATAATTAAGATTTTTCCATGCCAAGTGGTTATTAGAAGGCATACTATTAGGATCTGTGTACTTTTGGAAGGAGGATGGGACCTAGATTGCAGAGAAGGTCATGGTTGCCCGTGTGTTGGGCATCTCCTATATGTCTGAGACTACACATGCACACAACCTTACATGTTTTTGTATCTTGATACAGTGTGGGCATAGAAAGGTGTATTCTGGTGGAACTCTTGTCTCTTTTCTGTGCATGAATTGAGAAACCAATAACATAGATGAATGATGTGAAGAGTAGGGATTTGAAAAGGAATGTCTTGTGCAATGAAATTGTAAATGAAATTAAACAAATGGGACTAGACAAACCCGCAGGCCCCAATGGCTTTCCAGTAGGTTTCTTTCATAGATTTCAGTATATTGTGGGAGAAGATATGATTGCATTACTAGTTCTTTGCACAAGGGGTTATGCCAGTGAATTCAAGCAACACATTCATCACATTAATTCCCAGGAAAACTAAGCTTACAAACTTAAGGATTGATGACCTATTAGCCATTCTAACATTGTTTACAAGATTAAATCCAAAATCATGACTAATAAGCTGATAAGACTAGTCCTTTTTTTTTTTTTTTCTTTTTTTATCTTTTATTTTTTATTTTTAAAAATTCCTCCTTTTAAAAGTGTGTTTGTTTTAGGGAGGAAAATTTCTGCTTACTTTGCGTTGGCATGTGAAATCATCCTTAGTATGAATCAAACGTAAGGGGAGGGAAGACATGTCTAGTTGTCATGCTCCTTTGTGATCAGTTGGTCACAGATTTGAGTTGAAGGAAACAGTCCCTTAGCATAAAAGGAGGGGTAACGCTGCGTACACCACCCCCTCCCCCGTCCCCCCCCCCCCCAACCCAACCCTTGCAAAGTGGGGAGTTTTAGCCGAGGGCACCCTTTTATAAGTGTGTTGGAAACATGGGTTTCCTTGCAGGTTTCGTTAATTGGGTTATGTTATGTGTTTCCAATTTCCTTTATGATGTTGGTCAATGGGAGTCCATCTTCACCCTTCAAGATTTAGGGGGACGGCCTTATCTCTCCTTATTTTTTTATTCTGCCTGCCAAATATTTTATCTATTGCAATTTAAAATGCTGCCAACAATGGTTTGTCTAAAGGCATCCGGATGGCTCAAAGATCTCCACCCATTTTTTCAACCTCTTTTTGTTGGTGATTGATTTCTTCATAAAGATGAAGGTGAAAACATTTGCTTGGAATACTGTTCCAATCTTAAATAATTATTGTGAGCCATTTGACCATCTAGTCAATTGAGAAACCTACATTCTAGGATGTATTTAGTGGGAGCGTAAGTCAGACATTGAGAGATTCTCTCCAATATTTAATTGGGGCCACAATTGGGAGGGTTATGAAGTGGGGAGAAGATTACTGTGAGCATGATAATGATTCCAAATTCTTTATTTATTTTTTATTTTTGTAATATTCATGAAAGATGTATTAATTAGAAATTTTATATGAACAAAGTGTCGTTAAAGAAGTATTTATTTTGATATTATTAGTAGTTTGGTATTTATTTTCTATACAACAACAACAAAACCAAGCCTTAGTCCCACTAAGTGGGGTCGGCTATATGAATCATTTTCCGCCAATTTATGCAATCATGGACCATTTCTTTTGATAGATTCAAAGACATTAAATCCTTACTCACTATCTCCTCCCAAGTTATTTTAGGTCTACCCCTACCCCTTCTACTGCCCCTCACAGTAACTAAGTCACTCTTCCTCACAGGTGCACTATAAGGCCTACGTTGCAAGTGTCCATACCATCTGAGTCGTCCTTCCCTTATCTTATCTTCTATAGGAGCTACACCTAACTTACCACGAATATGTTCATTCCTTAATTTATCTTTTAATGTTATACCACTCATCCATCTAAGCATCCTCATCTCGGCAACTTTTACTTTTTGGATATTATGTTTCTTCGTCGCCCAACATTCTGATCCATATAGCATAGTTGGTCTTATAGCTGTCCTATAAAACTTCCCTTTCAATTTTAAGGGTATTCTACGATCACATAGAACACTTGAAGAACTTCTCCATTTTACCCAACCTGCTTTAACTCTATGCATTACATCATCTTCAATTTCTCCTTCAGCTTGCATAATAGATCCAAGGTATCGAAATCTACAAGTACTATTTATTTCTTCATCATCAAGTTTAACTTTGTCTCCAATATTCCTCCTATCATTACTAAAATTACATTTCATATATTCTGTTTTATTTCTACTTATCTTAAAGCCTCTAGATTCCAAAGCTTCTCTCCATAATTCTAACTCAGCCTCTACTCCATCCCTAGTTTCGTCAATTAATACAATATCATCTGCAAACAACATACACCATGGAACCTCCTTTTGAATACTCTTAGTCAATTGGTCCATCACTAAAGCAAAAAGATAAGGACTCAAAGCAGATCCTTGATGTACACCTATGGTAATTGGAAATTCTCTAGTTTCTCCATCTATAGTCTTTGCACTAGTCATTACTCCATCGTACATATCCTTAATGACATCGGTATACCTACAACATACACCTTTTTTTCTAAAACCCACCATAAAACTTCCCTAGGTATCCTATCATATGCTTTCTCAAGGTCAATAAATATCATATGCAAGTCCCTCTTCTTTTCCTAAACTTTTCCATTAATCTTCTTAAAAGATAAATAGCTTCCGTGGTAGATCTCTCAGGCATAAAACCAAATTGATTTTCTGAGATCTTCGTTTCTAACCTTAATCTTTGTTCAACTACTCTTTCCCATAGTTTCATCGTATGACTCATAAGTTTAATTCCACGATAGTTATTACAATTTTGAATATCTCCTTTATTTTTGTATATAGGTATTAAAGTGCTTTTCCTCCATTCATCTGGCATTTTCTTAGTTTTTACAATTGTATTAAATAAATTAGTTAACCATATAATTCCGTTATCACCCAAGCATTTCCAAACTTCAATTGGGATGTTATCTGGTCCCATAGCTTTCTCATTTTTCATCTTTTTTAGTGCAAACTTAACTTCGTTAACTCTAATTTTTCGAATAAATCTTATATTTTTAGTCTTTTCCTCACTTGACAATTCTAAATTTAAGCCTTCTATTTGGTTTTCATTAAACAACTTACTAAAGTAACTTCGCCATCTTTCTTTAATATCTTCGTCCTTAACCAAGACAATATCATCCTCACTTTTTATCCATCTTTCTTTAATATCTTCGTCCTTAACCAAGACAATATCATCCTCACTTTTTATACATTTTACATTTTCTAAGTCCTTGTTCTTCCTTTCTCTAGCTTTAGTAAGTTTAAATATATCTCTTTCCCCTTCTTTTGTACCTAATCTATCATACAAACTATTAAATGATCTATATTTAGCTTCACTAACGGCCCTTTTTGTATCTTTTCTTGCCTCCTTATATTTTTCAAAGTTATCGTTGTTTCTACATTTTTGCCACGTTTTATACCAAATTCTTTTTGTCTTTATGATGTTTTGTACATCTTTATCCCACCACCAACTTTCTTTGCTATTTGAGAATCTTCCCCTTGATTCGCCTAAAATCTCTTTTGCTATCTTTTTAATAGAGTTAGCTAATCTATTCCAAAGAGTATTTGAATCTATCCCATCCTCTAAGGTCCAATCCCCATCTTTGATCATTTTATCTTTAAATTTTATTATATTTTCTCCTTTTAGGTTCCACCATCTAGTTCTCCTACACTGGTTTATTTTATCATTTTTCTTCCATTTTTTAATGCATATATCTAACACTAAGACTCTATGTTGTGTGGTTAGACTTTCACCTGGAATAACTTTACAATCCTTGCATGATACACGATCTACCCTCCTAGTTAAAAAAAAATCTATTTGACTTCTATTTTGTCCACTTTTAAAGGTTATTAAGTGTTCTTCTCTCTTCTTAAAGCAAGTATTCATTATACTAAAATCATATGACATAGCAAAGTCTAAGATCATCTCCCCAGACTCATTTTTGTCTCCATATCCATATCCTCTATGTATCATTTCATAATTTTTATTATCTCTTCCAACGTGTCCATTCAGATCTCCTCCTATAAATATTTTCTCAGTCCCTGGTATGCCTTGTATAATACTATCCATATCTTCCCAAAATTGTCTCTTAAGATTTTCTGCTAAGCCAACTTGAGGAGCATGAGCACTAATGATATTTATTGTCTCTTGTCCTAATACCATTTTGATTTTTATAATTCTGTCCCTTACTCTAATTACATCCACAACGCTATCTTTTAAGTTTTTGTCTATAATAATGCCTACTCCATTCTTATGTTTTTCTTTTCCAGTGTACCAAAGTTTAAAACCTGATTTATCGATTTCTCTAGCTTTCTCCCCCACCCACTTAGTTTCTTGAAGGCAAATTATATTAATTCTTCTTCTAATCATTGTATCCACAATTTCCATGCTTTTACCCGTAAGTGTCCCTATATTCCAAGTTGCTTATCTAATCTTAGTTTCCTGAACTAACGTCTTTACTTGCCCACGTCTAGAATGATGCAGGACCCCTCGCATATTTGACATCGTACCCGGGCGCCGACACGGCGCGTCGCTTCGGGGCGATGACCTAGCCCACCCTCGCCCACTTTTCGCTACACCCGGGTGGTTCAAGTGCAACGCGTCGCTCGTAGGGGACGCCCTAGCAAATATTCGGTAAGGATTCATATCATAGTGATCTGACAAATTTTGCACTGGCTGTCAGCTACCTAATGCAACCCTCCTCCTTAACCCGGGCTTGGGACTGGCTGTGTGTGAAAAAATTAGGACATTTAAGTGCATCACAGGTGGGGTTGTATTTATTTTCTATATTGTTCAAATTTCTCTTTTTCTTTTTTAGTTTTTGTCTTCTTCAAGTTGTTAATACTTATATATATATATTTTATGATAGTTCTATTGTTATCATATTGTAATTTTAAACATAAGCTTTAAAATTACAATATGATAACAATAGAACTATCATAAAAGCTTATGTTTTACAATATTTGTCTTAAGTTCATTATATTTTTCTAATTGATAGTTTTTTTCTTATATTGTAATTTTAGAGCATATGTTAAACCATATTGGTCTAAATTTATTAGATTTTTATTACTTTATAAAATAACAGAATTTAAAAAAAAAATTGTATGTTTTATGTTCCTAATAGATTGATGGAATATATCATTTTACAAGCTTACATATTTTGTTTTATTAATTTATTTATCAGTTGTATAACTAATGAGAAGTGAAAAAATATAAATTTTTTGGTCAAAAACAGTTTTAAAACCAATGTAAAATTTATTCCCTCACTAAACAATGTTTATAAGTTGAACTAAGGATTCAAAAGGGCTTAAAAAAACACAAATATGCGATGTGTGAGCTTGGAAAAAAATTCATAAACATTACATTTGTGTGCTGCTGCTTAGGGTTTGCTATTGCTCGAGGTAGATCCAAAAGGATCTCCTTCAATTCATTATGGACAGGCTTTGGAACGTAGTGTAAAGGTGGATGATTTCTTGTTGCCTGTAGGGAAGGAGATTTTGGTCTACTTTGTTATTTCGACTATCCCTATTTATACTATATCTTGTTTTACGATTCCTAAAAATGCTTTTGAAAAGAATTATGGAGCTATTAGCTACATGTTTTTGGTATGTACGAATGGAGTGGAATCAAATTTATCACTTGATGTCATCATGCTCACGGCTAATCATTCAAATTTTCTTTCCATTTCATTTTCTACCCTTTCATTCTGCAAACCAAACATGACATATGAGTTTTTGGTGAGAGGGGTTTCTGATAAGAAGCACATTCATTAGATTACCTTGGGTAAGTTCACATTACACAAAGCCAAAGAGGGAAGGGGTTTTAGGTTTCTGTGATATGGATGCCTACAATCTGGCCTTGGATGCTTGGGAAGGCTATAGAGGATTCTGCAGAACTTCGAGTCCCTCATGTGCAGAGCTTGTATTATAAGACCTACGTATATGACCAGCCCTGACTCTGATAGTAAATAATCCCGTGTTTTGTGGATGGATCTTGGAGACCAGCTATTGCTTTTGCGATGGCTGCATTTTTCATCTATTCTGTCGCGTGAGAGGATGTGTTCCTGAGTGGAATTTTAGAGGCTTGCTGGATCAGTCATCATGGTTGAAGGTATAGGAGTTTTGTACTTTTGGTTGGCTTGCAGCTAGCAGTGTTTCTAGGCACCAGTAATGTTAACCTTTTCTCGAATTCTCAGGTGTCTTCCGTATACATTCTTCAATTGAAGCCATCTCTCTCTCTCTCTCATGCATCTGAAATTTCTAAATTCAATAATTCTCTTTGCCTTACTCTAATTGTTGATTCAACTCTTTCTTCTTTGTTGTCTGGTTGGTTCTAATCTAGACACCTCTGTTTACCCCAAGAGAAGAATATAAAAACGTGATGGTGCTTATTTGTGATTCCCTTCCTCGCTTGTCTGTGGCTGTGTTGTCCGAGTAACCCATGCACTCATTTTGCTCTGACTCTTCCTTCAGTTTCTACATTTTGTCCTTGTTATTAATGAATCTAATGAAGCGAGAGACTTTTGGTGGCTGTTCTGGAGCCCAAGAGATGGTAAACAGTTCTCTTCAAGATTATTATTATTATTCAGTTGTTGTGTTGGGATAACATACAAAAGAATCTCAAGGTTTGGTCAAGTGGGCAAATAAACTGACCATTTAAAAACCAAATACGATCCATAGATGTGATTATGTAAATAATAATAATTCACAATTTTTTCATCAAGGACTTTATTTTTTGGATTATTTGAGCATTCTCAATGACTTTTGATGTGTCTGTTTCTCTTTCCCTCTCATTATGATACTATTTTATAGGTTTTGTTGTCTGGTTATTGCATTTCATGGAGGTATTAAATCCCCCCACCCTGCCCCACAAAAAAAAGAGAAGAAAAAAGTAAATCAAGGAAATTCAAGCTTGTTTTGACTCTAGTTTTGTATTTTTGGGGCTACTCTTGGGATGTTAAAGCGAGGACTTACTAGAAAAAATTGTTAACGTTGCTTCAAATTGGAGTAAGCGTCACATTGGACATTGAGCACTAGCAATGTAGATTAAAGGATGCTTGAAAGATTATTTTAGGGTGTGTTTGCTTCACATGTTGGGGTCTTGTAGGATACTGTTGAGCTGATTAATATTGAACTAAATTGAATATGATTTATTATTTTATCTTTGGTTTGATTTCCCGTCTATGAGGACATGATCGAAAATATATATATTTCTTTTTCGTTTTTATACCAACAAAATGGCTTAGTCTGAATAGGTTTTTTTTTTTTAATAATTTTTTTTTTTTAGGATCTAACATCATACGTTTTCATATTGCGTCAAACATAAATTACAAAACTACCCAATAAGTCTAGTCTCTTGGCCCGCGAAACAAATCCGCTTACCTAACAAAGAAACGATAAAAATAAAATAAAATCTAATAGTCTAATGTGCATGAGTATTGCTTTACATTTTCCACATTGAATTTCATATAATTGACTCATTTAATAAAACATAAGCTTTCTATCACGAAAAAAGAAAAAGATGAATGATGCTTAAGCCTTGATTATAGCTGTTATTGTATTTTATTATTGTTCGGAAAGTAACATTATCTTTTATTATCTTAGGAGGATTCCTTTATTCTTCTTGTTTATGCATTCCTTCTTATTGAATAATATTTCTTCTTCTTCTATTTAAAAAAGAAAATCTTATTTTGTACCAATTTATGGGGCTGGCATGATTATGGTGGCCCAGATTGAGACAAGCCATGAGGATGGATCCCCTGAACTTAAAAGCAGTTTTTGATTTTAACCGCAATCTGCAGAACACTATGTTCTAATATATGTATGAGTGTTGAGATACTTTTATCATCAAATGAGTAGTTTCTAATTCTTTATAAGTTGAAGTTTTTAGCATTTAGCATGCATGATGATGATACATGTGAACAAACCAACACCTCCGAGTCTTGCTTTCAAATGAGGAAATCAATAGTGGGTATTTGTTCATCAACTACTATGTTCTTTGCACTAGTCATGCGTGTAATATTTTATTTAAATTTTGTATCAAGTTTACTTATAATTGCTTTTTGCTTCTATTTTCAGCATTTGCTCTCTAACTCATAATGAATTATTACAAATATGGTCAAATAAGAATAAATTTTTTATTGGAGTATAAATTTTATATTGACATTTTATAGTGTTAAAAAATGGACACAAACTGTTATAGATAGTTATATATATATAAATATGTTATGAGTTAATATAATATTATTTTTATGTTATTAGTTTTATTATTCAATCAATGCTTGCATAGATAATTTTAAGAAATAAAATATATGCACAAAAGTGAGAGAATCTGGTTTTTATATTGATGTGCCCAAAATAAATTAGCCCAATAAGAGCAAGACGCCTAGCCCATGCCCCCCCCCCCCCGGCGGGGAAGTCAAATAATTCGACAAGAACAATCAACTCCAACTCGATGAAGAGGAGGAGAGATCTACGCCAGCGGCTTAAATGACTGAGTGATGTGCGCCAACACTTTATGACCTGAGAGCAATTTAAGCCTTGTGCAATAAAGACAGATCACCCAGAGGGTCAACCCTAACTCCTATAAGAAGGGAGGCAAGGAAGAGGCGAATGTAAGTCATTCAACTTATTCTACTGTTGTATTCAGCCTCTTTAAAAACATTTCTCTTACTTAGGCATCAGAGTGATCCCCTAGAGTACATCCCGGGTCCTCCAAGCCTTTCTTCTCTTCCTTTTTCAGGTCAACGAAAGTCGAAGGTGTAACCCTGCTAATTTTCTCCCGCAACAATTGGCGCCGTCTGTGGGAACTTGCTTTTAAGAGGCGATCATATCTTACTCTTGACTTTCGACATTCAAGCAATGCCGACCTCATACAATTCTACCTCCATCCTTGCTACGAGAAAAGAATTGTCACAGTCCGTCCACTCCACACCCGCAGAACCATTGGGTGTCAGTAGGAAGGAATTCCTCGCTTTCCAAAAGGAAATGAAGGATATGCTTAACCAACTCTTACAGCAAAAGAGTCAGGAAGGGCATGTCCTCCACCAATGGCAAGAGAGCCTCAGTGTAGACAAGAAAGCTGACAAACCAGCGAAAAACAAGGAAAAAATCTACCTCAACAAGAAAATAGAGGATGCAAACAGCATAGATGTCAATCAACAAAGATCCACGGAGCTTGAAGAAAAGATAAAGAAAATAAATCACATAGAAAAGATGATGAAAGAGGGCAGAACCAAACCCTACTACGGGGAAGCGTCCCTGAGGTCCTCAAAGCCACCATTCAATAAAGAAATCATGGAGGCTCCACTGCCAAGTAGATTCAAGATGCTCACCTTTGAAAGGTACGAGGGTCTAAATAACCCAATTGATCATCTGGATACCTTCAAGATGGTGATGCAGTTGCAAGGGGCTCCAGACGCCATCATGTGCCGAGCTTTTGCAACAACCCTTAAGGGTACTGCCAGAGACTGGTACCGAACTCTACGACCCGGATCAATTGGTTCCTTCTCAGAGATGGAACAACTATTCACCGGCCACTTCCTTAGTGGCCGAAGAATTGCTAAAACAATGGGCCATCTCATGAGTATGGCGCAAGGAGAGCAGGAGACTCTAAAGAAATTCATGCACCGCTTCAACACGACAACCCTAGAAATCCGCAACCTAGACATGGGGGTGGCTTTAGCATCCTTGACAACGGCTCTCCAGCCTAGAAGCTTCTTATACTCTCTAGGGAAAAAATCGCTGGTGGATATGGGGGAGCTGATGGCTCAAGCACAAAAATACATCAACTTGGAGGAGATGATGGATACAAGAGGAAGTCGCATAGAGCGGAAAAGGAAAAGTAGTAGCAGGGAGACGGGAGAATCCTATAGATCCGCGAAAAGATACGAGACTAGTGCACTACACACCAGCCTAAAGATAAGAGGACAACCCAACAAGTTCTCTACCTACACACCCCTGAATGTACCGCGCTCTGAATTATTGATGCAGATCAGAAAGAAGGACTATGTCTCGTGGCCTGAACCCATGCGAACGCCTCTTCACAAGCGAAACATGTCCAAGTTCTGCGCATTCCATAGGGATCATGGTCACGACATAGAGGAATGCATTCAGTTGAAGAAAGAAATCGAAGCCCTAATAAGAAATGGATACCTGTCAAAGTTTATAAAGGAAAAAGATCCACAAAGGGAACCTCTCGGGCAAAGGAGGCCTTGCGCAAAAGAGAAAGAAGTGCAGGTCATAGGGGAAATTGCGGTGATCTTCGGAGGATCCGCTAGCGGAGGAGATAGTGGGGGTGCTCGCAAAAGATATGCTAAACAGGTGCTCTCGATGGAGAAGGGGGAAACCAGTAGCAAATGAAGCAAAAAAAGACGACGTCGTAACCTTCGACATCGGAGACGAAGAAGGGGTACAACAGCCACATGATGTCGCACTGGTGCTCTCCCTGCTGGTTGCGAGTTATAAAGTCAGACGCGTGTTGATAGACAAAGGGAGCTCAGCAAACGTCATGTTCTGGTTGGTCCTGGTCGGAATGAAAATCAATAAGTAATGACTCAAACCAGTCTTAACTCCTCTGGTCGGATTCGGGGGAGACGTTGTTCATCCCTTGGGTACAATCACGGTGCCAGTGACAATGGGGACGACCCCACAGCAAGTTACTACGCTGACAGAGTTCCTTGTGGTTGACTGACCTTCAGTGTACAAAATATCATATTGGGTCGCCCTTTGCTTAATGCGGTTCGGGCTGTAACCTCAACATACCACATCAAAATCAAATTCCCTACACCACACGGGACAGGGTTTGTCAAAGGAGATCAAGCAACTGCTCGGAGCTGCTACGTAATGACTTTGAAAGGAAAGATGGAGGCAAGAGAAACCCTAACGGTGGAGGACCTAGAAGTAAGGGGCGAGTATCCTCAAATCAGTACAGTGGAAGAAGACATCATGCACATACCCCTAAGGGCCACCAGGAGAGAAGTGTGCAGATCGAAAATCACTTGCCCGACACCTTGAAAGCAGAGCTAAGTGAACTGTTGAACGAATTCATTGATGTGTTCGCCTGGTCAGCCGCAGACATGCCATACATTGATCCTGCAGTCATGGAGCATAGACTGCAGATCGACCCCAATCACTGACCTGTGAAACAGAAAAAAAGGAGTTTCGCAATGGAGCGAATTAAGATAATCGACGAGGAAGTGACGAAGCTGGTGCAAGCCAACTTCGTCAGGGAGGTAGACTACCCGGAGTGGCTGAGCAACGTGGTTCTTGTAAGGAAGCCGAACGGAAAATGGCGCACTTGCATAGACTTCACGGACCTGAATAAGGCGTGCCCAAAGGACAACTTTCCTCTCCCCCGAATCGACCAGCTGGTAGATTTGACCTCTGGGCACGAACTCCTCAGCTTCATGGATGCTTACTCGGGATACAATCAGATCCCTATGTGTCGAGCAGACGAAGAAAAAACATCTTTTATCACTAAAAGGGGCATGTATTGTTGCCGAGTAATGCCCTTCGGGCTAAAAAATGCAGAAGCCACATACCAGAGATTGGTGAACAGGATCTTTAAAGATCAGCTCGGAAAAATAATGGAGGTGTACGTGGACGATATGCTGGTAAAAAGTTTGGAGGTAGGGAAGCACTGTAAAGACCTGAGGGAAACGTTTGAACTCCTTCGCCGATACCAAATGAAACTGAACCCGTCGAAATGTGTGTTCGGTGTTTCTGTAGGAAAGTTCCTGGGCTTTATGGTGACCTACAGAGGCATAGAAGCCAACCCAGACAAAATAAGAGCACTATTAGAAATGGAGGCTCCGCGGACGAAGAAGGAGATACAAGTCTTGACAGGGAGGATAGCCTCTCTTAGTAGATTTTTCTCCTACTCGGGAGACAGGCTTACCTTTCTTCAAAGCACTAAGGAAGAAGGGAGGATTCAAATAGGGGAAGGAGCAGGCCAAAGCCTTCGAACAGTTCAAGTAGTACCTTGGTTCCCCACCCCTTTTAACGAAGGCAAAGACAGGAGAAGACCTCTACCTATATATAGCATCTACAGAAAATGCCGTTAGCGCACTCCTGGTACGGGAAGAAGGCCGAAGGCATCAGCCCATATACGATACTAGTAAGGTGCTGAGTGGAGCTAAAAAAAATTATTGTACGGTGGAAAAGATAGCTTTCTCCATCGTTTGTGCTGTGCAAAAATTGAAGCCCTACTTTTAGGTCCACAAGGTAATTGTGCTAACAAACCTGCCAATGAGACAGATTCTGTCGCGGCCAGAGAGTTCGGGAAGGATGATGAGGTGGTTAATCGAATTAAGTGAATTCGACATACAATACCAATCAAGGCCCGTTGTCAAGGCCCCAGTGCTTGCGGACTTCACAGCCGAAAGACTCCCCGAGTCAGCTGCTAAGTCAGATGTATGGGCGCTACATGTCAATGGGTTGTCTAACGCGGCTGGAGGAGGAGCTGGATTCATCCTCTTAGCCTCGGACGGCAGCGAAACTCTTTTCGCACTAAAATTAGAGTTCTCGGCAACAAACAACGATGCGGAGTATGAAGCTTTGTTAGCAAGTCTACGCTTGGTAGAAGCACTAGGAGTGGCACAGATCAAGGTTTCGAGTGATTCCCAGCTAGTGGTAAAGCAGCTGAAAGGAGAATTTGAGGTTAGGGATCAAAAAATGAAGAAGTACCTCGCAAAGGCTCAAGAATACGCAAAAGCGTTAGTTCATTTTGACATAGAATGCGTACCAAGGGCCGAGAACAAAAAGGCCGATGCACTTGCTAGATTGGCCTCAGCAATCAGCGCGGAATGGAATGACATTATTTATCTAGAGCGGATAGGGAAACCCTTATATGAGGAGGACAGAATTAACTTAGTGGAATCTGAAATCAGCAAGGAGGATTCGAGGGCGCCTCTATTCCTGTACCTTCAGGACGGATCCCTACTAGAGGACAACAAGGAATCTCTGAAAGTGAGAAGGAAGGCAGCAAGATATATGCTGATAGGCCGGGAGTTGTACAGACAATCCCTAACACTCGTTGTCTAAGCAATGAAGAAGGGAACTAAGGGAAATTCAGGAAGGAGTGTGCGGAAACCACCTTGCTAGTAGGGCCTTAGCCCACAAAGCCATGCGGCAGGGGTTTTACTGGCCCACGATGAAGAAAGACGCGCTTGAACTCGTCAAACGATGCGACATGTGTCAGAGATGCGCAGCAGTACCACACGTACCCTCTAATCTACTCTCCCCTCTAACCAGTCCCTGTCCCTTGCCCAGTGGGGAATAGACATCCTGGGACCTCTACTGCAGGCAACTGGCCAAAGAAAGTTTTTGTTGGTAGTAATCGACTATTTCACTAAGTGGGTAAAGGTCGAACACCTAGCCACCATAACAGAGCAAAACATTACGCACTTCGTGTGGACATCAGTGGTTTGTCATTTCGGAATCCCTTGGGCAATAGTTATCGACCACGGGAGGCAGTTCGACAATGAACGCTTCAAAAAGTTCTGTTTGGACTTATCTATTAAGCTCGTCTTCGCGTCAATGGCGCACTCCCAGAACAATGGATAGGTAGAGAACATGAACCGGATGATACTGCACGGGCTGAGGACGCGACTCGAATTTAGGCAAGGTAGATGGGTAAAGGAACTCTCGTCCGTCATATGGGCATACCACACCACCAAGAGAGCGGCAACAGGGGAAACCCCGTTTATGCTCGTCTTTGGCGCAGAAGCGGTAATCCAAGCAGAGGTAGGGATACCCTCCTGGCAAAGGCAACACTTTAACGAGCAGACCAACAATGAAGAGTTCAGATCAGAAATAGACCTGTTGGAAGAGAGACAGGATCAGGCGAGTCTGAAAGTTGCAGCATACCAACAGAGGGTAGCAAAATATTACAACAATCGCGTCAGAGTACAAAATTTCCAACCTGGAAACTTGGTTCTAAGGAAGGCGCGAACCAGCCCAACAGAGTCGGGGTCGCACAAATTGAAGCCAAATTGGGAGGGTCCATACAGAGTTACAACCGAGATAAAGCCGGGGACATACAAGTTGGAGGATGTAGAGGAGAAAAAGATTAATAACACATGGAATTCGGATATGTTAAAAAAATACTATTTTTGAAAGCATTTCTTACAACGTAGTAATAAAAGTTCCGATTACAATAATTGTACTACGTCAATAAAGTTTAAGAATATATATTACAAGTGAAGTTCCAGCTAACTAGCTTGCCTTGCTTCCCTCTCCAGCTTCCTCTTCCTCCCCTTCCTCATCCTCCTCCAGATCTTCCACGGATTCAGGACTCTCGTTGCCATATCCGTGTGAGCTCACACCGTCCGGGGAAAGGTTAGGGTGCTTGGTTTTGACCTGGTCCCGGCACCTCCTGAACCCCACCCTGTAAGCCTTGGAGGTGTCGATGACAAACTGTGTGGAGTCCTTGTACTCCTTCACTGCGGTTCGGGAGGCATTAGCAGCAGCAGCTTCTTTGGCAGGTACCTCTTCCCTATGAATATGCTCATTTTCAGCCTGCAGGGCCCGCTCACGGATCTCGGCCTCACGAAGTTCATTCTGAGCAACGATGTACTTTTCCCTAGCATCCAAGGTTTGTCGGTACATCTCGACAACCTTCTCTTCTTGGGCTAAGGCCATTGTCGCCAGCTGAACAAATGGCAGAACAGATAACAAAACAATATATAAGGAGAAAAATAACCCAACTAAAGAGTATACCTGGGAAGAGGTATGGCGGATCTTTGCTGAAAGAGCATAAGGAAGAGTGCACTGAGCCTGCACATAGTCTTCAACGTGTACCGCCCGACGTAGAGCAGAGGCAGAATGGGTCGGCTTGTGAAAGATTGCCTCATTATGAGTCAGAGGGATCAGAGGAGGAGCAGCAATGTTCTCATCAGCACGAGCTCCAGTATCACCTACGACAGCTGCATCCCTTTGAGAGGATTCTCCCTCGACCTCCCTTCTTTTCTCCCTACTCCTACTCGTCCTCTGCTTCTTAGCTTTCCCCATGAGAGATTTATATCTGTTGAAGTCCATATCTGCAAAGACAATGAGAGGAGATAAAAACACCAACAATAGAGAGAATACTCGAACACATATATAGAAATCAAAGGTGAGGTAAGACTTGAGGAAACCGGGCTAATCCCCCACTGCACGAGGACACGCTCCTGGAGCAGCTCCTCGTGAGGGATTAATTCCCTGTTCGCCAAGGGTTCGCAGCTCTTTTAGGATGACCTACTCTTCAGGGGAAAGCCGTGGAAGAAAGGAAAAGGGATGAAAGGAAAACAGGTGAGTCAGCGGATAACCTACTCGCAGCCTTGTATAAAAAGGTAGATAGGGAGAGATAACGTTACCATCAAGAGGAGCAGACCAGATAAGAGAGCCCGTATAGTTCAACTCCCCCGAGGCAAAGAAATACCGGGACTTCCAGTTATGTATGGAAGAGTTGCCCGGTGTAAAAAGCTTATAGCTTGGTAAAGAGTTGAAATAATACAACTCCTTCTCTATTGAGTGCGTTTGCATTTGGAAGCAACTCTTGAAGAGAGGAACCGTAGGTTGGTAGCCCAGAAGGAGCAGAAGGACGGCGAAACAGGTGAGCGAGAGGTAGGAGTTCGGAACCAACTAGGAGGGCGCTATTCGGTAAAGACGTAATACATTAGAGATAAAGGGGGGAAAAGGGAGTCTAAGACCCAAGTCCAAGTAATTCGTATACAGGCAGAGCTCCTCGGAGTCCGGATCAAGGGCTGATTCGGAAACAGAGGGTAACCTAACAGTAATACTCTGGGGGATGGCAAAAAAATAGCGAACATTCTGCAGGTTGGAGGGAGTGAGGTCGCAACGAGCACTCCTTACTATAGTAGGAGCCCTCAAAAGGTTGCGAAGAAGACTCCATTAGGAAATCAAAGAGTGAAAGAAATAAAACCTTTACAAATGGATCAAACGAGCAAGCCCCCAACAAAAACAAAGAGGGAACGATGCCAAAACAGATCAAACCAGAAAAATTTTGCCCAAAAACAGCAAAGTCACCATACCACAAAAGATCAAGCAGACAAAGTGAACGCAAGAACAGTGAAGAACATGAAGAATAACAAAGCAAACATGCAATTGAAAGGGAGAGCGTACCTAACGATAAGTAGGGGACCTTTTGGACGGAAAATGAGAAGAGAATGAGAGAGTCCTTTGGATTGAAGATGAGAAGAGAATGAGGGAGTCTAGCCCTTATAAAGAGAGGACGACACAAATCCCCAAGGGCGGGAATCTCAACAAATCTTGCTTGCAGAAGAACGTTTGCGTCTCGAGAGAGAGGGAAAGGACACAGAGAATTTATGAAAGTACAGAAAATCACTAACACGTGCACGGCCGTGGCGCCAATACCGAGTATATGCAACTTCCCGAGGACAGATGGCGCCTCGGAAAGACGACGTCGCCTCAGAAACAGCGTCAGACTGACAACCCATAAGTGAGAACGTTCATTTAAGCCACTTCCCAAGATACGACATATTTAAACATGCATTTATCACATTTCTGCAGGACGGATAGGATGGTGACGACGCCTCGGAGAAAGGGTTGAATTGAAACCCACTATAAATGAGCATGACTCTACAAGCATTCAAGGCCCAAATGACAAGCATGACTCGTGAGGCCAAGAAAGCCTAGCAGATGAGCATGACTCATTAAGCATCAAAGGCCCAAATGACGAGCACGACTCGTGACGCCAAGAGAGCCCAGCAGATGAGCACGACTCATTAAACATCAAAGGCCCAAATGACGAGCACGACTCGTGAGGCCAAGAAAGCCCAGTAGATGAACACGACTTATTAAGCATCAGAGGCCCAAATGATGAGCACGACTTATGAGGCCAAAAAAGCCTAGCAGATGAGCACGACTCATCAGACAAAGAGGCCAGCTGATGAGCACGATTCGGAAGGCCAAGAAAGCTCAGCAAATGAGCACGACTCATTAAGCATCAAAGGCCTAAATGACGAGCACGACTCGTGAGACCAAGAAAGCCCAGCAGATGAACACGACTCATTAAGCACCAGAGGCCCAAATGATGAGCACGACTCGTGAGGCCAAAAAAGCCCAGCAGATGAGCACGACTCAAAAGGAAAAGAGGCCAAGCTGATGAGTATGACTCGGAAAGCCAAAAACAACCCAACAGATGAGCACGGCTCAGTAGGCTTAACTGGCCATGAAGCTGCTCGGTAAGAACAATTCGGCAAAATTCGCTCCATAAACCAGCTTGGCAAGAATTGCGGGGCAGGAGTTGCTCGATAGGAACTGCTCGACAAGAACTGCTCGGCCAAATCAGCTGGGCAAAATATACTTCATGAGTCAGCCCGGCACAAGCTGCTTGGCAAACCATCTTGGCCAGTGCCGCTCTGAGAAAATAGCTCTGTGAAGCAGATCAGCGAAATCAGCTCGAAAATACACTCCGTGAGTCAGCTTCGCAAACTTGCTCGGCAAGTCCCGCTCCAAGAAAATAGCTCCATGAAGCAGATCGGCGAAAATCAGCTCGGAAAATATGCTTCGTGGGTCAGCTCGGCAAACTTGCTCGGCAAATCCCGCTTTAAGAAAATAGCTCCATGAAGTAGATCGGCGAAATCAGCTCAGAAAATACGCTTCGTGAGTCAGCTCGGCAAAAATCCTCCGCGAAACAGCTCGGAAATTCTTCCCAGCTTGAAACAGCTTGGCAAAAGTCCTCCGCCCAATAGCTCGGAAATAGCTCGGCGAAAGTCCTCCGCGCAACAACTCGGAACAACAGCTTGGAAATTCTCCCCAGCTCGAAATAGCTCGGTGAAAGTCCTCCGCACAATAGCTCGGAACATTAGCTCAAGACAACAGCTCAGAAATTCTCCCCAGCTCAATACAGCTCGGCGAAAGTCCTCCGTGAAACGGCTTGGAACATCAGCTCGGAATATCAGCTCGGAACGCAAAAAAAAAAAAAAAAAAAAAAAAGGGAAAGAAGAAGAAGAAGAGGCGGGAGCATTACGTACTCCGAGGGGAGAATGGAGATTCAAAATTCCATCTAGAAATTTGAAACTGAGGGGGGGACAACTGATGTGCCCAAAATAAATTAGCCCAATAAGAGCAAGACACCTGGCCCATGCCCCCACTCCGGTGGAAGCCAAACAATCCGACAAGAGCAATCAACTCCAATTCGATGAAGAGAAGGAGAGATCTACGCCAGCGGCTTAAATGACCGAGTGATGTGCGCCAACACTTTATGAATCGGGAGCAATTTAAGCCTCGCGCAATAATGGCAGATCACCCAAAGGGTCAACCCTAACTCCTATAAGAAGGGAGGCAAGGAAGAGGTGAAGGTAAGTTATTCAACTTATTCTACTGTTGCATTCAGCCTCTTTAAAAGCATTCCTCTTACTTAGGCATCGGAGTGATCCCCTGGAGTACACCTCGGGTCCTCCAAGCCTTTCTTCTCTTCCCTTTTTATGTCAACGGAAGTCGAAGGAGCAACCCTATTAATTTTCTCCCGCAACATATATGTTCCTTAAGTTCATAAATATTGAATAAGAATTTATTATGTTATGAATCTATGATAATAGTTTACAAAAAAACAAATAGATGATTGGGATGAACTTTTAGTCCTTATTTATCAATAGATATGATGCAAAAATATTAATTATAATTTAATTAATCTTCATATTCATAAGACTAACTTATTAGATTGATTGCAAGTCACACAATGACTTAAGGATTGTGCAAAATGAATTAAGTGAATAGATTAGTAATTTTAAAGAACGCATCATAATGCTAAGCGAAGATTTATTTAAAAATAAACTGATATTTATATTAGTTTCTTTCACCTAAGTATAAGAATTCTAAAATGTATATATGTAATAAACTTATTATATTTTTCCAATGGGCATCTGTTTGCAAACTATTAATTAATTAGATTTACAAGACGACTTGTTTTATTCACTTGTTTATATGTGTAACTTAAATTCAAAGCTATTTAATTTTCACTGATTAACAACAACAACAATAATAACAATAAAATTAAGCCTTATGTCTCACTAGGTGGGGTCAGTTATATGAATCATTTTCTACAAATTTATACAATTGTAGGCCATTTCTTTTGATAGATTTAGGGCTATTAAATCCTTACCATCGCATTTCAAGTTATTTTAAGTTTACATTTACTCCTTCTATTGTCTCCCATAGTAACTAATTCATTCTTCCTCATTGGCGCACTATGTGACCGACGTTGCAAGTGTACATGTCATCTGAGTCATCCCTCCCTTATCTTATCTTTTATAGGAGTTACATCTAATTTACTACGAATATGTTCATTTCATAATTTATCTTTCACTGTTATACCACTCATCCATCTAAACATTCTCATCTCAGTAACTTTTCCTTTTTGGACATTCTATTTCTACATTGCCCAACATTTTGATCCATATAACATTGCTGGTCTGTAAAGACCCGAACTCGAGTGGGTTCCTAAATATAAATTTTTCAGTGGAAGCAAATAAATCTAAATTATTTTTATTACCAGAGCACTAATTAACTTTATTACTATTATATATTTAAACTATTAAAATTTACATTCTTAAAATTCTAAAATACACAAACATATTCTAAAATTGTATTCTACCAAATTTTCATTATACTTTACTTTTTCTATTCCAGCTCATGCACTTGTTACGCCAAATTTTTGGTAGACTCTTCAGACTTATCTGAAATATAAAATAATGATTGGGATGAAACAACGCTCAGTAAGTAAATAAGATTATTATTAGTGTGTGGCCAAAATGAGCTTTCATAATATTATAATTTCGTAAAATAATATTTAATACTATAATTTCAAGACTGTTTTTAAAATAAATGTAAATTTAAAAATTTCTGTATAAAACTTTTACTATCATCCATAGTAGTAAAATTTTATAATCATATACTATAACCGTTAAACTAAACTTTATAACTTTAAAACTATAATTATAATACTCAATCATGTATAAATATATACTTTTCCTTGTGTGTTTATTTCAAATCATTGTTTAGACACAAAATTGTCCTTAATTACATAAACATATACGTTTCTTTCAAATCATCAATAGGTATGTTCACGTAATTATATATATATATATTGTAAAAGTCACCCTTAGACCTGTTAATTATAAGTCATGTTTACCCTAGAAGACTAGACTTAGGTAGCTGGTCGGTCAAATTAAATCAATGTACATTATAATCATTAAGTGAAATTTTTCCTATTAAACCCTGATCCAACTCAGGTGTGCACTCAGGAGAAATTCACTACTGTATAAAATCACTCTGTAAATAGTGTAAGTGCACTCTGATTCGTTTAAATTTTAAGTTATGATACCGAACATACGTAATTTCTGTATCGTTTGAGTCATAAAGGGCTTTGAAAATATTTTATTATATAATTTATATAATTAAAATAATATCATGAAAATTTTATTTTATTTTTTCATATTTTCAGGAAATATGTAACGTAGGAATGAACTCATGTGATTTTTACTCACGATTTTCGTCTTAAAAATATTTTCTTGAATAGAAAGTAATGTTGTAAAATGCCCGAAGGGTTTAAAACATTTCTTAACTAAAAAATAAATGCAAATATATTAAAGATAAAATTGGTGTAATTAAATATACATAAAAATAAATTCAGGTAAATTTTATAAAAAATAACCAACATAATTAAAATTTACTTACAAAAAAATTCAGGTATAAATTTTAATAAAAATATAACATAATCAAATTTACTTACCCTTATTTAACCTTGTGAGACGATCACAACAAATATTTCTGAAAAAAAAAATCGGAAAGAGTGGGTGAATGAGAATTTTAATTGTAACAAAAATTCTTCCTCCACTACTAATTCTTTCATTCACTAATCGTTCTCTTCCTTAGAAAATTTTTTGTAAAAAATGAAGGTTGAAAGTTTTCTATTTATAGGAAAATTTTGGGGAAGAAAGTGTAGGTAGAGGGGTGAAATTATAATTTTTTTAAAATAAAGGAATGGACATGGGATAGGCTAGTGATGGGCTTGGGATGGGAGGTATGAGATAAGGATGAGGATCCATGTGGGGAAAATGGGAGTGCTTGCCGACACTCTCATTTAATTATTTTTTAATTAATTAATTACTTAATTAAGTAAATAATTAATTATTTTTTGAAATCATTATTATTATTTATTATTTATTGTTATTATTATTATTATTATTATTATTTTTAAGCTATGTTTAAGTATTTATTATGAAAGATGAATTAAGTTCGAATTTCAAAAATTCATGTAGGTCCCACATGGTCTTGTGGGTCCTACACAATTTCGAGACTCAAGTGGGTTACATGTAACTCCAATATTCTTCATACGGTCTTATGGGTCTTACACAACTTCGGGACTCATGTGGCCCCACACGATATTGTGGGCCTCACATGCGCTGGATGTGGGACTAATCATCTGTATTGTGAAATTTATGAAGTGTATACAAGGACATTGATATATAACAAGATTGGTTGACCTATGTCCTATGGTTCAACCCTTACAGAAGCACATACACTCAAAACACTTCAATTCGTGACTCTTTGTAGGGTACATATGGTTTAAGTTAAAGCTTTTGGTGCATGAAAATTGTAGTTGATATGTCAAAGTAAGTTTGAGTCCAAGACTCGTGTGGGCCCCACTCGATCATGTGGGTTCCACATAAGATACTGATATTATTATTATTATTATATATTTTTTCAAATAATGTCAGTCAAAAATATTATTTTATGTATATGTACTTATTTACATATACAAACAGTGTCTACCCTATTTATCCTATAAAATTCCATTTTGATTAGGTCGACCTCCAAGAAGCGATTGAGTCGCAATGATTTCTGAGCATTCGCTAAGATAAGGTTTTTCTTAGGCATCAAACATGGAATCAAGGATCCTACAGAAAAGTACATCTGTATTGATATTAACTTAAGGACCATTTTTATTATTTTATTATTATTATTATGCTTTAATTGTATATACATTTTTGTGGTCATTATATCAAATTTCGTTTTCAAAATTTGCTAATTTAAAATGAGTACTGTATTTGTGCTCTTATTATAGGATTAACTTGGCAGAATATTTTTTCTAGGAGACTGAAGTGAGAATCGTTGGTCTAATAGGGGTTGAAGTGGAAGAACTCAGAAAATGTCAAATTATATATATATATATATATATATATATATATATATTTATACATATCTCATTAATTATAAAGAAAAAATAAAATAAAATAAAATAAAATCTGGTCCTTCTCCCCTATGTGTGTGCTCAAGTCAGAGCCTTAACTCATCGTCAACATCTATTGAAGTACTAACGGTGTCACCGCTATCTGCCTAGGTTCTTTCTTGGCGGCATTGATCTCTTGTAATGTCGTCGGCTTGGGTCGGAAAAAGAGAGAGAACGCCTGTTTGTTCGGCAAGGGAGGAAGAGCTACCCTCTTCACCTTGTGACCTTAGGTGGGGATGCTCGTAACGGGTTGTCGAGTGCCAGAATATGTTTCTCAACATAAGTAGGACCTGCTGGAAATGGGGGTATAGACCATCCTCTTCAAAAATATCCACCGTGGTGACTGTGGTACTGAAATTATAAGGATTAGGGCCCATTGGAGTGATGATGTGGTAAACTTTATTGGCAGAGCATTGCCAATGGGGATAAGGGCACGAGCAGTGAAGGTAGTGGTAGGGATACTGCTTGGGGTGACGGTGGCGGGTGAGGGAAAATTGATGACTGGTGGGGCGATAATTGGAATGACGGCCTCTTCAACTGGTCTTCGCCTACGCCTACGATTTTCGAATTAGAAGCGTACATTCCTCAGCTTGATCGAACCATACTGTCAGAATTGTGCTGCAAGCAAGGTAGCCCGCTTCACGGAGGGGAGTTCCCCTTCACTGCTGCGGAAGGCCTCCTCTAGAATCACCATGTAGTAATCAGGGAAAAAAATTATTATTAATCAATTAATTAATTAAATATTATTAATTAATTAATTAAATAAACAAATAAAAGGAATAGTATGAAAAAAAACACTGATTGGAATAAATATATATATATATATATATATATATATATATATATATATACACACACACACATATATGTAAGGTTATTATAATATAATGGTTAAAGTAAATATATATACATATATTAATCAAAGCTTCTAGAGGAAGCTATTTGCAATTCCAAATTGAATTTGGAATCCTGAGAGAAATGCTTCTCTCTCCACGATTTCTCTCACCTCACGCTACTTCTCTCTCTCTCTCTCCTTATTTTCTCGGCAAATACTCGCCTAATCAGAAAATTAAAAATATCGCTGGGTTCCATTTTCCGCCATTATCAATTTAATCGGAGTGGATTTTTCGTAGGAGCTTCATAAGTACCACTCATGGAGTAAGGTAAACTCACTCACTCTCCTCAATTTCCCTCGAATCTTTAGCCTAATTGACGATCTGAAACCATCACGTGGTTCTAGGAGCGTTTCTCTACAAGTCTAGCGGAGTAGATTTTTGAATTGGATTTTCCAGGCACCACTCCAAGGTTATGGTAAGATTTAGGAAATTAATAAAATTTATAATTTTGGGGAATTTAATTATTTATTTGAAGTTTATGGGTTTAGGAAATGTGGAAAAGAATGCTATTTTATTTGGGATGGTATTGATAAACTATGGTTCATGAATTCAGGGTTTGGGCGAGCGCTGCGAATATAATTTTGGAAACTGCTGACGTAGTTTTTGGAAACTAGGTAAGTGGAATAAATTAACCCAGTAATTTTGTAATTCAACCGGTTAAAATGGAAATTATATGTGTGTGTATATATATATATATATGATTATCATGTGGATTTTGAAAAACCAACCGTTTAAACTGTGATTATGAGCCTAGGACTATGGTTTTAGTTATTATTTGCGAAAATGGAATGATTAAAGTAATTGATTTTCTGGATAAATTGTAGAGATAATTTAACGTGTATTTTTAGTGAAACAGATGTGAACATGGGTTGACTTATTATTTCAGATGATATAATTA
This sequence comes from Malania oleifera, assembly GCF_029873635.1. Lineage (NCBI taxonomy): Eukaryota > Viridiplantae > Streptophyta > Magnoliopsida > Santalales > Ximeniaceae > Malania > Malania oleifera. Next base: position 68,704,193 of record NC_080428.1, read on the forward strand.
TGCATATCATTCAAATCGTGTGACATGAGTAAAGTGAATATACTGTGTTGAATTATGATATATTTATGAGATGTTGGAAATACTGAAATGTGTTGAGAATATATATTGTGTGTGATTGCTTAAAATAGAGATAAATGTGAATGTTAAATTGCAAGTTATGGTTTGAGAACTCCGGTGGACCATAATAGACACAGTAATGTTGCGTGTGATTTCTGAAGAGTTAGTGCACCCACATGTCTTAGAGAGAGTATGGAGATGGGATGGTCGATTGTGCCGAGAAAGGTAGAGTCCCCTAGAGTGTAGATCAGTATGGGAACAGTCAATCTGACTTATAGACTAAAGAGGTTGTTATTAATTTAACTCTGGTGGACCAACTAGGGTTAAGTCTAGCCTACGGGCTGCACAACTCGTCATAAGGGGAAGCATGACAGTGTTTATCTATCTGGTAATTGTAAATTTAACCAACGTATAACATGAGAACATTGTATGTGAAAGTAGATTATGTGATGTGGAATGTGAATACAAATTATGTGATGTGAAATGTGGGAACAGATGATGCGATGCGAGATATTATGCGATGCGATATATTATGTGATGAGAAATATTGAGAAATGTGAAAATTGAGATGAAGAGATAAGTATTATAAAGATAACAAGGCGCAGAGTAATGTAACAAAGTAATAAGTGTTGTAACGCCCCAACCCTCTAGGTGGGCCCGGAGTGCCACTAAACATACATAACATACATTTCTCTGATACCATACATAAACAACCCGTCCAAATAAGGGAAAATGAGTGTTCCATACTGATCTGCATAAACATACACAACGGAAATATGTACATCATCTAATGTTTACTAGAGTCTCTAACTGTTTTCCATATACATAATACATAACTGAAAACATAATCTATTATATATACAATCCCTAAGAGAGACAGACACTGTATAAAATCTCACAAGCTCTAACAATGACTGTCTACTATCTAACTCTGTCTGGCAACAAGTTAGGCTCGATCCCTTGGAGGACGTGAAACAACATTTGTATACTAGGGTGAGACACCTCTCAGTAAGACGAATTATATTATTATCAGTGTGTGGCTAGCATGACATTTCGTGTGTACATATACTGTTAACATTTAAATACATTTAATTGACATTTTAAAATCTGTACTGCTATGTAAATATGAAAATATATACTGCTGGCTCAATATAGCCATTTCTATAGTAAATATGCTCATATATGCCTAGAAGATACAGTCTGACTTGTAGGACTAGCGTCATCACGCAATTACATACACGTGCGACATGCTTCCCCCCATGACGGGTTGTGCGGCCCGAAGGCTGGCCCTAGCAAATAGCTAGCCAACTAATGCTAAGTCAAATATAAAAAGTAGTATGATGGTGCCTACTCAATTTGTACCCGAAGGTCGCCCGAAGGCTAAGTCATTCGGAATACTCCGTCGAATGGGGCCCCAGAATCTCTCCTTCAGGGAGTACTTTTCCCAGGCCACCAGTCGCCTTTCCCATCCACTCTATTCGAGACGTGTGGTTGCACCCCTACATACATATAGCTATGGTACCGTGCTTTAACCATGAGAACATCATAACAGGACTCTACTATCATATATGGCAATTTACATCATATAAAATTGTAATTATCATTCATTTCATAAAACTGTAATATAATGTAATCTAAAAATTGACATTTCATAAACTCGGCATTTAGCCATCACATCTCATCTCATCTCTTGGCATATAACCATCATATCTCACATCTCGGCTTATGGCCGTTACATTTTAGTATTACACAAAACTTACTCATTTAATGTCAATTAAAAATATACTCATGCCACATAAGTTTCATTATGTAACTCATACATAACTCATTTGCTTGAGAATATTGCTGCTAAAACTAGGGTATGAATATCTCCAGGTTGTTATTTTACTAAATATAGATATATAGCTAAATACGGGAAAAATGGAGATAATCAACCCTACCGTCTTTGGTTGGTTTTAAAATAAGTCTGGTTTGAAATAATAATTTTCCAACCGGTGAAAACGTTCAGAAAGTCCAATACTGTATTTTAAAAATATCATATTTAGATTTAAACGATTGATTTTGAAAATAAAGTCGGTTAATCGAACCCTAGGCCCGGAAACCCTAAAAAAGCCGTAACTGTTTATCTAAAAACCGTTTTAACATTTCAATTCATTAGAACTCATAAACATAACTGACATAATATAATCCCTTTACCTATTTCCTGAAAAACACCTGAGACGCTCGAAAATCGAACCCTAGCTTTTTCCCAAAATCAAGAATCTACTCTGTTAGACTTGTAGATATTCGTTCCCTGATCCTCGTGGTAACTTCTGATCGTTGAAACGGGCAACGAACGGTGAAAGATCGAAGAGAGAGAGAGTGTGGGTATAGGTTTTATAGAGAGAGAGAGAAAAAAAAAATTTTGATTTCTTAACAATGAAGCAATTAAAAATATATTTATAGACCCTTTTACCCGGTCAAATTCATTGATGAAATGACACCTTCGTCAACAAATCACATAAGGACGTTCGTCGACGAAAGAAGGGCCTTGTCGATGAACCCTAAGCTTGATAATTTTTGCTTGTTCTGGATCTCTTAGTCGACGAAGTTTTGAATTTTGACGATGAACCTCAGAAGGGCCTTTGTTGAAGAGAACATGAATTTCGTTGACGAATCCAACTGAAATCCCTTTTTTCCTTTTCTTATTTAATTTTCTTATTTTCTTGGTTTAGGTCTCTACAAGTGTATTATATGTTGTAGTATTATATGTATTTGGGGCGACATAAACTCTCCGCCCGAGTGCTTGCTGAGAAAGGCGAGTGCCCTGATAGGTATTAAATGTAGTCATACCAGATTGCATAACGTATTAGGGTAGAGAGAAGCTACTTGTATGTACAAGTAATATTTCCTATCCTCAGGAGCCTTCGCTGATAAATAATCGTGTGAATGTGTGTGAATACGAGACAAACTATCTACTTGAGTGCTTATTGAGTAAGATAAGTGTCCTGATGAGCATTAATTGTAGTCATACACGGTTGCATAAGGTATCAGAGCAGACGGGTGCTACTTGTATGGGCGGGTAATCACCCCAATCTTCGGGAAACTCTCGTTAATAAAATACGTTGCATGTGTGTGAGTAGGGACAAAAAATGATATAATAATTGTGGATTAATTTGTAAATGATGATTATATTTTGTACGCAAACCTCATGATAGCCACACGCTGGTATTAATCTATTCTATCTTACTGAAATGTGTCTCACTAGATATGAATTTCATCTTTTTTAGGACCTCCGCGTGATCGAGCTCAGTGAGCTCGGGGCTGGGTTTGTTGGTATAGCATTTTTGTGAGAGGGATCTTGAATGTATTTTTGGGTTTATGTTTTTAGTTTTATGAGATGAATATATATGGATACTGAATGTTGGGAAATTTTTGGGATGCTTATATAGAACTCTGATATATTATTGATGATGTTTATTTATTTTTTCGTTGCGTGATTAAGGTTATGGTATGAGACACAGGTGATTGGATCACATTACACCCTGGGCCTTACTTGGCGGGTTTGGGGCGTGACACACTAACTGTCCCTCGCTGGATCTCCACCTTTGGATTGGCGATCTGGTGTTGCTTTCAGCAACCTGGGGAGTTGATTGGTTTGGCAACGTTTTCATTTAAAAAAAGACAACCAAGAGGAAAGTTAGGAAAAACTAATCTCTGTGAAGATTAAAAAAGGTTGTGATGCTTAGAGTTCGAGGAGGGCAGACCCTTTTTATAGGGGAATGACTGCGTGTCGTGGAAATGGAGAGAAAGCGATGTGTGGTGCAAGAATTAAGAGAGAGCAATGCGTGTTGCGGATATCGAGTGTGCGACGCGTTTTGCAAAAATCAAGAGAAAGCGATGTGTGTTGCGAGAATCAAGAGGGAGCGACGTGTGCTGCAAGCGACGCGTTTTGCAAAAATCGAGGGAAAGCAACGTGTGTCGCGAGAATCAAGGGAGAGTGACACATTTTTGCAAAAATCGAGAGAGAACGATGTGTGTTGCGGAAATCGAGAGAGAGCGATGCATGTCGCAGAAATCGAGCGAGTGACCCATATTGCAAAATTCGCGGAATCAAGGCTATGTTCATGTTTTTACATTTTTATTAATACTTTAATTATAATTAATCCCATCTTAGGTCACCACTTGGGTGGGTGGCCTAGTGGTAGGGGGCCGGTCGTGCCTCCATGAGGTCACGATTTCGAATTCCCCCCCCCCCCCAATTGCCCAAGTGGTCTCATGCCCTAACCTTGTTTCGGGGGTAGGTGAGTTACAGCCAATGATTCCCACCCATAAGACTATTATTTGTTTATTTATTTATTTTTGTATAAGGATATTTACTTTAATATATATTACTGTGGACAACCCTGGTCAGGGCTGGTTAATTTCCTTAACTATCTTGGAAGAAGAAGCCTACTATAATTGAATGATGAACCTAAATTTTTTATTTGAATTTAAATATAATATAGTAACATTTAAATTGTATTTAATTTCCTATAAACTAATACAAAATTAAAATTAAAAATTTCGTCAAAATCCATCAAGCTTGAATATTTTGATGAGAATTGAATATGCAATGTAAAAAATATATATTCATATCCAACTTGCACATGCAAAGGAAGTTTAGGTAAAGTCAGATTTCAGAACAGACCGTTTGTTCATATCTATTTGTATGTGTAATGTCTTCAAACCCAATAGGGTCTAAGGTGCTACTTCTTGTAAATATTTTAAGCGAAAATAAAATAATAACAACGAAAATAGATAACCTCGAATATTATTATATTATTATATTTATATATTATGAATATGAAATTTTGTTTGTTGATGTACCTAATTTAAAAATTAATTATGGATCATCAATATGTGTACGTGTTTCTATAAACATAATATATTTTAACTAACAAACATGTTCTCAATAATACAACCATTTTTCTTAGAGAATATAAAATTGTTATCTGTCCTTGGGAGTCTTCACATTAATCTTATTTCCTCAAATGTTACTATCTTTAGGATCCATTTTTAAATAATAATCAAATGTTATTTCAAATTCATAACTCTATTGTTAACGCATAATAATATAATAGGCTGAAAGAAAATATCTTAATCTACCCAATTTTACACACATCATGATTCATGCGTAAACTCTGATAAAATCTATATGTTAAGAGTAGGCAGGACCTATATCCTATTCTCTGATACCAATTGTAAAGACCCGAATCCGAATGAGTTCCTAAATATAAATTTTTCAGTGGAAGCAAATAAATTTAAGTTATTTTTATTACCAGAGCACTAATTAACTGTATTACAATTATATATTTAAACTATTAAAATTTACATTCTTAAAATTTTAAAATACACAAACATATTCTAAAATTGTATTCTACTAAATTTTCATTATACTTTGCTCTTTCTATTCCTACTTATGTACTTGTTACGACAAATTTTTGGTAGACTATTCGGAATTATCTGAAATGTAAAATAATAATTGGGGTGAAATGACGCTCAACAAGTAAATAAGATTATTATTAGTGTGTGGTCAAAATGAGCTTTCATAATATTATAATTTCGTAAAATAATATTTAATACAATAACTTCAAAACTGTTTTTAAAATAAATGTAAATTTAAAAATTTATATATAAAACTTTTACTATCATCTATAGTAGTAAAAATTTATAATCATATATTATAACCGTTAAACTGAACTTTATAACTTTAAAACTATAATTATAATACTCAATCATGTATATATACTTATGCGTTTCCTTCAAATCATCATTTAGGCACAAAAATGCTCTTATTTACATAAACATATACTTTTCCTTCAAATCATCAATAGTTATGTTCACGTAATTAAATATGTATATACATGTGCTGTAAAAACCACTCTTAGACCTGTTAATCGTAAGTCATGTTTACCCTATGATTGAATTGTGCGATTCGAAGACTGGACTTAGTTCGTTGGCCGGTCAAACTAAATCAACGTATATTATCATCATCATCATTAAGTGGGAGTTTTCCTATTAAACCTTAGTCTGACCCAAGTGTGCATTCATGAGAAATTCACTACCGTATAAAATTTCTCTATAAATAGTGTAAGTGTACTGTGATCCGTTTAAACTTTAAGTTACGGTACTGAGCATTCGTAATTTCTGTATCGTCTAAGCCATAAGGAGTTTTGAAAATCTCATTTTATTTTTTCATATTTTTAGGAAATATGTAACATAGGAATAAACTCATGCGATTGTTACTCATATTTTTGGTAAATATGTAACGTAAAAATTAAACTAATGTCACACGATTTTTCGTGTTAAAAATATTTTCTTATATAGAAAGTAATGGTGTAAAATACTTGAGGGGTTTAAAACATTTTTTGACTCGAAAATAAATACAAGTATATTAAAAATAAAATTAGTATAATTAAATATACGTAAAAATAAATTTGGATAAATTTTATGAAAAACAACCAACATAATTAAACTTTACTTACAAATAAATTTGGCTATAAATTTTAATAAAAATCTAACATAATCAATTTACTTACCTTTACTTAACCTTGTAAGATGGTCACAACAAATACCTCTGAAAATGAGATCGAAAAAAGTGGGTGAGTGAAAATGATCACATGTATTGTGAGATTTATGAAGTGTATGCAAGGACACTGATGTAGAACGAGATTGGTTGACCTATGTCCTACGGTTCAACCCTCACACAAGCACATACACTCAAAACATACTTCAATTCATAACTTTTTGTAGGTACATATGGATTACGTGAAGACTTTTTGTGCATGAAGTCTGCAATTAATATGTCGAACAAGTTCAAGTCCGAGACTTGCGTGGGCTCCACCCGATCATGTGGGCGCATAGGATACCTATATTATTATTATTATTATTATTATTATTATTATTATTATTATTATTATGTTAGTCAAAACATTATTTTTTGTATATGTACTTATTTACGTGTACAAAAGTGTCTATCCTATTTATTTTATGAAATTCCATTTTGATCATGCTAACCTTTAGAGAGCGAGCTGCAATGATATCTGAGCACTCACTAAGACAAAATCTTTCTTAGGTATCAAATATGGAATCAAGAATTTTATAGAAAACACTTTTGTATTGATATTAACTTAATGACAATTTTTATTATTTTATTATTATTATTATGCTTTGATTGTATATATATTTTTAGGGTCATTACATGGTCTTATAACTGTCGTATAAAACTTCCCTTTTAATTTTAAGGGTATTCTACGATCACAAAGTATAATTGAAACACTTCTTTTTTTTACCCAATCTGCTTTAACTTTATGCATTACATCATTTTTAATTTCTCCTACAACTTGCATAGTACATTTAAGATATCGAAATCTATAAGTGCTATTTAAGGATAATATTGACATATGAAAAAAGGAAGTATAATATTCTTTCATGATTTCACCTAAATATGTTGGAAGTATTTGAGGATATAGGAAACAATTGTATTATAATTTGTTAATATAACCCATTAAATATTAATTGGATGGGGATGGGCTTGTTATTAAACTCGATTCGGCGCGGTCAGTTAGAATGGAAATCCAATGACTCGAACTTAGAACCAAGTGGACTTAATGTTAAAATTAAAAGTAACACACCTAGGCATACTTGGTAAAGGTTTTTAACTTTTTGTTTTTAATTTGATCATTTCTTTTTAATTCTTATTTATATATTTTTGGATTTTATTTTAATTAAAAATTGAAGACTTTAAATTTGTTACTAGTATTTTTATATGTATTTCATAAACGTAATATTTTTGTGTCGACTTACAATTGACATATTTAGCTTCTTAGATTATTTTAATTTGGATTTGTACTCCGTTTGAATAAGATGCAATACAAAATTGCATTAAAATATATCTAAATCTACTCAAATCCAAATCTAAGATTCGAAATCTATGCTTTCAAATGCAACATGAGAGTATCTAATTTGGTTTTTAACTTGTGTTCTATTTTTTTAAGAAATATTAAGAATATTATAAATTTTTTAATTTGATTATTATAGACCTATTATTTTAACAACTGACTCATTAGTCGGACTAGTGATTTTGCAATCTAATCCCTTTATGGCGATGGTCGGGGTTTCATAACATTGATAAGGACATTTATTTTATAAACACACATTTATAAATGTATTTAGCTTACATCCAAACATGCTTGACGCATTGATTACTTGAACTTTTGGCCAGCTTTGTCACTCTGAGGAGATGAAGATTTTGGGATGAAAAAAAATCTTATTTAATGGAATCATAAAATTTGACACGGATATATGAAAGATTGCAAAAATAAGTAAATAAATAAATAAAAATGCGATGCGTAATGCAGCAATATGTTGTATTATATGTTATTCAACTTTACATAAAATTAAATTTGAGATCTGAATTTTAACAAGTATACTATCCTAATTTGTTTGATTTGTAAGTATAGAATTAATTTGTATAATTATATATATTGTATAATTATTTATTTTATTGTAAAGTATTGCATATTATGTTAAGATTATAGTTGCGCAGGCAGCAGCTATTGGGTAGGAGGAGAGCGGTGTTGTAGGAGAGGGTAGAGAGACATAGGCATCAAGCCAGGCTGTTCTCTGAGATGTGAAACCCACGCAGAAGACAAACCAAACCCTAGCTGCGTCAGCAAGCCAACACTTGCCGTACACGTACATGGCTGGTTGCCTTCCTGCTTCTGTGATTGGAATTGGAGCTCCACATGAAGTATTTTTTCAAGTGTGAAATGAAAACCCCAACTGCCTCCACCCAATTTGGTGTGTTTTAATTATGGCACCAATGCCTGTCTGTACCCAACACATAATTCCCGCATCTTTTCAAGACGATGCAGTCTCTGTCAACTTTCTTTTTCATTTATTGTGTGTGATGTTGTTATCTCGAGGCCATACTGCTTTCGATACAACGGCACGGGCAATAAAAACAAGGATGGCGTGCATGGATAAGGCCGCACCTTTGCGTGATTCTCAGGCTGATTTTCAAGAATGTGAATTTCCTTTCTCCAGAGGCATGTGGAAATTTCGACTCGAGTGAACCACTTGACTTTTCTTCTTATAAGTTGATGTTGAAGTTTTTAGATCTTAATTTAGGTTAAAAGATATTGACCTATCATGAGCCTATCATGAGCCGAGCCGCACCTCTTATTATTTATTAATATACCCTAATTTATAATGGAATAATACCGTTGTTATAAGATAAGCATTGTGAGATTACAGATAAAAATCATTAAATGTTTCGAAAAAACAACAGCAACAACTAACCAAAATTGGATTACAAAACTAAATAAGAAACAAATTTAAACAAACTTATCAAAAATAAGGATAATAAAATAAATTAAAATAAAAAAATCTATACCAACCAAATAAAAATCGAAACGATGAACTAATGACGAAAGGAAGTGAGATCCAACCTATCAATCCAAAGGATATCTTTCAAATAATGGTAATGATTTTGAGATTTTAAAGAATTCAGATACTTTCTCTACAATTTTAAAAATTTTAGAGACTTTTCCTAAAATTTGTCAAAAAAAATACTAACTTTCCCTTATATTATTGCAAAAGAGATAGAAGTTTTGAGGAATGCAAGTGTCTCAAAAATTAAATGTCAGGAGAGATCTATGCAAGTTTTAAAAGCTCACGAAAAGACTCTTGAAATTTTTGAAATTTGAATGGAGGTTAGTGTCTTTTATCCCTTAATTTAAGGGGAGAAAAATTTTATAATATTTTTTTTTTCACATTGATGGTTTGATAGAGTTGGGATTAGTTTATAGAGGATTGTTCATCTATTATTTAAAATTGAATTTAGAGGGAAAATGAAGTTAAATAATTAAATATACATATATTCATATTAATTAGTTAAATATATAATTTGTTGTTGTATATTTGTTGTGATGTATGTATGTGTGAATTAATTAAGGCCTTGTGTTGGAGATAATTGCAGCAGTATTAATCATCAAAACTAAAATCAAAATTTGTTTTCCCTCTTCCCCTCTAATTTATTTCATAGTCAGATAATGCATTATTTTTTCTCCAGCAAACTCATTCACCAAATCTTTTATTTAAAACGTAAGGTTACTACACACACACGCGACTCCTACTCCCCCATGCAATCAAAGATTCAAATCCTATCACTCCTTTTGCGAAGGACGCAGAAATATCACTAAGGTCATACTATTATAACCTCTTTTAATTTATATATATATTTATTTATTTATATATAAAGATTACAAAGGTTATGAATGTGACATGTGAAAGGAATATCACATTTAACACTCCAATTTTCATTAGAGTGCAAAAGGAATAGGACGTAATTGTTATAGCATTTCTTAACTTTTAGAAGGAAAAGTGAGAGGGGAGAAAAAAGAAAAAAGTAAAGGCAAGCGAATTCATTCTTTCTTTATTTTTATTATTTATTTTTTGATAATTCAGAGACTTCATCACTTTGGACACTAAGGTGAGACATCAAATTCGGGAGGGTGAAAGCCGCCCGTCCATTGACGCATTCCTGATAATTCACTGACATAATGTCTTAAGGGGGAATCGAACTCGTGATCTTGAGGTCACCAAAGCCATAAATCGTCCTTATCACTTGAGCTGACCTAATTGAGCAATTCATTCTTCCTTCATTAATACGGTGATGTTTGTACTTTAACTATGCACAAAATGGCGTGGCAACAACTTGGCTGATTCGGGGGATGACCAAAAGATGAGACCAATTGATTGAAAAAATTAATTGCACTTTGAGTTTGAGTTGTCGTCCAACTTGCACAACTAATTGCACAACTAATCAGTCAATTCCTAAGTCACAAGGACTTGAAAGGAATTGCGTATTAGATTAACAAGTGTTAATTATTTCCCAATTTTATATTAGATTAAATACGTATTTCAATGATTATAATTTTGAGATTTTTATTTTGAAAATTTTAGACTCAAAATTTTATCTTTGTTATATGTAAAAGTTAGATTGAATTTGGTAGTCAAAATTTGAAACTTAATCTTGATTTTTAATGTTTTGAGTTGAATTTGATTTTTTGAAATTAATTTTACTGTGTATAATTTCATTTAAGTTGTTTTATTTTTTAAAAATATCTTTACGATGCTATAGCATTTTTATGTAAATTATTATTGATCCATAGATTGGTAGTTGGATCAATGATATGGTGATACTGATACAGTCTCTCTAGTGGGTTGATGGTCGGATCGAATTTATTTTATTATGTACTTTGTAAATCTTCTCTTTTATCCTAATCTTTTAAAGAGTTCTCCCTAGATTTCAATAGAATATTTAGGGCTACAATTTTTGCAATTGCTATCACCTTCTATAAATAAGTTTTTGAAAAAAAAAATCACTAAATTTATTCCCAAAATGATAGTAGTTGTCACAATTTAGTAGGTCTGGTTAATAATAAAAATCTATTCTCTTTCCTCGTTCCTCTCTACAATGTTCTTCATTTCCTTTCTTTCTTTTATGTTCTCTCGAACGTCTTACCTCCTTCCTACTCTCTTCTCACCTAATACTCCATTGATATTATTTCTTGTGATTGTGCCATCTAGACCTAATCCTTCAGTCACATTCTAGACTCTTCTTGTAGGTTCTTGTCTTTGAGAATTAAAAGTGAATTATGTTCCGGCACAACTAGAACGACTAGCATGATGTAGAATGGTGCTAAAACAAGATTGTTCTTTCCAAGTCATTACAAAAAAAAAATTTATAGGGATGACCAAGTCTTGGTGGGTGTAGTAATGGATTGTATTGAGTTATCCTCTAATGACCTGGATTTGCATCATGCAGCCACCATAGTTCCTTATCTAAATAGATGTCATGTCAAGACAAGGCTCCGACCATTGAACTAGTTGTATTTTGGCAACCTATTTTAAAAGAAAATGAGGATGGGGTCATGGAAATTTTCTAGAGAGTGGCTATCATCTTGACTCCAATTCCAAGTGTATGCCAGCCACCAGTTGGTCACCAAATGCCTTGGAAAATCTCTTCAATTTTTGACACTGCAATCATCTCCTTTGGAGTCCAAAAAGGTAGACTTAGTCCCTAAGCTAATATATTTGCGACATGCATTTATAAACACATTTTTTGTGTTCTTTTTTTTTCTTACTTTTCAATGTGGGACAATCTTTTTATACAGCTCGTCTTACGTATATTGCCAATAGTATAAGTGTTTCTCTTGGAGACCTATCATTTTCTCTTCCTCTTTTATTCCTCTAAAACCGTAATATAATCTGCTTTGCCTTTTTTAATCTCTATGTTGATTGTTTTGGCCTCTGCTTTCTTTAAATGTTATAACATTAGTGTGAGGTTATTAATAATGTTGCTTTAAATAGGAGCACCAAGGAAAATAATGATCGGGCTTGGTATTAGCGAGTGTCGTTAGTTCGTTATAAAAAGAGATAAGAGGTTGGGATTTGTGGAAGATTCATGCAAACAACAAGCTTCCTTCATTTGGGAATGTTGTCATTAATATTTACAAATATCTTGAATTTAATTTGGTTTGAGAATGTTTGGGAGATTGGAGTTTTGCAATTTTTTTTAGTAAGTTCTTACCATTGTTGTGCTCAAAAATCATTTGTACGGAAAAAGCCTTGAGGATGTTAGCAATGCCAAGCAGGATTTCTTCATTTCAATGTGGGACAATCTTTTTAGCAAAGACATCTTAAATGATTTGTGTTGAGAATTTCACTTGTGAGTTTGTCCTACATTGAAAAATTTGAGTGGATAATGGGTGGTGCTTATAACCCACCCATGGATTCCTTCGGTCCTAACAAGTGGCATCAGAGCCGACGGTTCGTAACTCTAGGTGAGCGACATCGTAAAAAAGTCTAGACGTGAAGCTAATTCTCTTGACGTGCTAACAGTTGGAGGACCAAGTGTGTGATCGAGGCCAATAAGGATCTCCCAAAAAGGAGACGGTTTTCGTTCAAGGGGGAGCAGTTGGAACTCACAAGTGAGGGGGAGATTGTTGAGAATTTCACTTGTGAGTTTGTCTTACATTGAAAAATTTGAATAGATAATGAGTATTTATATACATGGCTGGGTCCAAGACCCAATAGTCTTAAGCTTTTGAATTAAGTTGATATTCACCCATATATATCAAATCTACCCATGAGCTCCTCTCGGTCCTAACAATTTGGGCATCTGCAACAGCATTGTTTCTTTTACCCCCCTCCCCCTTTTGTGGTTAGTGGAATCCAATACCCTCTAATTATATGAAAGAAAGTGAAAGTGTGGATGGGACAAGCTTTTTCATCATTTAGTTAGTCTATAAATTAATGAATGGGGTGTGGATGCCTTTTGTAATTCTATTTTTCATGTACGTTTGCTTTCCATTTTCATGTTAAGATTTGACGTTTTTCTTCTTCACTTTTTTTTTTGTGCACTTATTTTTGCGCTCTAACTATGAGTTATATTAAGAAAACAAGTTAATGCCAAAAGGGATGAGTAAATTAACCAACTAATATAAAATGGGACTTTAGCAATTATATAATGAGTATTGTCCAAATAAAACTTTATACTTTAGTCTGGATGTGATGTGTGAACTCATGATGTTTTCTGTAATCATGTGAAAGGTTTTGGATATTTAACAAAATGTAAAAATTTGTTTGTTTTTTTGTCCCTACCTTATAGTGGCATGAAATGAATGTGAAACACGTAGAGTGCTTTTTAAAATATCAAGACAAATTCATATACCTACAAAATGATATTAATCTCAGATTTACAATTTATTTGGAATTTAAAAAGTATCAGAGAAAAAAAAAATAAGAAGAATTTTATTTTTTTTTATGTTTGGTTATCTAAGAAAATGAAAAAGAAAATAAAAATATATATCAAATCAATGAACAACATTTTAATTTTACGTATCCTTAATATTTGATTTTTTAAAATTATTTTAATCATATTAAAATAATTTTTTGTTTTAAATGGTATTTGATATAGAAAGAAGATAGGGTGAAAATGATTTTTTTTTTTCAGGATCCAAAGTGACTGTTAATGCATTTGAAATAACATTTTACCCAACAATAAAGAAAAGGGCACCCTCGAGCATTGGCTCAGGTGGCAAGGGCAGACCAGAACGTGCCTGTAACCCAGGTAGGCGTCCTGGGTTCGATTCCTGCCTTGTTGAGTAAATCCTGATTTACCTCCTTGCACGACCTTTGGGTGGGAATTGTGGGGCGTGGGATTAGTCTCCGCTGTGGTGCATCCTAGGGCTTGCTCTGGTAGATGCCAGCGAAGGACACCCGGCGTTACTCAAAAAAAAAAATAAAGAAAAGGGCAATACTTTTCTTTGCAGCTGTTAGGAAGCTTCGCCTGTCAATGACATGAAAATGTCCTTCAGCATTTTGGCCAGCATCAGTTCTAGTCTCCTCTAGATTGGCAAATTTCTATTTTGGAATTTTTTTTAAAAAAGATTAAATTATATTTAGAGTAAAAATTTAAGTCTCGAATTTGAGTATAAGTGAATTTAGAAAAAAAAAATTTAATATTACTTTTTATTTAAATTTAATAAATTTAAATCCAAAATCTAATTCCAGAACTCCCAAACAAGGAATAAGTCTAATTAGGAGTCATCCAAATTTCTTTTTTTTTTTTTCCTTCTATGTGACATGAACTAATATTTTCCAATTTTAATTAATGTTTTTATTTTTTGCTGAGTTGATTTTACAGTTACGTTTTGTGATTTTATTTATTTATTTATTATTATTATTAAAATCAAAATATATGGCAAAGCATAAGGAATATTAGGTAGACATATCAAGCACTCTATATTCTCATAAGCTTCTCTATTTTGTTCATGGCTCATGATAGACATTTCTTTTGTATAAATAAAATTAGAGGCATCTTAATTCTAAGGACATGATTAATTGCAAAAAATAATTTATATTTTAGTTTAAATATTTTTAAAATCTAAAAATATCATCCCATTTTTTAGTTTTTCAATATTTATATAAAATGATTAAAAAACATATTCGCTTTTTTATACGAAAGTCAAATAAGTTGATAATCTGTAACTACATAAAACTTTTGAA
The DNA here is from genome assembly GCF_029873635.1 of Malania oleifera. Taxonomy (NCBI): domain Eukaryota; kingdom Viridiplantae; phylum Streptophyta; class Magnoliopsida; order Santalales; family Ximeniaceae; genus Malania; species Malania oleifera. The sequence goes on from NC_080428.1 coordinate 68,719,349, forward strand.
AATAAAATTAAAAAAATAAAAGCTAGGAAAAGTTCACTTACCTGTGTTTTGGAACTTGAATTTGAAATTTTGAATTTACATTTGCGTGGATTTGGAAAAAAAAAAACCCATAATATCAAATTATACTAAATTTTATCTGAACTTGAAATCCAAAATCTATACTTTCAAATACTATTTACGCTCCTTAAACTATCTATTACCATGTTACAAATAACTCTGGAGTTCTAAAAGTGATATTAAAATTAATTCAACAATCATTCTTTAATTACAGACACTTTCTATTTACAGAACCTTTAAATCTTAAATAAAATGGCGAACAATTAGCAATCTCAAATTCTAATATTTTTTTTTTTGTTAAATAATGAAAAACACCTAAACTATGTTAAAATGAATAAAAACTTGAAAAATATAATCAAATATCACAAACTAAAATAAAGAACTCCACATCTAATAGTTCTTTTAAATCTAGTAAATTGTAGGACATTGTCCATCCTTGAGTGAATACAGTCTATTATATTTAACGGCCTTTTGTTAATAAAAGTTTTCTTGTAATTAAAATTTTTTTAAATAGATTTAAGTGTTACCTCTAAAACGGGCCTTGATAAATGATTAATGGAATTTTAATAATAAGGAGACTATTAGATTTTGCAAACCAAACTAGACCTAAAATTAAAGCTGGTAAAGCAAGCAACTTGCAGAGCTTTATTTTTTTTAATAAAGAATAAATCCCAATATAAATTTTAATGGCCAAGTGGAGTGACTAACAAGGCCTCTGCTGCTCATATGATTATGTTGTAAAAAATGGTTGCCCCACAATGACAATGGCATGCTTTGAAAAATTCATAGATAATAATTGAGTGGCTTTGGTCAATCTTTAGATTTTAGACACTTCATTTGTTTTAAATGGGAGAGAAAGTAAAGGGAGATCCACTTTGAAGTAGTTTTATATGGTATGTTATGAGCACCATTAAAAGGAAAACAAGAAAGAACCATAATAATGCTTCCTACTCCCTTGAAAAGAAATGATTTGATACAAATGAAATAAATGCTTTCTTGAGTGAAAGGTACAATTGAGTTAATATTTTTTATTTAGAAGGAAGATGTTCTTGTCCTTTTGTTCTAACCCTTTTTTTTCCCCTTCCTTTCTTTCTAAATGGTGTTGAGGCTGAGATTCTCTGTTTGGCAGGCACAAAGATGATGTTAGGTATAACTCTTATAAAAAATAAGATAAGGGATGGACGACTTAAATGATATGGACACTTGCAATGCAGACCACATAGTGCGCTAATGAGGAAGAGTGAGTTATTACTTTGGGGGGCAGTAGAAGGGGTAAGAGCAGACTTAAAATAACTTGAAAGGAAACAGTGAGTAAAGATTTAATACCCCTAAATCTATCAAAAGAAATGATCCATAATCGCATAAATTGATGAAAAATGATTCGTATAGCCGACCCCACCTAGTAGGCTTGGTTTTTATTGTTTGTTGTAAATTCAAGATTGTTAAAATCTTTATTTACTATCTCATTTCAAATTGTTTTATGTTCACTTTTATTCCTGTTTCTAGCAATAACTACGTTATAGACATACCATTTAACTTACATTACATATGTCTAAATCATCTAAGCCATCTATTCCTTATTTTATTTTTCACAATAATTACGCGACTTACGCCAAAACCTTTGATCATCTATCATAGATACGTATCATATTCATATTTGTATAAAAAATTGAACGAACGACCTACTTTATACCTAGACAAGAAAAGATAAGATGCTTAATTTGGATGACCTACCCAATTAACTTAATTACCATTATGTACTCCATTTACAAGAAATGGTCAAAGCGACCCTTGAACGTACACCTGTCCAACCGCCAACAAAATAATTTTTAAAAAGTGCAATAATAATAATAATAATAATAATAATAATAATAATAATATTGATGCATGGTAATGGTTATATATTATATGGTGTGTTTGGAACCCTAATAATAAAAATATGGTCAGCTTTGAACCAATCTTAATTTGTCCGAACCATGGGGCAGTGCATATTTTGTAAAAAAAAAAAAAGAATACGTAATCCAGTGGAGATTATTGCATGTGTCGGCCAATCACGTCCAAAGCAGGGATGCCCATTGTCTCTCCACCCATCACCTATTTTATATGTAAAATATAAAATCAATGATAAGACTTTTTGGAACACACAATTCCTCATAATAATTTGTTAAAGCCATGCTGAAAAAATAATACACACACCTCACCACTAATATTTTAATGAGTAAATGTTATCATGAATCTAGAGAGGGCTTTGAGGGCAAATCAACTATGTAATTTATATGAAATCTGTCTGGGGTCGGGTGACTGACTAGTCTTTCTATATTCTTTTGTATAGTTAGGGAGTTGTAATACATTTGGATTCAACTGGAGACCGTTAACTTTTTAAAAAAAAAATATTATTATATGTTGAATTTTAAAATGTCTATGTGGAAAATTTGACTATGCCCCCATTTAACTAAAAAAAAAAAAGTAATAGGATTGTACTACCCATATTAAGTTCAAACATTCAAGAAATTAATTTTGAAAAGCATATTTTGCATATTCTTATATTTTTTCTTTTATATTTTTGTACGAGTATACCTATGTTGCTCCTTGTTAAAATTTCTGAGTTCATCACTACCGGTAGACGTTTCTATCATGTTGACTATAGAGGTGGTTAGAAGATGTTTCATGGAGCAAATCTTCTAATTTTTTAATCGCTTGCACGAATAGTTAATCCTTGGACCTGTGTTCTGTGATCAACAAGGAGAATCCAATTTTCAGATAAACACATGCCACGGGCTCATGAGAAACTTTTCATATGTGAAAATTTTGAAGCACAAGGACAACTTACATTTTTGGACTAGCATTCCCATGAAGTACTTTTAACGACTCAATAAGGTCTTGGCCACCTTTATGATGTATCATGTATTCCGAATATGATTTAGTGCTTTATTGAATCCCACACACCAAGCTCAACCGATAATTTGTGTGGGATCAAAAGGAGTCTCGCATCATATTCAACATATATTTTTGTAAAGTTTATAAGGAGCGCTAGCAAAACCTTCGCATTTTCAACTATCTTCAAGTGCTAACGTGGCACAAATGGTATTCTTTATATACGGTTGCATGTAACTCCAGTGCAATCACTTTTCATCGGATTTCTTCACGAGTACCATATTATCTAGTTAATCAAAGTACTTCCCTAACAAAACTAGCCTTAAGAAGCTTCAGTACATCTTCTTTTGTTGCCCCAATTTTATCTAATGCAAAGCATCTAGTATTCTTTTTTGTAGATCGTCTAGTTGGATCGAAGCTTTCCTACATCATCACGTTGTGCTATTCTTAATATATGTATTGTTGACCTAAAGAAGATGTCAAAATTAGCACATAAGAATTTCCATCAACTTGTTTATGTCTTTCATTCAATTATGCCTCAACCTAATAAACTTTGAGATTGTTCTAAGGAGTATCATAATAAGCCCTTTCATAGGTGTTGCTCACAAATGGGAGCTCATCATTGAGATTCAAGTTCTCAATATGCATATCTTTCTTTACGTTTTTATTTTCTCCTTACTGTGGCCATTGGACCCTATTGGGCTATTTGTGAGTCTCCTATTTCCTCCTTAACTCCTATCAAGTAGTGAACTTTCTAGCCAAATGACTAGTGAAGATATGGCCTTAACAACATTCATGTTAAGTCTCTCTAGAATAACATTATTATGTTAGGTAGTAGTCATTGTCAAGAAATCTACAAATATTTCTTTTACTTACATTGCTCCTCAATAGTGATAGGGAGTCTTATGATTCCCATCTAGTCGAGGATTCTTTAGAAAACCCCATTAGGGGAGTCTAAACTAGTCGTAGTTGGTTAGAATCTAGCCCATTTTCTAAAAGACTTCATAAAATAGCATATTATTCGTATTAGTGATAATAATTATTTGCATTATATCAAGGTAGAATAGTCTTTTTCCCTTTATTCTTGTAGGCTATATAAGTCATCTTTATCTCTTGTAGAGCTCTAATGATTCAATGAAAGCTTTTTCTTTTCCCAATCTTTTGCTCCTCTTTAACTCAAGGAATGATTCCTCATTTGATTCTCGCATGAGTGCCCTTGCAGAATAATTCCAACAGTTTCTTACTTCACAACCATATGTCATATCCTCTTCTTTGTGAGTTTTAGATTCAAGTGCATCTCATCATATGTCCCCTAGCTCCTCTTAATTTGCATTTATACATCCATCATTTTCTTCAAATTCTGTGCTAACTGATGATGACACTTCTATGGCTTTAAAAGGTGTTGGTTCCATTCGTACTCATAATTTCTCTCTTTCAGATGTTTATTGCATTCCTAAACTAGCCATGAGTCTTGTCCCTGTTGGTCAATTGTGTGATGCTGGTTATTTTGTTCATTTTTCCTCTACTTCTTGTCATGTGCAAGATCCTCAATCCAGGATGTTGATTGGGATAGGCTGTAGAGGGTGGCATGTATGTTTTGGATGAGCTGCGTGTTCCTGATCATGTGGCAGCATTAAGAGTATACCTCTCTTCATTCTTCTTGGATTCATCATCTTCTGTTTTTAATTTTTGGCATTCTAGACTTGGTCATGTGTCAGCCTCTCGTTTAAAATTTTTGGTATCTAGTGGTGTTTTGGGTGACTTATAGATACATAATATTTCTGATTGTAGTGGGTTGCAAATTGACAAAGTTTTCTGCATTACCTTTTAACCACAGTATGTCTAAGTCTGTTACACCTTTTGATTTAATTCACTTTGATGTGTGAGGTCCCGCCCTTATTGACACAAAAAAGGGGTCTAGATACTATGTTTCTTTTATTGATGATTATACTTGGCATTGTTGGGCATTGTTGGATCTGATTTTTGTAGGATCATGTCCTCCTACGAAAGTCGGAGGGTTCATTTTCATGAACTCCTTGATGTTGCAGCTCTGACCTGCAGGTAGACAGTTATGCTTTGTTGGATTCTTCCTCATTACAACTCCGATCTACCAGGCTATACCCCGTAGCATTGCAAAGGTATCAATGTCCTCTTCACTGGAAGCCTCTGAATCATCCATTCCTTCAGCCTTTACATTCTAATCTCTAAAATCCATCCTAAAAATAGGATAGGAAAGAGATAAGAATCTCATATTATAACTCCAACAATACAATCATTAAATTTAAATCTTTTATACATCCAAGTTCTCCATATAAGGATTAGTTTCACAGCTCAGAAATGAAATCATCTAAGGTTTATCGTGGCTTTTCTGAGGTCGTCGACTACTTCAAAAAAATCACAGGAAATTGTCGACGTATTTCCGCCTCTAAACTACAAAACAAAATTCTATACTTCTTAACACCTAACATATCCATCTAGTATCATCATCCTAACTTATTCCTATACTCTGGTATAAATCATTCCTAAGTTTGCAGAGTTCATTGCTTTGATACCAAATTGTAACGTCCTGAACCTGAAAATTCAGTCTGGTGTGTTATAGCTGAATAAACCGTGCTTAGTAGCGCCCCGAACTCGCCTAGGTGGACCTGGGTGCCACGTAATCCATTTTCCTGTAAGTTATAGAAAATGATGTAGACTAAGAAATACTGATGTTTTGTTCTGAAACATTATGTTTTCAGGATGTTGAGTTAGGAATCCTGCGGGTATAGAGTCAGATTTTTATAGGGGTTTTTCAAAGTTGAGGTAAGGGAAATATGCTATGCTAGGAGTTTTTGTAATGATATTAGAGATTTTATAGATGCATAACTACACCATTTTACTATACAGAATTTTCAAAATATGAGCTTGAAACAGTATTTGTTTTAGAATATGAGTTTAACTGCTTGTGGCGTGAGTAGATTTTTATGAGATGAAGAAATTTATATAATTATTATAATATATCATACTATACTGAATTGAGGGACGGCGATACGTAACGCCTCAATCTCAGCGAGAGATTATACAGATTATACAGATAAGGATATACATATACAGAGAAATTTACATGTATATACAGTTTTTATACGAGTAGTTTCATGAACAAATATTTATACATATGCATGTATGCATATTTATTCAGATCAGTATGTGTATCACAGTTTTATACAGAATGTTATATATACAGATATTACAGCATTTACAGTACAGAAAGAAGGAGTTACATTAATTTTGGAAACATGATGAAAACAGTAAAAGAGTATTTATGTATATATGTATATAGTATTAGATCCCTGAGGAAAGATACACAGACAGATACAGATTACAGAGCACTGTACCGTTACTAGATACAGATAGAGTGCAACCACATATCTCAGATAGTATGTAGGTACCGTCAGCCGTGCTCGAAGAGTATGTAGCTCCCCAGTACACTGGATTGAGGGGGCCGATTTGATGAGGTAGTAGTCAGTCCCGAGTTTAGGAGAGGATGCAGTTTGGCCGGACTGAGGTAGTGTAGAGTATGATGACTTATCTGAAGGGCCAACTGGATAAAGTCCTGCCTACAGGCCGCACAACCCTGTCATAAGGGGTCAAATCATAACGTATAGAGTTCTAGGGATACAGAATAGTTATATGTATGAAAACAGTTTTATAGTATATGATGAGAATAGTATGATATATTATCAGTATGAAAAGTAGGAAACATATGATACAATATATTTTAATTGAGAAAGAAAGAAATGTTTGAAAGATATGTTTTACATATTATTTATTGCATTACAGTTCAGTTTTTATTTTTAAGTATTCTTAACTTAGTTGTCACACACTAGCAATAGCATATTTCCACTTACTAAGCGTCGACTCACCCCATTATTTTACCATTTTTCAGGTGAGTTAGTTAGGCGAGCAGATCAGGCTCGCGGATAGAAAGTAGTTAGATCACCCTGGTTATAGGGTGAGTTTTTGTCAGAATTGTATATTTTTTTTAAGTAAATGACACTAGAAGGATATTTTTGTATGGTCTATATATTCTGGATTCTGGTATTGTACAGTTCATGTATAAATGGTTTTATAATTTGTGTTTCCGCTACGTAGGAATGTTTATTGTATATATAAAAAATAAAAAAAAATGATAAGAAATTTTGAGATCGTTACAATACGTCCCAAAAATATCATCAAGTTTATACTTTTTTTCCTTTCTATAACTCAAAAATGCTATAATAGTCCCAAGCTCTCTAAGTTCGATCCCGTAGAGGTTCTGAAAAAGATAAATTTGTATTCGGGTGAAACACATATCAGTATGGGAAGAAACAATATATTAAATCAGCGTGTGGCCAACATGAGATTTGTAAATAACGTATATATATGTATTCATCATTTTCAAATCATTATCATAATTTCTAAAATCATTTTCTGAACTTGATCAAACACATGCAAAGTATTTTACCCATGAGAATACCAAAGGATTTGGGTGATTACCCGCCCATACAAATACAATCCCTCTGCTTTGATACTTTAGGCAACCAATGGTCATAACTGAAGCATATTAGGACACTTACCTTACTCAGTATGCCCTCATGTGAAAAGTAATCTCGTACTCACACAGTTCATATAAAGATTTACTAGCAAAGGCTCCCAAGAATAAGGAAATTTACCCGCCTATACAAGTAATTTCCCTCTGCCCTAATATGTTATGTAGCCTACTGCTACATCTGATAACTATTAGGGCACTCGCCTTTCTCAGCAAGCTCTCGGGGGAAGAGTTTGTCCCACCCATAACACATATTATGTTATACTAGCATATATACTGTAATACCCCGTGGAAGAAAGATTTGAAAAAGATTTGATGTTACTACCTATATCAACAAGGTGTACCTTTCTTTTCGAGAGCCTTCTCATAAGAACTTTACAGTTAACCATGCTTGGCTTGGAGTAATCTTGGGATGGGTGACCTTCTAGGAAGTTTGAGGGGGGATGTTAGTGATAATAATTATTTGCATTATATCATGGTAGAATAGTCTTTTCCCTTTTATTCTTGTAGGCTATGTAAGTCATCTTTATCTCTTATAGAACCCTAATGTTTCAATGAAAACTTTTTCTTTTCCCAATCTTTTACTCCTATTTGATTCTATCAATTCAAATTACCATTGTCAATTAATATCCTTTTTTTGCATTGTAATTTGTGCGGACGATCACCAATGCATTATCTCGAGCTGAATGGACTTTATTATTATCAATGAAGAATATACTTCATTTGTTCTAGGTTTGTTGGCCTACTTTCTTGTGTAAAATCTTTCTAAGTTATTTCCTTTTAGGCTCAAGAGAACATTTAATAGCCAAGGTAATCCAAGTCTTTTACAAATAGCCATAAAAGGAAATAGTGATAGTTGGAGCCTTCTTTCCATTTAAGATCTTTGACTTGGCTTTTAAGACTCGTGCACTCATATGTATAGTGGTTATAATCACTATGAAAATCCTGGTATTCATCCTTATTGTTAGGATTGGTGTATTCCCCAGAGGGGGGGGGGGTGAATTGAAATTTTAAACTTTTTCTCCTAGGTTAAGTAAGATATCAGTATTATTTCCCAACTTAGGGTCTTTCTAAAAAATATCAAATGTGCAAATAAGATTAATATGTGGAAAGTAAATCCTGTGCGGCATTCAAAATATAACATACATGTGCAGTAAATAAATTTGCGAAAAAATAAAAGCACACGGGATATGTTATCGAGGTTAAGCCAATACTGCCTACATCCCTGCCTTGGCTCACAAGCACAAGGATTACAACTATTGCTCACTTAACAGGTAGAGCGGCACCGGTTGCAACCAGGTCAATTAGCGGCGTTGACCTCAACCTAAACACACCTTAACAGGATGGTGCACCTCGTTTTCCTAATCAGGTCTAAGCCAATTCGGGACTATTTACCAGGGCTAGTCTTCCTCTTCAGGCCCTTCCCTGGAATATAATAATGAAATACAAATTTTTGTGTACAACCAAATATGCTTCTTAAACTAAGCAGATGTGTACCAATATGCTCAACCAAACGGTGCACTAACATATGATAGGATATCAAGTTCAAGTGAGATTTTGTTAACCAATATGGTTACTCTCAAACAATATGTAAATCAATGTGTGTATATGAGAGTGAGGCTTTTGATGTCAAGCCAATATGCTTGTAATGTGATTAATCATAAGCTTTCTATAACCCTGACAGATATCTCAAACGATATGTAATGACCTGCTATTTATTTTCCAGTTATATATATATATACTATGAAATTATGATGTTCTGATACCTACTAGATTAAACCAAACTATCAACCTGAGCAGCGAGAAGCGGAATTCATATAAACACAATTAAGTAAATATACAATACCAGAGTGCTAAACTGTTCCCAAAATATAAATATACGGCTGTTTCCCAAAATACCCTCAACTGGGCTAGGGCTATACAAGAATACTCCCAAAAATACTCACTCTACTAACAGGGCGTTACTGAAGCCCCTCTAATTGCGAGCCTAATCTGTTCGCCTGACTGGATCACCTAAAAAATATTAATTTAATGGGATGAGATGACGCTCAGTAAGACGAAATATGTAATTGCTAGTGTGTGGCAAATGAGTTACAATACTATGAAAATCTATTACTATATAATCATGTCTAACTGAATCTGTAAATACAATACAAGTAATATACCACCACCTTTTCCATGTTGCTTAACATATCTGTACTTTAGATTTCTACTCAAAATACTTCTAATATACATAAATATATTCTCTATCTCTGTAAATCTATATATACATAATAATAATTGAAAACTTCTCTGTGGATAACTGTATGTCATGATTTAACCCCTTATGACAAGGTTGTGCAGCCCGTAGGCGAGATCTATTCCAACTGGCCGACTAGGATAAACCACTATACTCCGTCAGTCTGATCAGCCCTCCTCAACCCATATCTAATGGGGAGCATATCCACTCGTGAGCACTATACAATCGATTTACATACCACGTATTATCTGAATAGGTGGTTGCACTTTATACTGTATGTAGCAACGGTACCGTGCTCTATAAACTGTATTTGTAATGGTCCATCAGAGTCTGATACTATATAATACATCTCTATATACAACTATCTATTTTACCATGATTCTGTAATAACTGTATCAACCTTGATGCTATAGTAAACTGTATCTATATTAACTGTGTTTCTGAAATTAACTGTAAATTTGTATGTCATGGTACTATAAACTGTATAATCATGGTATTTTGTAATTGCTATAAAATATATCCATTGTCTGTATATTCTGTAAAACATAACTCTGAAAAATATTGTAAAGCATGTTTCTGTACTATATATATATATATATATTCTTAAGTCATACAATAATTTAAAACATATTATACATAATTGATAAACTGTATAAAGTTCCACTGTGAATAATAATCTGGTAAAAATATATATTTCATACTGAAAATCATTCTAAAATTGCCTAACATTACATATTTCCCTTACCTGACTCCTACTAAAATCCCCTACTGTGACTGGTCTTACACCCGCAAGGTTCTCTACTCAACAGCTTGAAAATCATATATCCCAGAGCAAAATATTACCATTTCTACGTTTATAGCATTTCCTACAACTGCTGGAAAGTCAAATTTTAACAAAAATGTCTTACCCTAAATCTGGGATGAAATTCAACTTCGTTCGACCGACGATCCGCTCCAGTAGACTTGGAGAGAACTTCCCCAGGAGCGTCGTGGTGGCCTCAGATCGTCAATCTGGTAGCTAATGGGGCTGAAATTGAAGAGAGAGGAGGGGGAGACCGTAGAGAGAGAAATAAGACAGTTTCGGTGAGTTTCCTGTGCAAGAAAATGAGTTTAGCACTATTTATACCACGGCCTTCGTCGACGAACCTGCACCCTCGTCGAAGAATTTCAAACTTTCAAGAAATCTCTCTCTCGGTATCTTCTCGTCGACGAAACTTGTCTTCGTCAACAAGGCTCTCTTGTACCCTCGCTGACGAATCCCATGTATTCGTCAACAAGGACTTGCTAAATTCTCTTAAGTCTTTACATCCCAAAGTGCAACGTCGTTGACGAAGTCTGCTGCCTCCTTCTATTACTATTTCTATTTCCCTCCCTCTCTATTATTTAAATACCATTATTATTTGGGTCGTTACACAATATTTCTTAAATATCAAGCACAGTAGATACTAGGGTTTTCAATCTTGCAAAAAAAAAAAGAGTTTTCATCAAAGCACAAACCAAGCTTATGAAAACTTGCAATGAGGATGCAAGATCTTAAGTTACATAAGGGTTTTTCCCAATCAAATATTTATGAATGAAATATTTTGGGAAAAACCTTTGCTAACTCTCCAAAAATCAACACATAATCAAATATAAATAAGGAAGAATTTAGCTTATACAAATTATATGAAAACACTACTTTCTTTCAAAGCAAGTGGCTTAGATGAGTACAAGAAGTAGGTTTTTGGCAATATGATTGAAGAGATATGAAAGTGTAAGGATTTTGGACAAAAATATTTTCAAAGAATTTTTCCTAATCTTAAATCCTAATTCATGCTTAATTTTTGCAAATGAAGGGCTATATATAGAATTCAAAAAAAATATAGTCGTTGGGGACACGCTGGGTATTTTTGAAAAAGATTAAGTTTAATTAAAGTTAACCTAGTTTAACTCTTGGTAAAAATTTAATAACCCGAGAGGCTCGGTCGACCGAACTTGAGGTTCGGTTGACCATAGTGTCTAGTTCGGTCGACTAGGGAAAAATTGAACTGAAAGTATGGTCGACTATCTTGAAGGTTTCAGAGGCAATTTTCCAAATCCACATGGTTTGGTCGACCGGGTCAATTTGAACTACAAGATTTGATCGACCGGACGGTTGGCATTTCCTACGTGGGGGTTTGGTTGACCAGAGCGTTGCCCATATAATCTTGGTCGGTCGACCAAGTGGTCAACTTGTTGACCTAGGGAGGTTCAATCAACGAGGTCTTTCCTATATACTTTTGGTTGGTCGACCGAACGGTCAACATGTTGACCTGGTTGGGGTTTGTTCGATCGAGTATTTCAGTGTAACTGAGTTCGGTCAACCGAACACGCCATTTTTGTCCATTTCGGTCCTTTTCCTCTTATAAAATTTTTCCTATTCATGTGATGATTAATGTTAAGATTATATGGCATATTTTTATGAAGTATAGGGAGTCCTAAGGATAGTCTCAGTCATTTTGAGCATATACCCTAAAAAATCCAGTGTCGATGATCCTTAAGGTTCTGTGGCCCCCTATGGTCAGTCTATGATCATCACTGAGCTTTTATCCATATCATGCATGCAATGCGTTAATTATTACAGACAATTTCCTATTTATTATTACAGATTCAAAATGATAAATATAAATTACAATAAAAAAATATGTCAAGGTCTTCACTTTTCTTCAAGTTGTCGCGTGTTGTCAATATAATCCGATTAGTATGATCCCGCATACAAACTTGAAAGTCATCAAATACAAGGAGTATTTGTCATTGTCAAAATCGAGTATGACCCATAGGGTCAACAATTTTTCCCTTTTTGATGATGACAAATACTTGCTTACTTTTCCCCCATTTAGCAACAGCAAAAAAGGTCTAAATAAACATTTAAGTATATATAGGCAAATAAAAGATAATTATCATTCAAATACAAATATTATTTTGGGAAATCTTTTAAAAAATTTTGCAGCATGTCGTTTGAGAATAGAACATTTTAATAAAAATACCTGTATAGAAATGACCTGATTAAGTTTTAAAGTTATAATATGTGCACAACTACCAATTAAAACAGTTCAGTATGATCAAGACTTATTACTTTCAGCATCCAAAAAGATAATATAATCATACAATGCACAATGAATGACAAAGTATGAAATATAGCAATTACGCACACAAACAATATAACTAGTCATTTAAATGATTTAAATGACATGAAAATAAGGTTAGACCATAAATATGCACAAACCATTGCAATTGAAATATATCATAAGACTCGTGGAAGATTTGAGTTTAAAACACACGACATATGATAGCAAATAGAAGTTTTGAGCATAAAAATAGTCCAACTAGTTCGCATGCATTTTTATGTGTAATTACCGAACCAGTTATGCAATTTTTAATATATATATATATATATAATGAATATATATTCCCTTTATGATGTTTTCAAAAAGGTACTAGGGGTTGCTTGCTGAAAAGAGATCTTTTAAAATAAGAAACAAGCAAGCATCAATGTTCTACTTTAGCATTTAGGCATAATTTCATAAGATAACCAGAATATGACAACCATATAGATCCTAAAAATTTCAGATAATTTAAATGTAGGATCACTAGCAAATACAAACAACTTGTGGCAAATCAATAAATTTTTATTTTAAAATATTCAATAAAATCCTAACAATTAAGCGCATGCCACAACGAGTTCAAGCTAGATGTAAGTTGAAGATATTGGTGAGCATAACAAGATAGGCATTTTAATGTTTGGATGCTCCCCCTTTCAATTTGAATTATAGCTTAGATGAAATAAGCTACTTATACTCATCAAGATCGATTTTACAAAGTATGTCAAGAGTATAAGTCATTCATTTTAAATCTCTTAAAATAAATATACTGGTAAGGATTAATTTACTCTTCTATGCAACCAGTATAGTAATCCCTATAGATTACACATGCAAGAGAAAAGATATATTAAGGCATGGCATGATACTCATAACCTAGAGCAAGTCCATTAAGCTCTTTTCCTAGATATGGAGCTAAGCTCCTCTAAATGCCTAATGATTTTGCTAGGATGGAGATTAATTTTCATTTAACTTTCACTCATCCTTTCAAAATGTTTTAACTTGTATTTCATTATAATCATCAATGTACTTATTTTATTAAAAAAAATATTTTTCAAAATTTCAGCAACATTTTATCTAAAAATGTGATTTGTCCCATAAAGAATCTTCCAATTTCAAAACATTTAAATATGTATGCACAAGCAGCTCCAAATGATTCAAATTAAAAATGAGCCAAGTGCAGACATTTTAAAATCCAAAAACAAGTTTTTCATGCACATGCAATATCATTTTAGAAAACATTTTACTGTTTGAAAAAATGTCTACCAAAAATCTGACAGCATGTCGTCTATAAACAAGACATTTCCCAAATTAACCTGCATAAGAAGATTCTCAAATAGACAGTATATCACAAGTTTAGAGCATGCGAAAACCTAATTATCTACCAGCATGCAATTTCACATCCACTGCATTCATCATGCAGGAGGCATTCTAAACTAAACATACAACCAAGTAGTCAACAATTTATATACATATACCATTCATCATAAAATATTCATGAAAAGAACATAGAATAGCAACCATATATATATATATATATATATATATATATATATATATATATATATATATAAAATCACATGATCATGGGAGCATACAGAACACATCTGTAATGAACAATCAATACTCCCCCTCAGCCAATAACTACTGATAAATACAAGTAATTGCAAATGACCTAACTATTGGTAGAAACCAAAATGGATAGTGGGTGTAAGTATGGTGTAGTCAGTGAAAGAGAAATAAAAGTAATGTAAGCAGATTATAGATACAGACCAGATAATAATAATAATAATAATAATAATAATAATAATAATAATAATAATAATAATAATAATAATAATAATGATGATGATGATGATGATTGTGACAACCTGAATAATAATATGATTAAATAATAAAGAGGAAGGGAAATGAAAACAGTAACAGAAGGAGGAAGTCGACTTCGTCGAAAAACGTTTTGCGTTCGTCGACGACATTGCACTTTGAAAGGAATAACCGAGGGAATCAACAGAGAATTCGTCGACGAATATAGGGGATTCGTCGACGAGGGTATAAAAGAATTCATCAATGAATAAAGGGGATTCGTCGACGAGGGCATAAGAGAATTCGTTAACGAATACAGGGTATTCGTCGACGAGGAAATACCGAGAGAGGTTTTAAGCCAACTAAATTTCGTCAACGAGGACTGAATTTCGTCGACGAAATTATTAAAGGATTCGTCAATGAATGACGTGGCTCGTCGACGAATTTCCTGCTTTATAAATATCAAAATCCGAATTTTATCTTCTTAATTAAGCTAACTCTCTCCTCTCTCTCTCTCTCTCTCTCTCTCTCTCTCTCTCTCTCTCTCTCTCTCTCTCTCTCTCTTTTTGATTTTGGGTCGGATTTACGCCGGTTTGACGTTTTGAAGTAACCACGACGCTCCTGGGGAAGTTCTCTCCAAATCTGCCAGAACGGATCGTTGGTGAAAGCAAGTTGGAAATCATCCCTAAGTTGAGGTAAGACTTTTTAAGTCAAATTTGGTCTTATGGTAGTTATAGGAAATGATGTACATATAAAAATACTGAAATTTAATACTGGAAGTTTTCAGTTTCAGGGTATTAATCAGGAAATCCTACGGGGGGTAGACCAGGATATTTTATGGGGCTTTCTCAGTAGCCAGGTAAGGGAATAAACTAAAGCAGTTATTTTGTCACACGTATTATTATTATTATCAGCAAAGAAATGTTCAGTAAATATGTATGATTCTTGTATATTACTGAGAAAATGTGTGTTACTAGAAAAATACTGCTGTTGTACGAGAACTGGGATTTAAAAATGGAAATACATGATTTACCCAACTTGTGTGGCATGAATGTTATTTTTTATGAAAAATATTATGATATGAAAGATTTTATGAATAGCACATGTTTTAGGGATTACGTAATAATGCAGTAAATGATAATTTTGAAATACATGATAAATGATTTATTTTCAGAATGATATGTAGATATGTTCGGCACGAGGCCGTAATTATGTTATGTTCAGTACGAGGTCGTAATTATGTTATGTTTGGCACAAGGCCGTAATTATGTTATGTTCGGCACGAGGCCGTAATTATGTTATGTTCGGCACGAGGCCGTAATTATGTTATGTTCGACACGAGGCCGTAATTATGTTATGTTTGGCACAAGGCCGTAATTATGTTATGTTCGGCACAAGGCCGTAATTATGTTATGTTTGGCACGAGGCCGTAATTTTATTATGTTTGGCATGAGGCCGTAATTACGATATGTTTGGCCCGAGGTCATAATGAAGTTATATATATGATCATGTATTATATGTTATCAAAATCTGGATGTTAGTTTAGTTCAGTTCAGGGGCTCGGTACCGTAGCTTAGAGATCAGATGTTTATGATCATATTAGTGCTAATCACCCCACGAGGGGGTGGGAGATGGATAGTCAATGTGGCTTTCAGTAGAGTGTGGACGTCCACCTAGAAGTCCGAACCAGGGTGTGGCAGGCCCATCGTACTTACAGACATATTTGACTCGACAGTGGTCGGCCAACCATTGTCGAGTCCCACCTTCGGGCTGCACAACCCGTCATGGGGGGTAATACATGACACCAGCTAGCTATTCATCTTGGGTATGTTTTCAGTATTATCAGTATAACAGATGTTTACATACGATATGATTTATCAGCAATTATGAAAGTATATGATTATTCAGTATGTGATGATAAATGTCTACAGATATATGAAATGTACTATATATGTATAATTACATTAAATATTCATGTTGTCACACAGCTGTATTTAGTTTATTTTTCCTTACTGAGAAGTGTCTCACCCCCGAACATTAAATGATTTTCAAGAAAATCTAGAGAGATCGGCGGGTCAGGGCCGTCGTTGAGTAATTGGAGCTTCCCTACTATAAGGGTAAGCATTGAACTAGGATCGGGAGATTTTGTTATATGATCCTAGTGTTATTTTGACTTTTTGGAGGTTGTATATAGTAACAGTATTTTGATGGTGTAGTAAACTCTGGTATTATGTTTTATGGTTGGATGTTCAAGATTTTATGTTTGCTACTGCTTAGGTTTCCGCTGTGATTGATAAGTGTCCCCATTACCCACAAGTTCGGGTTGACTTTTTCATTTAATTTGTTACATTATATATTGAGAATTTGAGGTTGTTACAATGATGATGATATCCGATCCTACAGGGTGCTCTCCTGGTGACTATATGTCACCTCCATCAGCGTCATCGCCCATATCTAGGTCAAAGTCCATTGTCACCCAATCTCTATCATCCTGTAACTTATGGATGCGGTCATTTAGCTCACTAAAATTAATAGCAATGACCCTCTCTAGCTCCTTATACCTATTCTCTGAAGAGATAGAGAACTCCCTGAACTCATCCCGAAGAGCTGAGTACTGAGCACTGGATGACGAAGCCATGTCCCTCAGCCCCCTGATGTTAGAGTGAATGGACTGAGTAACCTAATGTTGCGAATCTCTGTATTACGCAAATGAGTCCGTAAAACCGGTGATGGCAGCCATCAGATCAGCATTCGTCTGCTGCGCAGGCTGTGGAGGCATCTCCTATAGGGCCTCCTCCTGTGCTGCTGCTCTCCTAGCACCTGTGGTCAACCACATGTTGTCGGGTAGCTCATACCCCATCAACTTCAGGGTAACTGAGGATAACATATCTGCACCCCTCCTTCTCTTTAGCACGATCACATTTGTTCGGGTGACTCCCATCGCAAGAAACAGTCTGTTCAGGATTCCCCCATATGGTATAATAATCCTCTGCCCAATCATCTTAGCCATCATCCAACGGATCATCAAATTGGGCAGATCAAGTTTCTTTCTCGCAAACAGACACCACATAACAAAACTATCGAGGAAAGAAACATGCACCCTAGATCTTGCCTTAGGCAGGATATTGTATGTGATCAAGTGGTGAACTATTTTGGCCTCTAAGGTAAAAAATTTGTAGTTCGGCAAGTGATTTGGACTAGCAGAAAGTGGATCAGTCATAGTCAGGTTTGCAAAAGTCTCAATAGTAAACTCCTGTTTATTTATCCAAGAGGTCACAGAGTCAGGGTACTCAAACTCACCGCACCCTATATCTAGAGTATCTGACAAATATTCAACATTGAATCTAATATTAGTTTGCAAAATCCTAGAGTAATATCTATTCTCATCATTGCCTAAGTTGGCGTAAATTAACCTAACATATGTGGGATAGTGTCCGCTAGGCTGATATGTGATAAAAGATCTCCACCCCTGATATCGAAACATGTCCATAATGTTGCTAAAATGTTGTTCTATAAACTGAAGATCAAGAATCTTACCCAATGTAACTTCCTTGGGGCAAAACTCCCTCACATATCTGATTCTGGCACACTCTGACAAAAACCAGTTGTCCTCGGCGTAGGCGACATCCTGAGCATCAATATGCTCATCTGGTCGTGCCATGGATGTTGATGGAAGTGATTTTGGTGTTGGATTGAGAATATAAGGTAATATTCAAGGAAATAGTGAAGGAGTTCTGAGTTTTTTCTAGTGAAATGAGCCTTTTTACCCGAGAAATATATATAGACCCGCAAGGTTCGGTCGACTAGGGACAAGTTCGGTCGACCGACGCTTAATATTCTTCACAAAACGCTCATGTTCAATCGACCAAGAGAATTTTGATCTGAAATGGGTGGTCAACCAAAGAGGAGTTCAGTTGACCGAGGGGTTGACCGAAGTGGGTTCGGTCGACCGAAGTTCATCAGTTCAAAAGCTGTCGGTCGACCAAAGAGTCAAAGTTTGTTGTATAGTCGACCAAAGAGGCTAGTTCATTTGTGGATGGTCAACCGAACTCAGTCAACTTTTCCATTTTCACCAAATTTTGACCTAAATTCTTCTTTAAAGGGTAACACGTGACTTTTCCACTTAGGTGGGGGATCAATTTTGAGGTCTTCTAAATTTAACGACCTCTCAGACTGTTGGTTACATCTACCCCACTAAGTTCTATCCTATGGTTCAGTTTGATTTCCTCCTCCCTCTCTCTCTGAGGAACTGGCTACTAAGATTACCCACATCATTTCCTTATTTAAGTCTTTTGCACTTTTACACAAATAAGCAAAGCCAATGTGTCCTAGGTACCAATTATGTGCACGCAAACATGTTTGCTTATTTGTTCTATTTTGTTCAGAAGAGACATTTGAGTTTTTATGACTGTAGGATTTGGAATATGAACCATTTTCAAATATTTATTTCTTTTGATTCTTAAGGGTTTATCATTCTCTATTTCTTCCTTTAAACAGATAATTTTCAATATTTTCTTGATCTTTTTCTTTTCTAAGGTGGAATGATATTTTCTTAGATCTTTTAATTGTTTTGCCAACCTTTTAATTTCATTTTTCAAAGATATTTTCTATTTAGATACCTTAGCTAGAAGCTTATGCATTTTACATAAAACATTTTCTAGTTTATCATTCAAAAGCATGCTTTCATCATCAAATTCAACACATGATTCATTACAAAATATAACACAATCATTACATGAATCATTGCATATGGCATTTATAGTATCATCACAAGATTCAACAAATGATTCAACACACATGATACAATACGACATTCAGCACAAAAATCATCAATATATGCATTACCATCAAAGCAATCATTAGAGGCAACTACTGATTCAATATATGATATATCACAGGCTTCAGCATAAGAAACATCACATGCATTATTGCACAATTCAGTGAATGAGGCAGAGTCAGAATCATATACCTCATCGTCTACCAATGCAATTTGATCATAATTGTGGCTCGTAACATTTGGAGTTCCATTTCCTGGGTCACTTCATACTTCCTTTCGAGCTTAACCCAGATTTCCTATGCACTTTTACAGGCCACAAACTCAAGCAAGATATCAGAATCTAAAGAGCAATATAACAAGTCCATGGCATGTGAATTTGCATGCATAACATTATTATCATTTCAACTACAGGTATGCAAATCCCTTTATCAATCACCTGTCAGACCCTCCAATTCACAGATTTAATGAATACACTCATTCGAATTTTCCACTGGGTGTAATTTACACCGCAAAATAATGGAGGACTGGAAGGTGACCGTCCCTCTCCAAATGGAAATACATCAGTGAGAGTCATTGCAATCTTTTACAAAAGTTGTTAAGCCTAGTACAACGAGGCTCTGATACCAATTGTTAGGATTAGTGTATTCCCAATAGGGGGGTGAATTGGAATTTTAAACTTTTTCTCCTAGGTTAAGTAAGATATCAGTATTATTTCACAACTTAAGGTCTTTCTAAGCAATCCCAAATGCGTAGATAAGATTAATATGCAGAAAGTAAATCCTACACAGCATTTACAGTATAACATACACGTACAGTAAATAAATTTGCGAAAAAATAAAAGCACACATGATATGTTATCGGGATTCGGCCAATAGTACCTACGTTCCCGCCTTGGCTCACAAGTACAAGGATTACAACTATTACTCACTTAACATGTGAAGCGGCACCAGTTACAACTAGGTCAATTAGCGAGGCTGACCTCAACCTAAACACACTTTAACAGGATGGTGCACCTAACTTTCCTAACCGGGTCTAAGCTAATTCGGGACTATTTACCAAGGCCAGTCTCCCTCTTTAGGCCCTTTCCTGGAATACAATAATGAAATACAATTTTTTGTGTGCAACCAAATATGCTTCTTAAACTAAGCAGATGTGTACCAATATGCTCAACCAAATAATTCACTCACATATGATAGGATATCAAGTTTAAGTGAGATTATGTTAACCAATGTGGTTACTCTTAAACAGGATGTAAATCAATGTGTGTATGTGAGAGTGAGACTTTTGATGTCAAGTCATTATGCTTGTAATGTGATTAATCATAATCTTTCTATAACCCTAACAAATATCTCAAACAATATTTCTCAAATATCAAGCATAGTAAGTAAATACTAGGGTTTTCAATCTTGCAAAAAAAAAAAAAAAAATTTTCATCAAAGCACAAATCAAGCTTATGAAAACTTGCAATGAGGATGCAAGATCTTAAGCCACACAAGGGTTTTTCCCAATCAAATATTTATGAATGAAATATTATAGGAAAAACCTTAGTTAACTCTCCAAAAATCAACACATAAACAAATATAAACAAAGGAGAGTTTAGGTTATACAAATGATATGAAAACACTACTTTCTTTCAAAGCAAGTGGCTTAGATGAGTACAAGAGGTAGGTTTTTGGCAATAGGATTGAAGAGATATGAAAGTGTAAGGATTTTGAACAAAAATATTTTCAGAGAATTTTTCCTAATCTTAAATCCTAATTCATGCTTAATTTTTGCAAATGAAGGGTCATATATAGAATTTGGGAAAAAATAAAGTCATTGGGGACACATTGGGTATTTTTGAAAAAGATTAAGTAAGTTTAATTAAAGTTAACTCATTTTAACTCTCGGTAAAAATTCAACAACCCAAGAGGCTCGGTCGATCAAACTTGAAGTTTGGTTGACCGTAGTGTCCAATTCAATCAACTAGGGAAAAATTGAACTAAAAGTATGGTCGACCATTTTGAAAGTTTCAGAGGCGATTTTCCAAATTTGCGCGGTTCAGTCAACCGGGCGGTTGGCATTTCCCACGTGGGGGCTCGGTTGACCAGGGCGTTGCCCATATAATCTTGGTTAGTTGACCGAGTGGTCAACTTGTTGACCGAGGGAGGTTCGGTCGACCAAGTCTTTCCCATATACTTTTGGTCGGTCGACCGAGTGGTCAACATGTTGACCCTATTGGGGTTCGGTTGACCGAAGATCTCAGTGTAACTGAGTTTGGTCGACCGAACATGCCATCCTTGGCCATTTCGGTCCTTTTCCTCTTATAAAATTTTTCCTATTCATATAATGATTAATGTTAAGACTATATGGCATATTTTTATGAAGTATATGAAGTCCTAAGGACAATCTCAGTCATTTTGAGTATATACCCTAAAAAATCCGGCGTTGGTGATCCCTAAGGTTCTGTGACCCCCTATGGTCAGTCTATGGTCATCACTAAACTTTTATCCATATCATGCATGCAATGCATTAACTATTATAGATAATTTTCTATTTACTATTACATACCCAAATTGATAAATATAAATTACAATAAAAAAATATGTCGGGGTCTTCAATTTTCTTCAAGTTGTCGCGTGCCATCAATATAATCCGATTAGTATGATCTTGCACACAAACCTAAAAGTCATCAAATACAAAGAGTATTTGTCATTATCAAAATCGAATATGACCCAGGTCAACACTTATCCTTCTTGTGAGGCTTTGTCTTCATCCTCTTAGGCCATCAATCTATCACACTTGGTTTGTGTAAGGAACTCTTTTCAAGGTGCATTTGGGGTAAGGGGTGTATAGATACTAAATGTTAGGAGATTGTGTTTCGGTTGGGGTGAGACAAACTCCTTTGATTCTTCCTTTGATCTCTATCCAAATTTTACTTAGGCTAGTCCTTCCTTTTCTTTAACTCCTTTAGCTCCCCTTCCTAACAACCACTGTTTCCTCTACCTTAGCATATGTCTTGACTCAATCCATTAATAAAGCATTAAGGAAATTTTTAGGCCTATGAGAAATCTAGCATTGCATTTCAATCTCTACCCTTGTTCATGGCTACCATCACTATCATAGAATCCTTGTTATTCATATCTAAGGCATGGATAGTGAAATGAAAGACATACTTTTTCAATGATCATTTTCTCTCTTGGCTCATTGAGAGGAAACTATATAAAGTCTTCCAATAGCTCCAACGGCTAGCAAAATGATTAAGGAACCAACACTCAAACTAAGTAAAATAGAAGATGGTCCCTAAGAAAAGGTTGCAATACCATATTCAATTTGCTCTTTGTAAGTCATTGAGAAAGCATGATACATAATTACATCACAACATCAATAATTGAAAAGAATGGAAGTGGTTTATAGGATATCAAATGTCATTGTAAGCATTAACATAAGACAATTTGAAGTCAGTGGGTAATAGTTCCATACTAATATCTAGGGTGAAGAGGAATATCTCTTGGAAATCCAAGTCATTGTCAAGTTTGGAACCATGGTATTCCTCCACCATAAGTGAGGGGTTTTCTAATAAAGATAGGAGGTGCCGCCCTCTTTTACCAAAAAAAAAAAAAGTCATTGTCAAGTTTCCCCTTCCTTACAATTGTTATTACCTCTCCTAACCCATATTCTTGGGTTGCTTATGTACTACGGTTTTCTTAGATGCTTGGGAAAGCAACTGTTGAAGAGTTAAAGCTACTAATGACTAGCTACTTGTTCTAAGCCATTTCTTATAAAGTAGGGGAAACTTCAATGGTTCTCTTGTTTAACTTGTACATGACTCCCTTTAAGACATGAATTTCCTACTATAAGACCTTTATCTAGGTTGTTACTGTATTGCACTTCCTACTAATGAACAGGATGCATGGATGATCATGAGTTCAAATTACAATTGCTTGGTTTAAGAACTTGGCGATGGATTCTATTTTGAGTCTCATTTCTTCTTGTCCTAACCATGGTCTTTGCTCTCTTCGCACAAGAGATGTCAATATATCAATTCTTAAAAATAAGCTAGACTGGGCGGATCAAGTTAATCTTCACATATTTTTAATTTTACACTACTAATAGGTCCTAAAAGATGTGGCTATGAGATTCCACTTGATGCTTAAGTTGATCAAATTATGCTAAAATAAGTTAAGATAAATTAAGGTAGGAAGGGTTGTTGGATGCCTAGAATTAGTTACTGGTCACTGAGGTTTGTGACTTGTGAGGAGGTGCCAAATACATGGAGAGGTTTCAAATTTATGTCTTTGTTAGGGCGTAAGCTAGTTTGTTGGCCGTTACATTTTTCGTCATTGTGTTTCCTCCCTCTATCTCCAACCATGTTCTCTTCTTATTTAATAACTTTTTGCCTTTGTCACATGTATATATACATATATTTCATCTTTTTTGTTTTATTCTATTTAATGTATTCAAGAATTCATAGACATATTTTATGCCTGTAATAACTACATCTTGCACCAATTATATATTTACTCAAGAGAAACATAAAAATTTGCTTCTTTAACAAAGCTTTGGATTTTTTCATTAGTGCAGTATTGTTTTAGTTCATATGATTCTTATGTTTTCAAAGAAAAAGTCAAGAGATATCTTTTATATAGCTATTCGATAATTTTATAAATCATAGAAGACCTGAATCTCTTTTTAAAAAGTGAAATGTTGGGCATAGGTTCGCCTGATCAATCTCACATCACTTTTAGTTAGTGTCAATAATGAAAATAAATCTAATTCAATCTTTGAAACATTTTTGCTTTGGTGATTCATATAACTCAATCAAACATTAATTAACTCATTGAGCATTTTAAAATAATGATTGATGAAAGAAATTTAAAAGGAAACGATAATAGAGGAAAGATTTAAAAAGGAAAGAAAGAAAATGGTCATTCCTTCCATGGATAGAATAACATAACAAACTTTACCCAATGTCTTGTGTTTTGACATTTGAACATCTGATTTTTTTTTTCTTGGTTTTTTTTTTTTTTTTTTTTGACCTTTTAGTGTGTGAACGACTTTTTTATAAGTAACGAGGGAAAAGGTGATGCTCCTTTATTTTTATTTTTATTTTTATTTTTCTAAATGTATAAGAATTTTTTCACATAGGACTGTGTCAAGTCTAATTATCAAAATTCAAGCGCACACTTTCAATGTTTGAAACAAGAAAAAAGGGAATTAATTGCTTATACCTCTCCTCAGGTTTTGGATATTTATACCTAACGTACTCTTTTAAGTACGATATTTGTTCAAAATATTACGTTTCATAGTAGACTTTAGTGACCAATAAAAAATGAGCACGTTTGTGTAAAGATTTTAAATAACATTGACTAAAAAAACGTAAAAAAATATTTTAAAACATAATATTACGTTTGATTCACGAAATCAAATAAGCACTCAGACGAAAATAATAACTTGCAATAAAAAAAATTAACTCCATTTTATGACAAATAACTAAGTTGACATTATCAAAATAATTATTTTTAAATATATGTATCATTTCATATAAGTCAATTTAGCACTAATTAAGTCATTTTCATAAATAGTCAACTATTAGTAATCGATATGATCGTACAAAAAAAATATTATATCTTAGATAAATATAATATACTTTTCAAAACTCTAAAATAGACAAGTACGAAATCTGAAAAAAAAAAATCTAAGAAAAAAGAGTGGTGGTGGTTGCCTTCCCAATTAAATGAATTAATCGTTGGATGGTGCGTTGCCAAACATGACCCAACCGGACAATCAAATACCACCAGCCAGTCTGAATCATTGGCCCCAATATTGGGGAATTTGTTTTCCGGAGAATTGAATTTTGAAGAGGGAAAAGAAAACCATGAGCAACAAGCCAAGCAGGACCATCCGGTCGCATTCGCACCTTCCAAATTCCAATCACTTGAATCAAACGGAATGAATGACTTGAGAAATCAAAATTCCAATTCCCAATTAAATTTCCCAGAAAATCTGAGAATCAGAATTCCCCCACCTGAATTTCCCATGATCCTACCCGGTCAAAACAGGCACGCTGCTCTTGAGGATTTTCTAGATTTTGTCCCATTAGGCATTACGACATAGGAAGCTTCCTACATGATTAAAATTTAA
Organism: Malania oleifera; assembly: GCF_029873635.1. NCBI lineage: Eukaryota > Viridiplantae > Streptophyta > Magnoliopsida > Santalales > Ximeniaceae > Malania > Malania oleifera. The sequence continues at coordinate 68,744,905 of NC_080428.1, forward strand.
TATTTTATACAACTGGATGTGAGATAATGATAAACTTTTTTATTCGATTTTTTATTATACAACTCGATTGGAGAATAGGAGAATTTAAAATTAAAGGTAGTGTTTGGAAGCATAGATTTCGGAGTTTGTATTTTTGAATTTGTGTGGATTTTTAAAAAATAATTTATCTTTATTATGTTTTGTCTAAATCTATGCATATTTGAGCTTAACGTTTAAAATTTATATTTCCAAACATAGGATAACGGGGTTTTAGCAAAGTGATTGTTTCTTTTGATTTCATTTTATAGAATTTAATAATAATTCGGAAGATTGTTGACACTTCCATTTTACAAACTTTTACTTGATGCATGAAAATGCATGACTTGTTTGGTATCATTGTTATTTTCTATTTCCAGTTTTTGTTTTTACACGGTGAAGAAATAACTTATAATATGCGTTTATTTATGTTGACAGTTTTGTACTTCTGTTGTCGAGTTTCTATAATTTGTGAAAAAACTAAAAACCAAATTTTTTAATTTTCAATTGTTTTAGCCACCTATTGTCAGAAATTTTAATATTCAAAAATAATTCTTTTGAATTAAATAATTCATTTTAAACACTTTTAAATTAAAATTAAAATAAATGATTATATGAATTTAAATATAACTAAAATGAATATATATAAAATCAATTACAAAATTTGTTTACTATTTTTCAATTGTCACGTTCCGGAAAATTTTTATTTTAAAATAAATTTTAAAAGTATAACAATTAAATAAAATAATTATAATAATTTTTATTTTTATTGGATGCATAGTACATGAAAAAATTATTTTATTACATTTGTTTCGAATTTTTGTGCCTATTTTACAACTAAGATAATTAAATTTATGTGAATCATTTAAATACTCTATTTTGTATACTACTAAAATCATTAATCCTTCTGTAGTCCTTTGAAATTTTATCTAATCAAGCTTTAAATTTTTAATGAAATAGTTAATTAATCTGTTTGTTTCATTATTTCGTCATATTCAAGATCATGATAAAAAATAGAAAATATAAATGAATAGCATGAATTAATCGTGTAGCACAAATTTAGGTACTATACTTACAAGAGTGCACATACATGCAACTAAATGTGGCTTATCATTTACATTGAAAAATCTTAAAATTAATGTTTTTACTAGTGAGGCGTATCTAAATTTTATATCAAAGAATTATAAAACTAAGGTAATAATAATCTAAAGAGATAATAAATAGCAAAGTCAAGAAAACAATTAAGCTATTTATTTGATTTTAAAATAATTCTAACACATTTTATTTTCAATTTAAGGATGGACACCTTTAAGAGATAAAATTTCAAAAATATATTTTCTTTGAAATAATAAGTATAAAAAAATAATATTATTATGCTTTCACCTGCATATCACATGATATTACTCTGGTCTTTCAGTGTAGTAGATAAGTCAATAAGTTGACTGAAGCACTTAACCATACTTAATTTTAGCTTCGGTTTGTAATTCAAAAAAAAGTATTAGAAAAAGAAAAAAAAATTTAAGAAATTCATATTTTTATAATTGGGGAAACTAAGAAATAAAATAAAAAAACATATCAAATCTACTAACAAATTTTGATTTTACATAACATTACTATTTAGTTTCTCTTCTTTTTTTTTTGAATAATACACCGGCTTTCCATGTGTCCGTTTTACGGTCCACGTGACTAATCCTGTGCCCCTTGAAGCTGACCCCACAACTCCAAAGAGGGAGAAAATTCAGGAGTCCAGGGGCAGAAACAAACTCAGGAGGATTTAAACACCTGATCTCGTGAAAGGCACTCTTGCAGCCCGCACTACCACCTGAACCACACCCTGAGAGTTTCTCCTAATTTTTAGTCATATTAAAACAGACTTCCATTTTAATAGTATGTAGTAGAGAAAAAAAATACAAGGAAAATAACTGTGATCCAAACGGATCCTTAAAAAAATAATTACAATAAGAAAAAAATAAATAAAAAATATATAAAAATGAAACTATAATTTTAACTAAATTAATATTTTATTAATGAACAGTCAATCATATGGTACAAAATATGATTAAGAGCACATTAAATGCCAAGAGAGAGAGAGAGAGAGAGTGGATGAGTTTTGATCCAACTTAATAATAAATGAAAATAAAAAATTGGAGGATAAATGAGAGTTTAGGATAGGCATTGCAAATTTGGAGCGGTTGGCCTAAGTTGGGAATGTGGACAATCTACCTTTGACGCCATGCTGTGTTTGCTTCCTCCATACTTTGCACTTTTGCAAAGCTGCAACGCCAACCTCCTTCTCCTTCTCCTCATAAACCAAGCTAACCCTAAATAGATAACCCTGGCTCACTCCCATTGGCCACAATATACCTACCATGCGAAAATATTTCATGTGTCCCCAACACCCTGCATTTTTTATCTTTTCTTTTTTCCCTTTTTTTTTTTGCCCTTAGGGTTGGGTTTCAATTGCGTAACAGTCGGAAAAGAAAAATTTTCGTATTAGTAGACAATATTTTATTCAACGGACCCTTGCCGTGTTTTTTTTTTTTTTTTGAAATATGAATTTTCAGTCTCGAATTTAAATTTGTGTGGATTTGAATAAATTTCAATACAATCTTATATTACATTTTGACTAAATCTATGCAAATTCAAATTCAGTGTCTTACCAAACATAGAGTTAAGGTTCAAAAAAAGGAAAGAAACCCCCACGAGTATGGTGAGGTGGAAAGGCATCAGCACGTAAGAAGGAGTATCTAGAGTTCAATTCTAGGTAGATACACTTACGGAGCCAACAGTGGTACCTATGGATGGTGAGAATTTATTCTATGAGCCAGCGGGAACCGTGAATGATGAGAGTTCGCTCTGTGAGCCAACGGAGACGGTGGAAGGTGAGAGTTTTCTGTGAACCAGTAAAAACCGTGAATGGTAATGGAGATGTGTCCTGGGGGTCGATTTGACCGAACATCTAACTGATGCACGAAAGCCATCTCCGCATTCCGGACTTTACCTGATCAGCGAGACCTAGGGAGAGGACGATAATCCGTAAATTTGGTGTTGCACCAAGGGATCTAAAGAGCTTGTTGGTGGCTGGAGTTCCTATATAATCAAAAAAAAAAAAAAGGAAAGAAAAAAAAAGGTTTAAAATTCTAATTATTAGATTGTATCTTACCGATAGTACAAGTGTTTATCCAGCTAATAATATTAAACCGTCTATATATTGGTGATCAATTTAATTTTGAAATGATGATAGATTAAGTGCTATATAGTATGATCATTTTATATATGGTGTAATGCAATAAACTAAAAATATTCTTACGAAATAGATATCTTATTTTTAAGAATGAGGTTTTAAAAAATACCGTCTCATGAGAACGTATTTGATCCCATGCACCAAATATCACCTTAATAAATCTTTAATTGGGAAAAAAATATCTCTCATTTTTCATTAGAAAATTTTTAAAGAATTACAAGATACTAAATTATTTTTTGGATTTTTAAGTTTTAAATAAAAAACAAAAAAAAAATTATTCTGAAACAAGACAATATTTTTATAATTCTTTAGAAATTAGAGGGTAAAAAAATAATAACCTCCTCTGAGATTTGGTGAAAAAACAAAAATCTACCTGAATTTTCAAAAATTCCACAAACCTCCCCTAAAATTTGATTAAAAAAAATGATCATCTTTCTTAAAATTTCAAAAATCACATAGAATTTTCCTTGCCTTTAGACTTTTATACCCCTCCCTAAATTTGTCTTTTTTGTCAAATATGTGTCTTTTTAACCAACGTGGAGATTGTAGTGGAATTTTTGAGATCTTAAAGGTGGTCTATACCTTTTCCCAAATCTCATAAAAAAATGTCTTAAAATTTTTGAAAACTAAAATGAAATATGTATCTTTTCACCAAATCTTAGAAGTGATTAATTTATTTATTTTTTTTTTAAAAATGTAAGAGAATTCTATTTATATCAATTATTTTTAAAATCGGAATCGGTAAACATGTAGTTTACGATTGTATGTATGTTTTGATTATTTATTTGGGAAAATCCATTGGGTGAAAATTCGGGATTTTCGGATTACAGTTTTTGAAAAATATGAGGGTTTCGGGTATCATCCTTATTTTTGTTAGAAAGTCATATATTGTATAAAGCTGTAGTAATGGATGACCGAACCTGTATTTGTATTAAACTGTATTTCTTGAATTGAAAATGATATGATTTTTTGTTTACTCAAATAAGTGTGGAATGAAATGTTGTATGTAAAATGTTCCAAGTTTTATAAAACAGTTAGGGGTAGCTAATTAACGTACGCTGATGAGTATAGGAACATGAGTTCCAAAACTGTTCCAGGTTTTGTAAATCAGCCAAGGGCGGCTAATTACCGTACGCTGATGCCATGTCTTGGCTAATTATCATGGGCAAGAGTATCCGGCTCTATATCCAAGGGTGTGAAATATCGTCTGTTTGTTCCGACTAGTCACCAATGGGTGTGAGTGGACACCGTACTGGCAACGATATCGCTGTGAGACTTCGATTATTGCAAGGTATTGGGTGCTTGAGTGTGACGACACTGACCATATGTTTGGTATTGTATGTATTGGAATTGAATTGTGAAAATACTGGAACTATATCGTGTTATGTTTTATGTTGAAATAACACTTGCATGTCACACACTGATATAACATTCTTTCTTTCTTACTAAGAGGTGTCTCACCTCGAATACATAAATATTTTTTAGGTCCTTCAGGTAGCCAAAACTAGCATCCTAACGTTCAGAAGTGTGGGTGTCTGTTAGCTACGTAGAGTACCTATATAAGTACGAATGTTGTAACCAGGTTGTCATTGTTGGGTTTTGTAGATACCCGGGGTATGTGTGATACTTGGAATATAGATTCTAGTTATATATAAACTATGTTATGGTACGTTGTATGGCATGATGTATGTATAGAAAGAACATTTTCTCTATGTATTTGATGCGTATGGATATGTATGTGAATGTGTATAGGGTGTATGTGTATCCCATAGGGACAGACCCTTATTCAGTGTAGTATTATGTATGTTTTAATTGATACAGAGACAGCTTAGGTTACTAAATCACACGTAAGACCCATCCGCGGATTCAGGGCATGACACCAAGTCTGTTCTGTTTTCATCATTTTCAGGTCATCGGAAGGCGGAGAGCAACGTTGCAGGTCATCACCATTTTTATCCCACAAAAGTTGGCGCTGTCTATAGGAACCGCTTCTGAGAGGTGCTCATCTTGCTTTCGACCTCCAATTCTCGAATAATGACAACAACCCATGGCTCAAGCTCCAGCCTTGCCACTAGTGAAAAATCACCCCATTCCGTTCACCCCACACCTGGAGATCGTTTAAGGGTCATGAGGGAGGAATTTCTCACCTTTCAAAGGAGAATGGAAGCCTCTCAAAAAGAGATGGAGGATATGTTCAACCTACTCTTACAGCAAAATGGTAATTAAGAACATGTCCCTCGCCAACAATAGGTTAGCCCCAACTCACCTAAGAAAGTAGAGAACTCGAAGGAGAGTGAGAGAAAACCTAACCTAACTAAGAAGGTGGAACTGTGGAAGACACAAACATCATAGGAGTCAACGAGCAAAGATCGCATGAGTTAGAGGAGAGGATAAAAAAAATAGACCAAATAAAGAAAATGATGAAAGAGGGTTAAACCAACCCCTTTTATGGGGAAACCTCTTTAAAATCCTCGAAGCCGTCGTTCACCAAAAAAGTGATGGAAGTCTTGCTACCCAACAAGTTCAAGATGTCTACTTTTGAAAGTTATGAGGATTTTACTGACCCAATCGATCATCTAGACACCTTCAAGGTGTTGATGTAATTGCAAGCACACCTGATGTCATCATATGTCGGGCATTTGCAGTCACCCTTAAAGGTAGTGCCAAGGATTGGTACTGAACCCTATGACCTAGATCGATCAGCTCCTTCTCTGAGATGGAGCAGCAATTTACCAACCAGTTCATTAACAGTTGAAGAATCGTCAAAACTTCGGCTCATCTGATGAACTTGGTTCAAGAAGAACGGGAGACGTTGAAAAAATTCATGCGTCGCTTCGTCACCACGACAATGGAGATGCACAACCTAGACATTGGAGTGGTGTTGGCAGCCCTGATCATGGCCTTCCAGTCAGGGAATTTCCTGTACTCATTAGGGAAGAAGTCGCCAACTGATATAGGAGAATTGATGGCCAGAACACAAAAGTATGTCAACTTGTAGGAGATGATGGATACAAGAGGAAATCGGATCGAGTTGAAAAGGAAGGGTAATAGAGAGGTCGGTGAATCTTTCAGAATCGAGAAAAGACAAGAGAACAACACGCTACAGGCCAGCTCTGAGGCGAGGGGGCACACTAGTAAGTTTCAAACTTATACTCCCTTAAAAACACCGCGAACCAATGTGTTGATGCACATAAGAAAGAAGGAGTATGTTTTGTGGTCTGGACCTATGCAAACACCTTCATATAAACGAAACATGTCAAAGTTCTGTCAGTTCTATAGAGATCACGGGCACGATACCGAGGAATGTGTTCAAATGAAAAATGAAATTGAGACCTTGATAAAAAAAAAGGTCATCTATCGAGGTTCGTAAATAAATGGGATTGTTGAGGGGAAGCTCGTGAGAAAAAAAGGTCAAATGGAGATAAGAAAGAGGAGTAGATTGTTGGAGAATTTGTTGTGATCTTTGGTGAACCCGCTAGTGGCAAAGACAGTGGAGGCGCTCGAAAGAGGTATGTCAAGCAGGTGCTCTCAATGGGGAAAAGGGGGCCAAATTGCAAAAGACAAAAATAAGAAGATGCTATCATCTTCAATAGCGAAGATGAAGGAGTACAATAGCTCCACGACGACACCCTAGTGGTATCCCTCCTGGTGGCCAACCACAAAGTAAGGTGCGTGCTGATAGATAACAGGAGCTTTGCCAACATAATATTCTGGTCGGTGCTTGAAGGAATGAAGATCGGTAGAGAGAGCCTCAAATCAATCTCCACCCATTGGTTGGATTTGGAGGAGAAATAGTACATCCTATAGGAACAATTACACTTCCGGTGACAATGGGGACGGCCCCACAGCAAATCACCTCGTTGACAGATTTTCTGGTGGTTGATCGGCCATTAGTATACAACATCATATTGGGCTCCCCATCGCTCAATGAAGCCTGAGCCATAAGGTCTACTTATCACCTAAAGGTGAAATTCCCTACCCCACATAGGATGGGGATGATCAAGGGAGATCAAGCAGCAGTTCGGAATTGCTACGTGATGGCGTTAAAAGGCAAGACTGAAGCAAGGGAAACCTTGACCGTGGAAGACCTGGAGGTGAAGGGAGATAAAAAACACATGGAACTCTGATATGTTGAAAAAGTACTACTCTTAAGATTTCATTGCATAAGTTGTACAATCGAGTCAAAAGGCTTCAAAAGCCAAAGTTCAATCTCAAAAGTAATAAAATATTAAACTGGAATCTTTAATCACCAGCATTACTACCTTCTCCACCTTCCTCCATATACTCTTCAGTCTCATCCATTTCATCCCCTGACTCTGGGCTCTCATTGTCGTAGCCAAATGAGCATGCCCCGACTAGAGAAATGTCTAAGTGCATTGTCTTGACTTGTTCTCGGCATCTCCGAAAGCCTGTGCGGTAAGATTTGGAAGTGTCTAGGATGAATTTCTTAGAGCTTTGGTAGTCAGATACTACAGCGCTGGGAGCCGCAGCAGCAGTAGTAGCAGGGAACTACTCATTCTGAATCCTCGCTATCTTCTCTTGTAAAGCCTTCTCACGATGATTGGCAGCAACTTTAGCCTCAAACAGCTCATTCTGGGCAACAAAGTATTTTTCACGCGACTCTATGGAAAGCCGATACATATCAACCACCTTGTCCTCAGCAGCTAGAGACATAGTAGCTAGCTACTAGCAAAATTGAAATTAACACACATCAATGAGTAGTAAAATCAAATCTCATGAACCAAACTACCTGATAAGTATTGTGCTGAATACTGGAGAGTAGGTTTTCATGGAGGGTCAGCTTCACCTCTACAAGGTCTTCAACGTGCACTGCACGGCGAATGGTAGGACCAGACGAAGTAGGATCATATAAGATAGGTCCTCCAGAAGAAGTAGCCATGGGAGGAGCCAACAGAATAGGTGGAGGCTCGTTCTGAGCAATGGGGGTGTCCTCCATCTGAGAAGACTCACCTTGTAAGTCTAGCCTCTTCTTCTTCTTCCTACTTGCTCTTTGCTTTTTGGCCTCGGCCATTACAGCCTCGTACTGATTGAAGTCCATAGCTACGAAAATAAAAGAGGAAAAGGTAAGGAAAACTTAAATAAACATTGTACACATATAATATGCATAAAGCTCAAGAAAAATAGAGACCAAGAGAGACGCGACTTAGCCCCCACTGCACAAGGACTCGCTCCTTGAATATCTGCTCGTGGGGAATAAGCCCCTGCTAAGCACTGGCCCGCAACTCTCGAAGGATAGCTTCCTCTAACCAAGACAAAGTGGGAGCCAAGTGTCACAATCAGGCTGAAACAAAGGGTACGATTATTATATAACTTAGGCATCTATAGCATAAAAAAAAATATAGGGAAGAACATCACCATCCAAAGGAGTGGACCACACACAGGGCCCGTGATAATCTAGCTTTCTAGACGCAAAAAAGAATCGAAACTTCCAATCATGAATGGAATAGCTACTAGGGGTAAACAGTTTGTAGTCAGGAAGGGCATTGAAATAATACAAATCCTTCTCTACAGTATGCCTCCTCTTTTGATAATAGCTCCAAAACAAAGGCACAGTCGGCTGGTGACCTCGTTTGAGGAGAAGGATGGTGAAACACATCAATATCAAATAAGAATTGGGAGCCAACTGTGAAGGGGCAACGTTATAGAAATGAAGCACATTGGAAAAGAAAGCTAAGAAGGGAAGCCTAAGACCTAGGTCAAGGTAATTAGTATATAGACATATCTCATTTGTACCGGGCTTCTGAGCTGACTCGAAGCAAGGGTAGCCTAATGTGGATGGTGTCGGGGATAACGAATAAACGACATACGGTCTGCAGCTCTGCTAGGATAAGGTCAAACTGAGCATTCCTAATGGTTATGCAAGATCTGAACTGTGCCTCAGAAGAATTCATGGAGTCAAAATTTAAAAGTATCAAAAGGACAAACAACTTACACAATACAAAGATTTGGATCAATGGTGCATATTTCCAATAGTTTGCTAAGAACATATCCAAGGTAAATGAAGAGCGCGAAGAACATTCAAGCAAGATATGAAGAACATTAAGAACATATGAAGAACATAGCAGAAAAAATAGCACATAGCACCAAGAAAAAAAATGAAAAGACACAAGGAAAAGGGTGGAGCAAGGGCGTACCTAGCAACAAGGAAACCTCTCTCGGCTGAGATAGGGAGCAAATGGGCCAGCAAACGCCTTTTATAGACAAAAGTTGGCCCGAATCTCTACAAGAACGTGAATCCAGAGGAGGTAGAATCATTGATTATCCCACGTATCGAGGAAAAGGTTGTAAGTCCCCGTACAGGCCCGCAGTCTAAAGAAGATATCACGCAACTCCCACGTGCTGGCAAAGGCTCCATACAAGCACACCTCCCAATCAGATGGAACACCTAAAAGACGTGTAATCCCGAGGAAAATCGTGATACCCCAAAGGTATGACTTACTTAATGAAAAATCTTGAAACTTTGTAGGTGAAAGCCAAATTATGAAGACTATTGGAACTCTAAAAGTATACCACTGCGTGCGAACACGTCTTGAAATCGGCCCCGCTAATGAGCAACGCTCACGAGGCCCAAAAGAAGATGCCCAAAAGATGAGTACGACTCATTAGGCAAAGAAGATCAGCCCAACTGATGGGCTAAGGTTCATAAGGCTACAAAAATGCCCAAAAAATGAGTATGGCTCATTAGGCAAAAAAAGATCAACCCAGCTAATGAGCAACACTCCTAAGTTCCAAATAAGATGCCTAAGAAAATGAGTACGGCTCATTAGGCATAGAAGACCGGCCCAACTAATGTGCTAAGGCTCATGAAGCCAAAAAAAATGCCCAAAAGATAAGCATAACTCATTAGGTAAAGAAGACTGAGAACTGCTCAGTTAAATTCTCGAAAAGAGCTAGTCGGAACAAAATTCCCCAAGAGAAGTTGCTTAACAAAATTCTCGGGAAGGGCTGGTTAGAACAAAGTTCTCTAAGAGAAATTGCTCAGCAAAAGTACTCGAGAGGAGCTGATTGGAATAAAGTTCCCTAAAAGGAACTGCTTGGAAACTTACCTCAAGAGGAGCTGAGGAGCTGCTCAGAAGAAATCCACGAGGAGAGCTGCTCGGGGTAAATGCTCGCGAGAGCTAGCTTGGTGTGATTGGTTCGGAAAAAGCCAACACGTCTCAAAATCGACTCGAATCAGCCAAAATTGGCTCCACATCAGCTCAGGTAAGCCGTTTATGCCTAGTCCGGCTTGGTGAAGCCGAACCCAACCTAATCTCAGCTCGAATCCGCTGAATTCAGCTTGACATCGGCTCAGATCAACTGTTTTCCTCCAATTCGGCTCGGCATCGGCTCAAATCAGCTGTTTTCCACCAATACAGTTCGGCATCGGATCGGATAAATCGTTTTCCTCCAATCCAACTCAGCATCGACTCGGATTAACCATTTTTCTCCAATCCGGCACGACATCGGCTCGGATCAGCCGTTTTCCTCCAATCCAGCTCAGCATCGACTCAGCATCAGCTCAGATCAGTCGTGTTCCTCTAATCCGGCTCATTAAAGTTGAATGCGTCTTAATATCGGCTCGGATTAGCCGTCTCCCTCCACTCTGGCTCAATAACAAAAAAAAAAAGATAACTTTCAAACTTTCAAGAACAAGTTTCGAAAATTTGAAACTAAGGAGGGACAACTGATATACCCTAAATGTATATTTATCTATCATAAAGGAGCATTAAGGTGCAGCAGCAATTAGGGTCATTATTGCTCAAGGACAGTTGCTTTGAAAGGGGTCCACCCCATGCAAGTCAGAGCAATCCACGTCCGCATCCCAGATAGCTATAATTGGCTCCTTAAAAGTTAGAGCAATTCAAACCCGTGCCATAGCTCACCAATAAATATCCATACACCCTTAGGTCAAATTCGTCAATTATAAGTAGGGGTTCGGGCAAGAGGTCAAGGTAAGTCATTCTTAATAAAATCTTACTGTTGCGTTCAACTTCTTCGAAGCGTTCCCTTACTTAGGCATCGGAGTGATCCCTCAGAGTACACCCTGGGTTCTCCAAGCGTGTTCTGTTTTCATCCTTTTCAGGTCATCGAAAGTCAGAGAGTAACATTGTAGGTCATCACCATTTTTATCCCGCAACATTATCAAAAACCTCCCATAAGATTTTAAGAATTTGAAAACTCTCCCCTAAAATTTGTCAAAAAGTTTCGAACCGTCCCTTATATTTTATAAAAAAGACAAGTTTTTTGAAAAAAAAAATTATTTTTTAATAAATCTAAAAAAAAAGTTTTGCAGCATTATAAAACTTTAAGAGAGGCTAGAATTTTAAAATCTCTAAAAAAAATTCTATTTTTTTTATTAAATTTTAGGAAAAGTAAGTGTTGTTTATCCTTGACAAAAATATAAGCACAGAGGAGAAAAAAAAAAACATAAAGAGCGGTTATAAGTGTTTAATAAAAAAAAATCTACGTGTAAAAAATATTTTAAAAAAAAAAATTCCAGAAGCATCCTTAGTATTTTCAATTCAGGTGGGGTCCCAGGAAAAGATGTATCAAAAATAAATATCTTCCAGCTGTCCAATCCCGGGGAGCAGATCTCTGTCACACCTCCCAAAGTTTATTTATTTATTTATTAGAAAAAAAAATCACACTATTATAGGCAGTAGGGTACAATGGAATGCAACAAGTACAATATAAAGATTTAAAATACTAGACATTTTTATAATTATAAATTAATTAACGCAAATTTAATTTAAACAACTACATACTATATATGGCCTATTATATAGGTGGAAAAAAATTGTGAGGCTCGATAATTTAAAAAAAATTTGAATAGTTGTTGACTACTATGTTTATGGTAAAAGTCAAGATTTCAAATTGTTTTTGTTCTAATATGTAAATTTGTAATTCTTATTTTTAAGTTTTTTATATATTTTAATTAAAAATTAAGTTTTAAGTTATAACGACCTGCTTAATTGATCATATAAATTATTTTTTTTTCCACATAATGATAATATCTTAGTAAACCATAATCCACCTGCACCCAAAGGTACTAAGAGTAACCTGAAATTCATCACCATTACCTAAACAGTAAGAAACGTGAAATCATACACAATCAAAATACCATATAACTCAATATCAGAGTTTACTACAACCGTCATATAAATATGCATATCTCAAAAATATCCAAAATAGTTCTAGGGTCGCCACCCAAAATCCACCTAACCCTAGCAAGTACTTACCCTGCAGGTAAGGTAGGGCTAACAAACACTAGTGTTGCGGAACTTTATCCACTCTTCTATCTGGGACTCCTAAAATGTTTATATAATTTGGGATGAGACACCTCTCAGAAAAAAAAAAATAATTAATATCAGTGTGTGGCAACATGAGTATTTTCGTGATATACATATAATCGTACATAAACATACTTGGTAAAATTATCTATGTCATATCTGGGAAAAACATGTATATAATCATATCATAGTGGAACATACTAAATTTCCATAAACATATTTCATTTCATATAATAATAATAGAAAAACATTTTGGAAGGTTAGTTGACTGGTGTCATGTCTTACTCTCACATGACTGGGTTGTGCGACCCGAATACGAGATCTGACAATGGTTGGCCGACCACTGCTGGATCAAAAGTAAAAGTCTATAAGTACGATAGGTCTGCCTCTACTAGTCCGTACATCAGGGGCGCCAACACTATAATAAACCACGTCGACTGCGATTCTCCCATTGCTCCGTACGGCTAGCGGTAGCACTAACATATCATGATCGTGATCATATAACTACGGTACCGTACTCGTGTAAGCCTAAATTAAGTTAACTAGGTTTTGATAACATATAACATATTTTCAAACTGTGATGCATGGATATTTCATAATAATAATTGTCAAATCAATATCATCATATCATTTCATAACATAATATGAAAATTTTCGAATCTTACGCCTGCATTTTCGTATTTTATCAATTACGACCTGTACGTTGTATTACATATCAGATAAAATTCTCAGTCCATACATCGACATATCATATAAAAGGCTCAGCCCGTACGCTGGCATATCATATAAGAAAACTCTCGGCCCGTACGCCAATATATCATAATAAAATCCTCGGCACGTACGTCGATATATCATATAAAAACTTTGTATCATTTAAACATTTTTTCATAAACAATAAACCATAATAAATTTTACTCATGCCACACAAAATGGGTATTACTCATATTTAAATCATATCATTATTTACAACAGTATTTTCCCAAACAAAATGCTAATATATATATTTTCCTGAAATTAAATGCTGTAAGATTATACATATATTTTCATGAAAACAATTAGCTTAGTTTATCCCTTTACTTAATTCCTGAAGAACCCTTAAAATACACCAATCCTATACCCGGAGGGTTCTTTGTTCAATACCCTGAAATCAACATCTCTCAAAACAAAATTTCAGTATTTTCTTGACTACTACAATTTTTATAATTACAAGGAAGTCAAATACTGAATAAAAATTCTTACCCTAAACTTGGGATGGAGTTCAAGCTAACCTCGCCGACGATCCATTCCTATAGACTTGAAGAGAACTTTCCCATAAGTGTCGTGGAGGCTTTGGATCTTTGATCCGGCGAAGAACGGATCTAGAAATTCAGAGAGAAGGGAGGTAAACTAAAGAGGAGAGAGAAAGAGAGGTTTGTGTGTGAATTTTCAACCAAAAATGAATTTTATGCATATTTATATAGTGGCCTTCGTTGATGAGTCATGTCACTTCGTCGACGAATTTCGTCACTTCGTCAACGAGGTCAAGAAGGAAATTCGTCGACGAATGCTTACTTCTTGTCGACGAAATTTAAAACTGCGATATATCCTCTCAGTTTCTTCTCCTCGACGAGACACATCCCCGTCGACGAATCCCCTATATTCGTTGACGAGATCCTATTTAAATATTAAAATATAATTTCCTTTTTCCTCTTCTTTCATTATTTAAATAGCATAGTTTCTCCGAATCACTACATAAGTGGTGATAAATATTCTTAATTTTATACTTTTTGAATCATTATTCGGGAAAAAGAAAACTCTTGAGTCCCAATAATTCTCAGTCAAGATCTCATTATGTTAATAGCTTCTTTAAAAATAAAAGGTTTTAATTTTCACATTTAATTATAAAAAAATATATATAAAAATAAAATATATATATATCAAATCAATAAATAAAAAATTGGTACACGCATCCTTAATATTAGAATAACTTTTTATGTTTAATAGTATCTGATACAGAGAGAGAGAGAGAGCAGATGGAAAACTATTATAAGAAATGAATTTCCTTCTTATGATTTTCCTTTCATTTCTTAAGATAAAATCCTTACTATAAATTAACCCCGAAAGTCTCATTTGATTTTTAAATAATGTAAAAATAGATAACATAATTCAACAAATTTTAAATTAAATCCTAAAAAGAAGCTCGATCGAATCTTAAGAAAAATTTAAGCCCTCCCTAAATATCACATAAATCCTCCCCTACTAATAAAATTATGTTGAAGTAGCGTGATGTGTAAACTTTTCTTAATTTTATATAATTTTAAATTAATTAATTGGGATAATCTTATCAAACGATAGAAGTTGACAAGAGAATCACCGTGGTCCTTCCCTTAAAATTTATACTTTGATTTTATATTTTTCTTAGTCTATAGTCAATTAACAATTTATATTGCACGTTAAAGTTGCATTCCCTTTTGTAGGGGACCCAATAATCCTCCATTGCAAGTGGTCATCATTTTGCAGCCCATTACGGGCAAGTCAAATTAATTATTATTTTTTTTAAAAAAAAAATGGGCATCTAAATGAGATCCCATATTTCATAGGGAGTAGATATGTGATAACTTTTTTTATGCATAAATTAATGGAGCATCGATGGATTAAAATCAATCTAATTAAATTAATTAATTTTTTATTAATAAGGGTGAAAGACATCGGCATAATTATTAGAAATTTAGAAGTATTTAAATATCAAATAAAAAAAATTTTAATTTCATATGCTCGCAGATCAACATCGGATATTAGTTAATTTTCAGTTGTTGGGATTTTCGACAATTTAATAACAGGAAAAAATCATCGACGATTTTTTTCTTCTAATAAATATTTTATCTGAAACCATTGGAGGAGGATATATAAAAATCATCCACGATTTATTAGAAAGCTACATAATTTCTTTTATAAAATCAAAGGATCCTTTAATTGATTCGTTTGGAACCAAATGGTTTACACATAAAGGTCGTTAATATTGTGAGGCGATGAATGGGGTACGACTCTTGGTAATTACTTTTTACTTAAAAAAAATAAAGAGATAAGTTTTTTAATAAAATTTTTAAAAGATAAAAAATGAAGAGAGGATGAAAGGGAACCGACAGAACGCAGAGGCGAGCATGATTGAGGGTAGTAGCGGTAGCGGTAGCGGTGGCGGTGGCTTTGAGTTTTTTTCTTTTTGAAGGAGAGTTTTTGTGTGATCCATGTGTGCATGTGCGGACAGCGCATTCCTGCGTCACCGCCTTCCATATCTGTCACGGGCAGCACGTGACCCTGTTGGGCCCCACTCCCTCCAGTGCTGTCCCACCTGGTCCCCCTTGATGGACCTTCTCCTCCGTATCTCATCGTACGCCCCACCGGCGTATTTTAGCCTTCCGCCCTCTTCGCCCGTCACATCACGTGCGTTTCCGAACTCGCGAGGATTTTTTTTTTGGTGGAAGATGTTTGACGTGACTGCTTTTAAAAATGATTTATTTTATTATATATTCTGCAAGTCTTGAAAAAAAAAAAAAAGTAGATATAAATCGATTTACTATTGGAAAAGTTAATGAATAATGTTTTTAAAAAAGCAACTTCTCTAAGACCCTGTTTGGTTTAACAACTTTGTTTCCGAAAAGAAAAAATAAAATAAAATAATTGAAAATACATCTTTCATTGTATTTCCTCAAAATTTATTTTGATATAATTAAAAATTTTAAAAAAATTAGTCATCTGTAAGGTTAAAATTCTATTCATTGATTTCTTTATATATTTTATTTTAATTTTTACTTTTCTTAATAACTAAACATAAAAAAGTGAATTTTATATATTTCTCTTTTTTTACTTTTCCTGTCCTAATAGAAAAAATAAAAAATTAGATAATTATTTCTTTCAATTTTTCTTCATTTGCTTTTCTACCTTTAATTAAACAATTTTAAGGGGAAAAAAATAAAAACAAACCTTTTTTTTTTTTTTAATGTTTCTTTTCATAGTGTCTTAGGATCAAAACAATAAATTGGTCTTCATAGGCATAACTTGTGTGGCATTGTCTACATGGTTAAATTTAGAATTGTTCGAATTTATATAAAAATTGATATAGATTTTTTTTTATTTATAATCGGGGACGTCAACCACCAGATTTTATGCAAGGACTGAAAACCGTCCACCCATTGATGCATTCTTGGTAATTCACCAACGTAATACCTTGATGGGTAATCGAATTCGTGACTTTGGAATCACTTACACAAAACATTTCTCCAATACTTCATTTTAAATGTTTGTATGAATTATCTTCAATACAATAGACATTTATAATAAAAGAATTAAGATTTAGGGCAACATTTACGTTCATTCAATTATTTCATGAACTCTTATACGTTTTAGGATAACATATATTTATCTTTTCTGAACTTTTGATATATATAAATATTTTTTTAGAGATTTTAAATTTTTTAAGTTCTATTTAAAGTTTTTCAGCAAAAAAAAAAAATCTTCATATATTTGATAAAAACATAAACTTTTTCTATAAAATTTCAAGAAATTCTTTTAAAAGGATTCAAAAGTCATATTTTCAATTGTACAATTTTTTGTTTTTCTACAAGGCTTCCCAATGGCAGTGACCCTAGCGCACAGGGCTAGGGTGCGTAGTGCGTAGGTCGCGGCGCATGTTAGCTTCTTCACCGAAAGCAAAGGTGGCAGCGTTCTCGTCCCGCTAGAAAGTTAAAAAGTGAAAAGCCGTGCCGCGTGCAACGCACGCCGTTTCCTTTTGCAGTTGCGGGGCACGGGAAATCTTAAAAAGAACTCTGATGCCGACACTCCCCGCTAAAACGGAAGGAGCACCAAACGCTTGCCACGAGAGAGAGCCGGAAAAAGCACACCGCAAACTCCGCTCTATGGTTTATGTGGGGACAAAACCGTCTTTACACTACTAGGGAGTGGCATTAATATAATCTTCTTTAGTAACGGATAAGATGCGCCCGTATCAAATCTATTTTTTAATTTTAAGATTTTTTTTTTTAAAGGGAGGCAAGACCGTGTTTGGAGCACCAAATTAAATAAGAATGATTCTTTTTCTTCTACAATTTGAAACGTTCCTAAAACAGAAAGGAATGATCTAAATATTATACAAGAGTTGGGGGACCAAAATGAAAACCCAAAAAACGCCTCCATTTCTCGACCATTTGCCTCCCCCAGCTTCACTCTTTTCCTGTTGAAACCCCTACAATTTCTACTATTTGTCTTTTGAACCCCAAAGCCATTGACGGCTACATGAAAAGCTCAGACTGCAACAAGGTATTGTAGTTAGCTGCCTCGTCTTCGAACTCCCACAAACCGCCGTAGAGAGAGAAACAATCGCCGCCGTTGAAATCTCCCTCTCCTTCGTCTACTCTGATTTCGCTGCTCGGAATCCCGAGCTCGTCATCGGAGGCCTCCAGCAGATGCCTAATAACCCTCTCTTTATCGTCCTCCTTCGTCAGGTTGAGGGAAGAAGGAGAGGAGTAATCTCCGGCGGAGGCCGCGGAGGATAAATTTTCGTCGGGGAGCGACTGCGCGGGGTAACATGGCGGAGGATCGAAGGCGGATTCGGTGGAGAGCTCCTGCTGGAGGGTGGTGATGAGGGAGGACAGATCTGAATTCGGTTCCTCTTCGTGATCTGCCTCCAGGAGAGAGAGTATGTGGTTGTAGGACTTGTGGCGCTTCGAGTCATCTAGCTCCTCGATCTGAGTTTCTTCTCTGTGGCGCTTCAATGGTGTTTCCGCCATTGGGAAAGAGCTTGTCTTAGCAGAGAGTAAGATAAAAGTAAATGAATAAATAAAAGGGAGGGAAGATGTGGAAAGAGAAGAGAGCGGGGAAGGGGTTATATAGAGGGACGGGGAAAGGGAAGATCCGGTCAAAATGTGTTCATAAAAAAAATAAAGAGGACGGGGGAAATTTTAATTATTTAATATTTAATGCCCCCAAATATAAATACAATTTAATTTAATGTGGGAGAGCGAAAGATGCTGAAGGAAGGGAGAAAAAATAAAGAAATGGGAAAAAGGAAAGGAGGATGGAGAAAGGTTATGGTGTGGTGCGGGAGTCGGTCTTATCTACGTTGGGTACCGTTGGATCGGTTCTCGTGGGGACCGTTGGGTTATCGAGTCGTATTGGAGGGTAGAGATGGCAGGAAGCGTACCGGCGGGGGTGCGAAAGATATCTGAGCCAAAAAGATGGCGTGACAAACTGACAATGCCAAAAATGAAAGTTGCGGTTGGAGTATGAAGAGGGTACCGGCGCGGAGCCCTGCCCGAGGAGGTGCGCAAGTGGCCCATAAACTTTATAATTTTATAATAATGATATATATATATATATATATATATATATATATATATATATCCGTTACATTTCAGGTCCACATGACAAAGCCAGATTGAACGTGACAAGTGAAAATCACGCTGTGTCCAACTATTATAATTCTTTCTGCACAACTCATAAAGGTCAGAAGTTTATAGTCATTAATTAAATGTATTTTTATTTTCATATATTTTAATAATGAGGAGCTCATTCATTCATTCAAACGATTAATTTTGGAATGTTTGTGAAATAGTTTTTATTTTTAACATTTATTTAATGTCATGATGAATCAACTTCTGTGTATCAATGTCATAATTAACACAAGCAATTTGCATTTTTATTTTTTTTTATAGTTTTATTTGTATAATTGAAGTGTTTAACTATTTTTTTTTATATGGCAAGATTTTATGATGTAAAAAGGAGTCATCAATCAGAATCTATTATAAAGTATGTTTAAACACTTATATCGTAGGTAGTTGTAATTATTTTCTGGTAGCTGACATTCAGTATAAAATTTATTAGATCATGACTATAAACACTTGCAACGTAAGTCACATAATACGTTAGTGAGGAAGAGTTAGTTAGTTACTGTGGGAGACAGTAGAAGCAGTCGGGATAGACCTAAAATAACTTAGAAGAAGATATTGAGTAAAGATTTAATAGCTCTAAATCTGTCACGATCCATGATTGCATAAATTGTGTTGACTTTTTGAGTCATATTATGTTTTTTATTATGACAAATATAAGGTATTTAATATTTGTCGAGTTTGTGTGTAAATAGGATCAAATTGACAAAATCATATGATGACATACAGTGGCTTGAAGAAAAAGAATATCCAAATTGTCCAATTTCTTTGTAATTCATATTCAATTCATTTGGTTTATAATAATTAGTTATCGGTCTATAATAATCTGTATATCATGTATGTAGAAACTTATAGGCTCAATACCATAAATTAACCTTAGGAATCACCCTTTGCTCGGCTGACATCGGATTTTTGAGCTTAATTTAAAAGCTTAGGTCATAGACTAACTTTAGGTCACTAAGTACCTTATAACAAGTCCCTCATAACTAAAAAGTTATACCCATGTGAACAAGGGTGACCTTTAATACTAAATCAAAACCTAAAATAAACATTGAAAGGGTCTCGATCGACCGAACCAGCCTAGTTATAATGTACTAGTTGACCAAAGTTCTGTTGGCTGAGGAACTTAAGCCTTGGTCGACCGAACATATACAATATAAAAGATTCGGTCGATCAACCATTTTTGAACTTGAATTGTATGTTCGACTGAATTGACACATGGGGAATTTCCAAGGTCAACCGAAATCTTAGTTCAAATTTAATCTGGTCGATCGAACCTTTAAATTTGGTCAACCGAATATACTCTGGTCAACCGAACCTTAGAGGGTTCAAAATCGCTTTAATCTGGTCGACCAAAACCTTAGTTCAAAAATGTCACAATCGATCGAACTTATTGATTTGGTCGACTGAACCTCAAATATGGTCGACCGAAACTTTCGAATTGCTTGATTTTTACCGAGGTTAAAACAAGTTTAATTTGCTTAAACTCTTTTAAAAATAATTTTAATAATTCCCTTTTTATCCCCAACAGTTAAAATATTTGGCATGTCTATATATATGGTCTTATTTGCAATATTAAGTTAGGATTAGGGATTTTGATTAGCGAACTTTCTTCTAAATTTTTGAGAGTTCTTTCTTCACATTCAAACCCTAAAACTAATCATTTGCTCATCCTTTTGAAAAATCTTTGAGTGAGATTATACTAAGATTACTTACACTCTCTTCTATAGCTTATACTCTCATTGGTTTGATTGATTGTTAATTTTGTTGAGAGTTGGGCCAAAAGGGTTTCCCGAGATTTAATCTATAAATTCATTTTTGGGGAAACCGTATTTAGCTTATGAGTCTTTACATTTTGATTGTAAGACTCTTAAACTTGTCTTGTATTGTGAAGTAAATATTTTTGACAAGCTTAGTTTACAAAATATCTTTTGCGCTTAAAGTTTTTAAAAATCTTTTTGAGATATTTGATTATATTTACAAAATCTTTGAAACCCGATTTGTGATTGATATATTGATATATTGTTTCAAAAATGGTTTGATAATACACTCTTATACTTGATTTATTATTGACATTACCTAGAGTGCTATTACACATTGCTTGTACAGAACTTATAGTTTCTATCTTCTTGAGGTGCATTGATTATTGCATGTGCGTATTGGTACATATCTGTTTAGTGTAAGAAACATTTTTATTGTACATAAATTTTATATATTTGATTGTATTTTAGATGTGATATGAGGGGGTGTTGATCTATCATGTAAGGATTGGTAGGATCTTCTCTGCCTTGTAAGGAGAGTTTGTAAAGGTTGAAATTAGCCCTCAGAATTTGACGTGATTGTAAACGGTATCTCTCCACTTGTTAAATGAGCAATAGTGGTAATTCTCGGGCTTGCGAATTGAGGCGGGAACATAAACACAGTTGGCCGAACCCCGATAACATTTCTTGTGCCTGCTTTTAATTTTCGCATTTTAAAATCCCACACTTGAATGTTTATTTTTTACTATTGAAATTGATTGGGTTTGAAAATATATAAAAAGACCCTAGGTCTGTATAATACTGGTTGTGGAATTTGGACCAAATCCATGAGAAATTTTTAAATACCCAATTCACCCCCTATTGGAAATACATTAATTCCAACAAATTGGCAGAAGATGATTCATATAACCGACCTCATCTAGTGGAACTTAAGGTTTGGTTTTATTATTGTTGCTGGTTATGAGCCAATTGAGTTCAAACTCGTCTCTTCTATTTTGCAGTCTATGTTTCTTATTTTGTTAACAAGAAATGTATATAAGTAGTTTTATATTAATTATATGTTTTATTATATTTTGTTATATTGTCACTATTTTCTTTATTTAACTAATATTAAGAATATTTTTTAAAAATAAAATTTAAGCATTGTTTAGTAATAGAGAATATTTTTTTATTTCTCATTTTTAGTTTCCCAAATATTATAAAATTTTCACTTTACTTTTTAGTTTTCTAAGACTTTTATTAAAATAGAAAAAAAATAGCAGTAAAGAGTTTATTTAGTTGTGCACAATAATTTTTTATTTTTTATTTTAAACTTTTAAAAAATTATAATAAAATGATAACTTGTTTTTAAATTTTTAAAAATTATATAAAGTAATATTTGGAATTATAAATTTTTGAGTTTAGATTTAGATTTTTGTGAATTTCAAACAAATTCAGTACATAATCCACACGTCAAAGTTTAGTATTCGAATTTTATGCTCCCATGCACAAAGTAAGAAGTCATAAATTTAAAAAATAAAAATAAAAAATTCAAAATTTTAAATAAATTTTAAAAATATAAAAAGTAACATTTTTATAATTATTTAAAGTGTAAATTTAAAATATTTTTTTAGAAAACAAGTTGTGTTATGTATTATATTTATATATTATATATAATTCATAAATATACATATCAAAATTATTGATGTAATGAGTTCGTTAGATTATAGGCCCACATGACAGAATTAGACTCAACATGACAAGTGAGAATCATGTTATGTCTAACTAAATTGATTCTAACGTGTACATCAATAAAGTTGATGAACTTGTAGTGATTAATTATATATATTTGTATTTTTATATATCTTAATAATCAAGGAGTTTGTTCGTAAGACGAATGATTGCTTTTGAAATATTAATTTTTATCGTTGATGTTTTTTTAATATCGCGATGAATCGATCTCTATATGCCAATGGCATAATTAACATGGACAATTATGTTTTTTTTTAGTTTTTTTTTTAGTTTTATATGTATAATTTAAGAGTTTAACCAAATTTGTTGATATATTGGTGGGATTTTATGATGTAAAAAGAAGTTATAACTATTATGAATTTATTATAACTATGTTTAAATACTTATATATTCACCATAGGTAGTTATAATTATTTAGTAGTGATCATATATATAAATTAATAGTTCCATTCAATGTTATTAGATCATTTTGTGCGATTGAGTTTAATTTTTTTTTTTTTTGCGATCTATGCTTTTTTATTTTGGTAATGATAAAAATATATAAGTAGTTTTATGCTACTTATATGATTTATTATATTATCATTAGTTTTTATTTTCACAACGTCCCAGAGAAGGATGACGAGAAATAATAATATTATAAGTTCAATGGAGTCGCCACTAACCCGTTATTTACCTAGGTGCAGTTAGTTCACTTAATTACTACTTGTTGATTGACAATCTAGACTAATCTTAGGTTAAGGAACAAGTAGTCTCAATCTGCATTAACTAGAATTGAGATTATGAGTTCAGTTATATGAGGGGAAATACTAACACCACCTACACACCCGTTTTACGAACGATACCTGATTAATCATAAATTATCATCAAATTAAATTTAATGGTCTTTAATTAACTCATTTAAAATAAATAAATAAATAAATAAATAATTTAAAGGAAAAATAAAAAATAAAGTTCAATTTATGAATGTTTAATAAGACCTCCAAAGGTGGTGATTTTATTAGATAAACCGCTCCTCAGAACTACTATAGATGAGATCTGAAATATCTCTTTACCGTTTGTTTAATAATCGGAAAATACACACCCACAAATAAAATATATACAAATAGTAATGAAATAAAATCATCAAATTTGAGCAAAACATGTCCTTAAAATATTACCAAAATTTTCAAAAATTCTATAGAATTTTCCCGAAAAAATGTTCAACATTTTTTCTAAAATTTTCTAGAAATTTTAAAGACGTTTTCCTTATTTTTGTTTTTTTTTTTCATTTTTTTGTTATCCGAGTAAAAGAAAAAAAAAAGCAACTCAAATAATTTTTATATATTTTATTGACTTTTAAAATATTTCTTTCGTCTAAATTTTTTTTCAGATTTTTAAAATTTTTTTTCTAATTTTTAAAATAAATAAACAAACCAGCAGCTTAAAAGTTAGATCGATTCAACTTGCCTGAATTGGATTTGACCCAGTTGGGATGAGTGCGCCGCACGTCTCCCAGCAGTAGAGACACTTGGCTCTTTTTTTATTTTCCTCTTGTTTTATTTTTTTTGATGTAGTAGGGCGACGTAAAAACATGTAAAGAAATTCACCATTTGAGTAGAAAATACTTGGAAAGATGCTCAATGAAGTATTAAAATACCTATTATTATTATAAGATAAAATTTAACTCATGAATTATTTCAGAAATTTAAGTTACTAGCTATTAATAACTTCTCTTAATTCACAAATAATTTCTATGCTAAAAAGTTGTTCAACTTCATCTATATAAGGAAAAAATCTGTCCCGTGTAATCTAATTTGTTTTCCCTCTCTCTTAATTTTCGTATAAGAAGTCAATACACTATCTTTTCTTGAATATTACACACCGTCATCCGAAAAGAGAAAAATATTAAATGTATCTATTAATAAACTATTATTTTACTATAAGATTACATCTTTTGGTTATATATGGTAACTTTCTTTATAGTATATGGTTTTTAAAAAATGTACTCTTAAATTTTAATATTTTTTTTTTCTGAAAAAATGCTTTTGCCACCTAGCACACACAAGGTTACTTTATTTGGTTACATTAATTGGTGCAGAGTTTAAATATACTTTATACGTTTTGATAATCAAAAGTTTGTCCACAAATTGAACGGTTACTTTTAAAATGTTTACAAAATAATTATTACTATCTATGTTTATTTAATGCTATACGAAATTGGACAATATATCTATACTTAACGAGCACATTATTTTATTTTATTTTTGTTTTTTAAAGAAAATATAGTTAAATTTTAAATATATTTTTATTTTTATAATTTAATTGTTTTTCAGGTAGCTGTATTTTTTTTTTTTGTGTCAAGAAATATACATATATTATGTATAAGTACTTTTGTATTAAATATATAATTTCTAATATTTCATTATATTGTCATTAGGACTTTTTCTTTAAGTAATATTCATAAAATAATATTCTTAAAAATAAACACAAAAGTGAAAATAATACATACAAAAGTTCACCGATTTATTATTAATAAATTTTTCACTGACAAGCTGTGACATGTCGTTCAAATCTGTCCATACAGGGAAAAAAAAAATCCTTTCAATTTGTTTTGCCACTCACATAATTTTAGCTTTAAAAATTATTAAATTATCCTTTCTTATATTTTACATACCACGAACTAAGAAGTGCACAATGTCAAGGAAGTGTAAAACTATTATTTTTGATCGAATGATATTTTTTAGTTATATATGATAATTTTTTTTTTGTTTTTGCATTTATTTATTTTGAAAAAGTACTCTTAACTTTTAATATCTTTTTTTTCAAACGGTGGAAGACATTGTCCTCTCCTCTAAGGTTTTAAAATTTTCATTAATCTCTCCTGAGGCTTAAAAAATAACACAGACCTTTTACGAGATTTGTCAAAAATATATAATTTTTCCATCAAAGGACTTATGTCTTTGTAAAATATAAAGAAAGTTGGTATCTTTTTGACAAATCTTATGAGAAGTATATGAAAATTTTAAAATCTCATAGAAGGTCCTTTGAATTTTAATATATTTTGAGATATACAATATATTTTAATTGTAATTATAATATAATTTTGTATGCCCTATATTATTAAAATATTATTTGTTTCTACTAGTAGAATATAAAAAGAGTTATAATATATTTTGTAATTAATTTTGTATGCCTTGTTGTGTTATGATAATGAGAGAAGTAAGATATGTTCTTAATTTTATGTATTTTGTTTTTAAATAAAAATGTACACATATTTATATTTTGATCACAAAGTGTTATATTTTGAATAAACTTTTTTCCAATTGTTGTCGTAATTTTGATGCATAAATTTTTATATCAAAAATAAAATATTAGGATAATGATGAAATTATTCTGAAATATATAGAATTAAGAAAAGACAAGAATTTTCTTTATCTTATATATAGCAGTCCATAATCACAAAAGTCATAAATTAATTTGCTAAAAAAATATTTTTAATCTTTAAAAGTTTTAAAAATATTTATAATTTTTTTTCCTTCTAACTTTAAATTTCTTTCTGTTTTACAAATATTATCTTCAGTTAGAGCTAAAACTAATAAATTTAAAAATGTGAAGGACATGTGGTATGGTAAATTTATCTAATTAAAAAAAATAGAGTAATGAAAGTCAGTGTTGGAAAATATTTTCTACTTTTATTTTAAAATTTTAAAATTATAAAAAAATTAGTTAATTTTTAATTTAAAATATTTGTATGAAACAAACAAACAATAATAAGAAAATTTGAAATTATTTTCTTATGTTTATTTTAAATTCCTACAGATCTAAATTAAGTCTTGAAATTAATCATCTCAATTATTAAATTATTTAAAATTAAAATAAATTTTTTTATAATTGATTTAAAATAAATAAAAATACGTTTGCCCTAACTAAATAAAATTTTTATTTTTTGCAATAAAAATGGTTTAAAAATTAAAAAGTAGAGAAGAAGAAATATTTTCCACCCGGTAAAAAGACGTTTCAGATTTTATTTGAGAAGGTCGTATCAACATCCATCCAAATATAAAGAAACAAAATAAAATAGCATATTGAGAAGACTGATGGAGCAATATCTGTGGGGCCCACCATCCCGACTCTCGAAACTTTCTGATTTACATAGGAAAGCGAAAAAATTAAGATTACTAAAATAATGAAAAACAAAATAATGGTATGGAGGAGAGAGAGGGGTGAAATGGACATTTTGTGGGACTAGGGGCAGGTGGGCAGCAGCGCACGAGGCAGGGGGTATACGTCTCCACCGGCTACCGGCTACCGGCTACCGGCTACCACACCTAACCTCTGTAATTCATTAATCTCAATATCTTCCTGGGTGCTCGTGCGTGTCCGAGATTTGTACGGGTGTGTTTTATTTTTCATTAAAGATTTAAATTTTTTTAAAGATTTCTTTTTGATATTTTTATTAATATTTTATTTTTTAAAGTTCTAGCTATACTAACTTCTTTATTTTTAATCATGATAAAAAATGGTTATTTATTTTTTATATAAATAAAATTTTTAATCCAGATAAACCTAAAAGGGGAGATTTTAGTTAGCGGGGCATTCTCGTCAATTGAAAAAAAGAAGTTGGGGTGGAATGCCAAAAGGTGGTTAGTTGAGGCCTACTTGTGGAAATCGTAAGGCCTTTGTTGGTGCATGCACGTGCACGTCACTTGCACCCCCACAGCTAGAGCCTACCATTAGTGTTATGGTTGCATTTCTCTATCTTTAGTATTTTAAATTTTAAATGAAATCTAATACTAAAAATTTATTCAAATTCAAATTTAATAAATAATATTTTTATAATTTTTCTTTTAAAAATTGACTATATATGTTTTTTTTTTTTATTACATAGGAACTTTATCCACCAAAAAGCCCTTTGGACCTCCTGGTGCAGCGCCAAACCTAAGGATCAACGTTCTCCTCCTAGATCCTACTAAGCAGGTAAAGTTCGGAATGCGGACACGACTTTCGTGCATCAGTTAGACATTCGATCAATCAGACTCTCGGGACATATCTCCATTACTATCCACGGTTCCCGCTGACTCACAGAAAACTCTCACCATCCACGGTCCCCGTTGACTCACAGAGCGAACTTTCACCATGCACGGTCCCCGTTGGCTCACAGAGTAAATTCTCACTATCCACAGGTACTTCTGACTCCGTGTGTATATCTACCTAGAATTGAATCCTTGATGCGTCATGCTCGTGGGGGCAACTATATATGATTTTTATAGGGCTGCAGTCAGACTTTATTCGAATTTTAAGATTTGGGTTCAAGTTTGAGTTTAAAACCATCCTGAAAACCAACAATGGGTGTCCAAAGACACCACTATATTAGAAATATCAACAAATATCCCGAGACTCTCAATTATCCACGTAAGAACTTTAACCGTCCCATCTCTTTAAGGTTTTGTTTGAAACTTAAAAAATGTAACGAAAAGTAAAAGCAAGTGTAAAAATATATCATATATAATGTTTCGTATTAAATTAATTGAATAATTCTTTTATACATGATTAATAAATCAACTAATTTTCGAATTCTGTCTCTATAAATATTTATTAAATACCATGATACATTTTGGATTCCCATTTATTAGCAAATCAATTATGAAGGAAAAATCTAACATTTCATTTTCAATTTATCCATAACAAAGTCCACCTAATTAAATGTACAACATTAAATGCCCTTGAATTTCAAATCATCCAACACGTTTGCAAGGACCAACTTAGCCTTGAAAAGTGCTGGCCTCACGCATCATTCCAATGCGTTTGCGCCACGTGGACCCTGTTCAAGAATCATCCGTTGCAGGGTCAAAAATGTATTTTTATTAATTATTGAACGGGTCAAACAGTAATTAATCTTTCTAGTAGGCTCTTAACGAAATATATGAAAACTTTCGGGCAAACTTTGTAATTTTAATAAGAAAAATTGGAAATGGGCCCAATTACCCATAGCCAGCCATCACATGGAGTGCCTCTTGAAAAATCTCAGAGTCTATAATTGGCTACTGACTGACTCCCATTACTTTTATTTCAATTTGGTCCCCGCCCCCCAATCAAAGACTACAAAATAAATAGAAAGTGCCCTTTGCGTACTAAATAAGGAAGAATTATTTGCGTCCAATTTTTAATAATCATTTATTTTTTTAAAAAAAAATTATAAAATATTAAAAAATATATAAAATTTAGATAGCGAGGATCGGTACTTTTATTTTTAGTACAAAAGATATTGAAATTTATGAAAAAATAAATAAAAGATTAACCTTTCCTAAAATTTTAAAATTTTCTCTAAAATTTCAAAAATTTCAACGACATATTTTAATGGTTTTGGACCTAATTCTGATAAGGTATTATCTGTTTTGGTTTACTGGTCTTACATGTTTATCTTATAAAAAACGTTTCACGTAGTTGAAACCTAAACGCTTCTCAAATTTTTCTAGCGTATATTCGATGTGAAACTGTGATATATCTCTTGATATTTATCAAAAATATATAAATATTCCCTTATATTTTGCAACAAGAAAATCTTTCCAAGAAAGCTTTTTATTTTTTTGGCAAGCATGAAGAGAGATTTGTAATATTTTTGAAATTTCAATAAAATCTTTGAAACTAAAGGAAAGGTCTCTATCTTTTTGCCCTTATTTTTATGTAGAGATATTGTTTCTTTAACCTCAAACATACGAATTTGTGGCCATCCGATTATAAAGGAGTAATTTTATCGTTAGTTCAAGTCTTACACCAAATCGAATAATATAAAGTTGTTTTTTAATGTATAAATTAATTTTAAAAATTTTAAAATAAAGGATATTTTTTAATAATTATTTGATAGATTCAAAATAAAAAATAAAACTATACAACATGTGGACATGGTCTTAACACATAAGATCTAACCCCCACGTGCCGTCATCAAAAAATGTCCACAAACTTTTAAAAGGCAAAGTATTATTTTAAATTTATAAGCATTTGCTCGTACAAGTTTTATGGTTGGAAATTGACTTTTTTTCAATAATTAAATAATAAAATTTGCGCACATGATACCACTCAAAATTGTAATTTTATATTTGAAGAGAGAACCTAAAATTAAAATTGTATTGAATTAATATTAAAATTTGTTCAGATCTATACAAATTCAAATTCAAGATTCAAAATCTATGCTCATTAAACACAATGTAAATAATTTTTAAATACCAAATATAACCTTACAATTAAATGTAATTTCTCACACACTTGATGCCATAAATAAAATAATTTATATTAGATAATCGGATCAAATGACTAACTTTTGAAGATGTGAATTTAGCCAATTGGGATTTTTTTTTGGGTCCAATAAAAAAAGAATTAAGCCGAATGAACTCCCAAGTTCACACAAAATCTGAAAGTGAGAGGCTAGCTAGTGGCAATCTTCCTTCCTTCAAAGTCATACATAGTTGACAAAAACAGAGTATTAAATTTTAATGGGTTGAAGTTTGAACACACTCACCCATCAATATGATAAACTTTGGCATTTTAAATTATAAATTTCCGCCATATGTGCGAACTCCAAAAAGCCCTGCAAAGTGGGAAGATACTTTTGTTTCAAAGAAAAAATGAATTTTAAATTTATAAGACTTTGTTTGGATGAGTAAATTTTAAAAATTTATTCTTTCTATTTCTTAAACATCAAATTATTTTTTTAGATGATTAAATTTTCTTAAAAATAAAAATAAATGACATATGGCATTAAATTGAAGTTTATTTATTGACTATGCATTTTATTTTATTTATTACTTTTCTTGATGATCAAACATAATAAAATAAAACATTTATAAGTATATTATTTTATTTATAATTTTTTTTGTAGGTTTGGTGAGTTTTACCTCCGTCCCCCTCTTAATTTCTCTTTTTTAAAAGTAAAAAAGGCTGATACAATTCATTTAGTAGTCACATTTTTTAACTTTAAAAAAATTTTTTACTTTTTTTTTATGAGAGCTTTTAAAAATATAAATTTGAAATTTTAAAAAATTAAAAGCTAATTTATTTTTTCATACAAATTATTATATTATATTATTATCTTCAATTTTTTTAAAAAAATATTGTAAAAGAATCAATGCATTAGTTACATTTCTTAATTTATTTTCATCATTTTATACATATTTTTATCCTATATTTAGGAGCATAAATTTTAATTTTGAATTTAAATTTGTGTAAATTTGAAAAAAAAAAAGAGAAAAGGAAAAAAGAAACATAGTGAGTTTCATTCAAATTCATATAAGTCCAAATTTAAGATTCAAAACGTCTACTTCCAAACACTACCTTAGACATTACCAAACACTCAAAACTAACTATTTCCTTTCATCAACTCTTTCTTAACAAGGGCTTCAAACAATTTTTATAACAACTTCTGTTTCTTCCTTTTCATCAATTCTTCTTTATAGAAAATATCTCTTTAAAAAGTATTGAAAGGCCAAACAAAGCCTTAATGACTCGAATAATTAAGGGGGAACATTTGCCAATTGACCTTTAATTACAGATAGAATCATTTGATTTAATTAATATTGTTCAAAGAAATTAAATATGTTTATATGTTTATATATGAAATCAAGTGCTTAATTAGTGCTCACCCAACCCTTTATTAAATAAAGTTAGGTCCAAATGTTTTTATTAAAGAAGACAAGACGAGCCTGCATGCCTTCCCACGCGCATCCAATGTCTCTAAAATCTTGCTGTCTAATTTTTTAAATCAAAAAATTTACGAATTTTGGGTTGCCTGTCGTCATCTCATTTTTAAATTATATTCCACTTTTTTTTATGCAGGTTCAATGTGACTAATCTTGAATGTGGAGAACTAATTGGGATTTAATTAATTAATTATCCTCATTAAACTAATTAGATTATATTAATCACATTATATAATTGCTTGCACAGCTAGCTAGTTTTATAATGTTTTATTATTATTTTTTAATCTAGAGAGGGGATCTAGCTAGATCATGTGGTTCTAATAATTAATTAATTTTTATGTTGTTTATTGTATATGACTGGTCAAGGTTAGTTAATTTGATAGATTAAGCCTTTAAAAAGGGAGAGATATTTATATTTATATATCATGTATGTAGTGTCATTAAGGTTGCGTTTGGTGGATGGAAATTTTTTTTAACAATAATATTATACAATATATAATTTAAACTCGTAACACAATT
This sequence comes from Malania oleifera, assembly GCF_029873635.1. NCBI lineage: Eukaryota > Viridiplantae > Streptophyta > Magnoliopsida > Santalales > Ximeniaceae > Malania > Malania oleifera. The sequence continues at coordinate 68,776,558 of NC_080428.1, forward strand.
AGAGTCGGTGAGAAGTAAGATAAGGATAGAGATACACTTATGAATTTCTCATGTGTATTATCTTTCTTGTACATGAGAGAACAAAGCATTAACCTAATAACTATCTATATGAGAGAATAAAGCATTAATCTTGTTGTTGGCTAGAATTGTACGACTTTTGTTAAATCGTCTTTCGACCGTGACCACTTGGAAGGAATCAAATAATAATGGCTTGGAGGACCCGAAGTGTACTCCAGGGATCACTATGATGCCTAAACTAGTTAAGGAATGAGAGATTCAGGTTGCAATAGTAAGTGAAGAGTGAGTGAGAATGAGAACCTTAACCTCGTCCTAGGATCCCCTTTTTATAGTGGCGGAGGCAAACGCTCCTTCAGCTTGACATTTATTAATGTGTCATTATGCTTAGGGGGGGTTATAGGTAACTTAAGAGAGGTTATACAAGACATCAATAGCAGTTCTTAGGGAGGGTTATAGGTAACTTAAGAGCGATTATGCAAGACATCAATAGTAGCTCTTAGGGGGGTTATAGGTAACTTAAGGGCGTTTATGTGAGACATCAAATGTTAGTCTTATAACTGTCCGACCCTATGAACGTCTATTAATTTTGGGTGTATCAAACCTAATAACAGTCTACATGAGAGAACAAAGCATTAACCTAATAATTGTCTTTTTTTTTTTCTCTAATTTTTTTATGTAATAGGGCATATTTGTATGCTTTTTGTTTTATTTTAATAAAATACACCTTCAAAATTATAAAAAATATTTAATTTTACCCTATTGTTTGAAAAGAGAACGATATTTCTTTTTAAAAAATGCAAGATATATTTCATTATATATATATATATATATATATATATCAAATGAGTTTTTTATATTTTCAACCAAACAAAGCCTTATGTTACTCCTTTTGTTCTTAGACAACTGCATGTGAATTATTTTCAATCATATGCCCCTTGAAGTTAAAATTAACTATTTCTTTAAACTAAATTTTGAACTGTAAATAATCTATCCTTTTATGTTTTATGGTCCGCAAGATCTTCACTTATTATGTGTCAAAATTCTCAATATACAAATTATATGTTAATTATGATGAGTAAAAGATAGACTCGTCATTATTTTGATGGGATAGTCGTGTGAATTAAAAAGTTTCGAACACCATCGAATAATAATATAATAATAACAACAATAATAATAAGCAATAATGTAAAATGTTTTTGAGAAGGGGAGGGGCTTAATTAAGTAATAGTCATGGATACCCATTATGTGGGTACTACATGAATTTTTTTAGAAAAAAATTATACTAATTTTTAATTAAATTCAAAGATACTTAAAAATTAGTATAATTTTTTTAGAAAAAAATTATACTAATTTTTAAGTATCTTTGAATTTAATTAAAAAATCAGCTATGGTAATTATAAGGCTTTTTTAAAGAAAATTTTGTTTTTTTTTTCATTTATATTCTCATTCTAAATTATCATTTATATTGTTTAGAAAATATTTAGATGTGAATAAATTAGAAGACACTCAAAGGAATCCCCCTTTAATGCATTGGAGAAGAAGTGGGGACACGTGGAAATGAAGAAACATGATGGAGGCCCATGTGGGGTGGTGGGTTGCGTAGATGGGCCAGGGCCCGAACTCCTAAAGTGGGTGGCACGTGGTTTAGTGGACCAGTACTAGGACCCTAATGTTAAGGGCACCTAAGATAATAAGGGTACGTCCATATCTGGGCGAGAAAAAGGTGCGTGCCCACTCATCCGCCCAATTAAGCTTTCATCATATGTTGAGATTGAGCTGGAACATGGACCGATCCAATTATATTATTTATAATTATAATAATGTATTGGAGATTTTATAAAAGCAATATACATTATTCAGAGAGAAAAATATACTAATCTCTCTCTTGATTTTTGATAAAAAGACAATTATTTTTTTCGAAGTATTAAAAATTTTAAGGATTTTTTGGAGATTTCAAATTTTTTAAAATTTCTCTTGAAGTTTATTAAAAAAATACAAATTTTTCCTTCTATTTTTAAAAAATATAAATTTTTTTAAGAAAAATTTGTCTATTTTTCTCAAACTTCCATAAAAGTGTATGATATTTATGAAACCTTAACGTGGGCGTGTGTGTGTGTGGGGGGCCCGCGCGCCTGTAGGGTTGGGGAGAGGGGCGTAGGGGCGCCGGTGGGTGGGCTTATACTTAATTTGTAGATGCATAAATATGTTTGCGAGCCTCAACCACTCAGCTGTGGACCATTAATTATATTCTGTCACGTTCGTTGCCAGACCATGATGCCCACTCCTCTTTCCATTATTACCTTTTATATATATATATATATATATATATATATATATGTATATTTTGAGGGATTTTGTGTGTTATATATATGGGTTAAAATTTTATTTTTTTAAAAAATATAATTATTTATATATGTCGAAAATATTATTTAATAAATTTAATAATATTTTTTACGAACAAAAATTCTTATACTGAAATTAAAATGTAAATTTTTTGAATAATTTAGTATAATGTTTCTTAGATTTATCTTTTAACCTTTTATTCAAACTAACATAAAATTAGATAGATATTAAAAATATTTGATAGTAGAATATTGTTTGTATACCTTTGACATACTTAAAGAAGTAAAATTTTTACAATGCTCAAAAGTTTTGCTTTTTTTCTTTTTGTTTCACCAAATAACAATAAATGTTTTATAATTTTCAAATGCACTTCTATTGAGAATTTTGCTTGTGAATTTATCTCATATTAGAAAAATATAGTGGAGTATAGGTGCTTATGTATATGGTTCGGGCCAATACGTAATACTTAGGACCTGTTTGGTAACATTATTGTTTTATGTTTTTTGTTTCCGTTTTTATACAGTAAAAAAATATATTAAAAAGGCGCATTTGTTTATATTATTAGTTTTATATTTTTGTTGTCAATTTTCAGTAGTTTGCGAAAAAATTAAAAATCAAAATTTATTGTAGCGCCCTGAACCCGGTGAGGCCCAGAGTGCTACAAATCTATAAATAAATCCATTTCACAATCTCTGATACCATAGTAATAACGACCTGAACCCGAAATGGGGTACTGGGTACACCTGTCCATAACTCAATTTAATATCATTCAATGAAAAATATCAAATCTCAAAAATTATACCAGAGTTCTAAACCTTCTTATTTACATAAGTATTTCCCCAAAAACAATATTACAGCCCAAGATATACAAAAACATATCTATATACATATCAGTGTATCACAAGTACTTACTCTAAGCTACAGTATCTAAGCCCCCTCCCGAAACTTGCAAAGCTCGGCTCCTTGTATTTCCTGAAATATGATAAAATTATTAGGATGAAACACTTCTTAATAAGACAGAATAGATTATTATCAGTGTATGACTAATATGAGTTTTAGTGTAAGTAAAATACATCCATTAATTTAACTTTTAATGAAATAACACTTGAAATTTGTACTCACACCTATATAATTGTAAATACTCATTTTCTTCTCAAAACATACTTTGACTCAATAAATAGCACTGTTTACATAAATCTACATATATGTATAAAAGAACCTCCCTAACTGGACAATCAATACTTCTCAAGTCAGCACACAGGGGGTTACACTGTCTGATATGGCTAGCTAGCAACGATACCGTACTCATAACATACTTAGTCTATCAAAGATTCTAATATCATATAGTACATTTCATATTTCTGCATAAAATTTGTCATATCATAATTTTTGAGTAATCTGTTATATATATAAATCTGTTCACGACAATTTGGGCCAGCTGAATAATCACGTCATCTAGGCCGGCTGAATAATTATGGCATCTGGGCCGGCTGAATAATCACGACATCTGTGCCAAATGAATATCATAATATACTAAAAATATAATATTCTGTACTGTTTATAGTTTTTCTAAAAACTGTTGTCGAATCATGCTTGTATTGTGAATTCATTAAATATTTTGATATACCATAATTTTTAGTAATATTTATACTCATGCCACACACAAGTGAGTACTACTCTGTAATAAATTATTTGGCCTGGAAAAACATATTTCGCTAAGAAAATAATATTAAATATGTTTTCAAAGTTTCCTCAGTTCAGCATCAGTATTCCCAAAAACTATACTAAATCATATATATAAATTTCTGAATCAAATACTGTATATTCAATAATTAATTTCTTGAGGATACTTGACTTAATCTATCCCCTTACTTGTTTCCTGAGAAGCCTGCTAAAACCCTAAACCACGCCTGCGGCGCTCAAAACTCTAAACCCTGAAATTGCATTATCCCCAGTTCAATCAACTCAACCCCAATATATTTATCATCTAACACATTTCCTGGGTCTACATATTCCAAATAATCATTTAAACCGCAAAATAACTTACTTACCCTGATTTTGGAGTGGTGCCCAAGGACTCCAAATTAACAATCCGTTTCAATCAACTTACAGAGAATTACCCCTAGATCATCATGGCGGTTCCTGATCATCGAAACGGGCTAAAACAGAGCCGAAATCGAAGAGAGAAGGGGGAAGGGCCTAAAGTTAGAGAGAGAAAGAGAAGAGAATATGAAATTCTCACCGAAAATATGATTTTAGCATATATATAAACAACTGTTCACGTATCCTCGTCAACGAGCCAAAGAAGAGCATTTGTCGATGAAGATAATGGGTTCGTCGACGAATCCCTAATGACCTGAAATTCTCTACTCTTGATATCTCCTCATCGAGGAGACACGTGTGCTCGTCGACGAGACCAAAAAGGAAGTTCATCGACGAAGACAATGGGTTCATCGACGAGTCCCTGCTGATGCCCTTTTTAAAATTTCTTTTTCTTTCTTTTTCCTTTCCTTTTTTCTCTTTCCTTTATTATTTTCATAAATTAAATTTTCTAGGTCTCTGAAGTCGATCTCCTCCTCCATCACTTTTTCAGGTCCCTACAGTCAATCTCCTCCTCCATCACTCTCTCGCAGGCAAATCTGAAGGAAATCCCTAACCCCCAAATCCTTAATCTGTCATGCACTGCGAGCTGTGTCTCCTTCTTTAGCATCCTTCGACCGGCCACTGTCCCCCCTTCACCCTTCGTGTCGTCGATTTTTCGGAGAAATACCCTCGGAATTCTCAACCATTTTGCGCCTTTGAATCCTCAATCTCTCCACCAACATATTTTCTAGAAACCTCTCTCAACCAGCGTGGCACTCCCTTAACCTCCATCACAGCCTGCAACCTCTGTCCTACCACAACCCCACCTGTCCCCCCTTCACCCTTCGTGCCGTTGATTTTCCTGCAAAATACCCTAAGAATTCTCATCCCTTTTGTGCCTTTGAATCCTTGACCTCTCCGCCAACATATTTTTCAGCAACCTCCCTCACCCAGCGGCGGCCACTTCCAGTGCTGCACTCCCACAACCTCCATTGCGGCGCCATCCAAACCCCGTAGCCAACGCACGGTTAGTGTCATCGCTTTTACCCTCTTGCTATGTTGCCATCACTGCTGACCCCTTGCTGTCGCCGACTTGTCACCCATGGCTGCCAAACCGTCCTCCACTCTTCTTCCTTTCAACACCTTAATAGACACGGTTACAATCAAACTCTCCTCTTCCAACTATCTCCTCTAGAAGAGTCAATTGCTGCCCCTCTTAGAGAGCCAAGAACTAATCGTCCATGTGGATGACACTCATAACCCAGACCCCATTTTGACCCTGTGGACTCTCAAACACCAACCTCAAACATGTGGTGTGGAAAAATACAGACAAACGTCTTTTTAGCCTTCTCTTGTCCTCCCTCGATGAGGAGGCCATAGTTGAAGTCGTGGGCCTATCTACTTCACGCGAGTACTGGGATACCTTGGAGAACACCTTCAGCCATCGCTCTAAACCTGTGAACTCCACCTCAAGGATGATTTATAGCTAATGAAATGGGACACCATGTCTGTTTCGGAGTACGCCCAAGCCTTCAAAGCCCTCTAAGCTTAACTTCATGCCATTGGACGACCTATTGATGACACAGATAAGGTACACTGGTTCCTTCGAGGTCTCGACTTGAAATTCTTGAGTTTTCCACAACACAAATGGTTCTCACCCCGCTACCTTGTTTTTCAGACTTGGTGCCCAAAGTCGAGAGCTTTGAGCTCTTTTAAAAATCATTGGAACTTACTGCCCTGCCCCTTGCGGTAGTTACTACTACCCATCGCCACGCTATGAAGTTAAACCCAAGGTCCAATTTTTCCCGCACTTAGCAAGGCTGAACTAGCGGCTATGAATGAGGATAGGGGTGCTTCTCCTCTGGACGATGTTCTCCTCATTTCCAAATATGCCACATAGAGGGTCGCTATTCGGATCGATGCAACAAACGGTATGTTCGACATGGGCATGCCTCCGAAGCTTAGCTTGCCAAAGCCCTCACCTCCTCGTGTTCCATCTTCGGATATGAGGCCTCATATTGGTATTTAGATACAAGAGCTTTGACCTACATGACTCTAGCTCAATCCAACTTGAATTAGTCCACTTCTTATACGGGTAAGGATTGGGTTATTGTCGGAAATGGTGTCCCTACCCATCACCCACACTGGTAAAATTTCCCCTTCCCCTGATTTTCAACTGTTATATGTTTTGGTTGTCCCCCACCTCACTAAAAATATATTGTCCATTAGTAAATTATTGTCTGATTTTCCATTATTCGTTACATTTACTAATAACTTTTTTACTGTTCAGAATCGCCAAACGAGAAGGGTGGTGGCAATTGGTAGACGAGATGGCGGCTTATAATGCTAGAACACGAAAATTTTGCTTTTGTTTCTGTCCTCCAAAATAAATCTCTTCATGCTCCGTATGATTTATGGCATGCTCGCCTTGGACATGTGAATCATTCTGTTATTTCTCTTTTGAATAAAAAAGGATAGCTTTATTTTACCTCTTTATTGCCATCTCATTTATTATGTACTGCATGTCAACTTGCAAAGAATCACTGATTGTCTTATACTCGTAATGAACATCGATCATCCAAAGTGTTAGATCTATTCATTGTGATATATGGGATCCTTCTCTTGTAAATTCAAATTTGGGTTTTGCATACTATGTGTTAATTGTTGATGATTTTTCCCGTTTCACTTGACTTTACCCATTGAAATTAAAATCTTACTTCTATAATACTTTTCTTCAATTTCAAAATTTGTGAAAAATCAACATTCTGCTCGTATCAAAATATTTCAAAGTGATGGTGGTGCAGAATTCACTAGCAATTGCTTTAAGCACACCTTCGTACCTTTGGCATTCATCATTAACTCTCTTGCCCATATACACCCGCCCAAAAAGGTCGCGCCGAAAGGATTCACCGTCATGTGATTGAGACAAACCCGACCCTCCTTTTCCACTCTCATTGTGACGACCTGCTTAATTTTCACATTTTTTTAATAAAATTAATATCATAAATCTTAGCAGATCATAATCCACCTGGACCCGTGGGTACTAGGGATACATCAGAACACATAACGGAAACCTAAGCAGCTGGAAACATACAATCACATTATCATAAATACCAAAACATCCATCACAATACCATAAATACTAGAGTCACTATATCCATTGTATTTCAGTATATACATCCCAAAAAAAAATCGAGGGACATTTTCCAAAAAAAAACCAACTATCCCTACTAAAACTTACCCTTCAAAGAGGGCAGACAAACAACTCTAGATCAGCGGGGCTTTTCCCGCTCTCCTATCTGGGGCTTCTGAAAATTTTATAAAATTTTGGAGTGAGACACCTCTCAGTAAGGGAAATAAACTAATACCAGTGTGTGGTAATATGAGTATTCCGTGTTATACATATACCATGCAAAACATATTTAGTAACTGATTTGTCAAATCTAGGAAAACATATATATCATCAAAACATGACAAAACATACTGCATTTTCATAAACATATTTCATCTCATATAATAATAATACAAAAACATTCCTGGTAGGTTAGTTGACTATTTTCATGTATTACCCCCACATGACTGGGTTGTGTTGCTCGAAGGCGGGACCTGACAATGGTTGACCGACCACTGCTAAGTCAAAAGTATAGTCTGTAAGTCTGACGGGTTTGCCAGACCTGGTCTGTACACTAGGGGCGCTCACACACTTTTTAAAACCACATCGACCATCCAATCTCACATCACTCCGTACAACGGCATTAACATAGATATCATGATCATGATGACCATGGACACATAGCAACAGTACCATGCAAGTGCTAGCCTAGACCAAGCCAATCAGGTTCTGATATCATATAACATATACTAAAACTGTTATACATGGATATCTCATATCATTAATTATCAGATCAATCATATCATTTTGCATATTTATGTATATCATGAAAAATCATCGGCCCGTACGCTGGTATTTCACATTTTACCATAGCTCGGCCCATACACTGGCAAATCATATCATAGCACAGCCCGTACGCTAGTAAATCATTTCCATAGCTCGGCCCGTATGCTGACAAATCATACACATAGCACAGCTCGTACGCTAGCAAATCTTATCCATGGCACAACCCGTACGCTGGCAAATCATACCCATAGCTCGGCCCGTACGCCAGCAAACATATATAAAAATCTTGGCCTATACGCCGGTTTTCCATTATAAAAATTCATATCATAATTATATTTCCAGAAAACAGTATTTTATAACAATTTCTACTCATGCCACACTGAACAAGTTTTTCATATATTCAACATACCATCAATTTTCAACAGTGTTTTCAAAAATATAAATCATATATATGGACATATTTACTTTCTTGAAATCAAATGCTATATATACATACATTTTCTTAACAAGAACTAGCTTAGTTTATCCCCTTACCTGTGTCCTGAAAAGCCCCTAAATCAAACACTCTTGCGCTCGCAGGGTTCCCCGCTCAACACCCTAGAAACAACATTCCCCAGAACTAAAGTTCAATATTTCTATGCGTATATCACTTCCTACAACTGTCAAATAACCAAATACTGAGTAGAAAGCCTTACCCTGGATTTGGGATGGTTTCCAACTCAGCCCCACCGACGATCCGCTCAGGCAGACTTGCAGAGAACTTTCCCAAGAGCATCATGGTGGCTTCAGATCGTCGAAAGGGGGAAGAACCGAAGGATGAGAGAGAGAGAGGGTTTCTGCACTGATTTTCCAACAAAAATATGAGTTTTTCACTATTTATAGGGCTGGATTCATCAACGAGCCACGTCATCTCATCGATGAGTCCTTCAATAATTTTGTTGACGAAACCCACTCCTTGTCGACGAAATTCAGACTACCCCAGAACCCCTCTCGGCATTTCCTTGTTGACGAGACATGTCACCTCGTTGACCAGTCCTGTAGAAATTTCGTCGACGAATCCTATCCTCGTCGACGATCTCCTATTATACCCTTGTTGATAGGTCCCCTGTATTGATGAGGAGCTGAAAAATTTCTTGGGATTATCTTTTCCAAAATGCAACGTTGTCGACTGCCTCCTTCTATTTCTGGTTTCCATTTCTCTTTCCTTTTATTATTTAACTACTATTATTCTTTGGGTCGTTACACTCACACTATTGCTCACTTCTGGGTTGGCGCTTTTAGCACTGTTGCTTACATCATCACCCATTTGCCTACACCGCTTCTTGGAGGTAAGTCCCTTTTTGAGCTTCTACATGGTTCCTCCCTTAATTATGAAAACTTTCATCCTTTTGGTTGTCATGTTTATCCTTACTTACGTGATTATGTGACTAACAAATTTTCCCCTCGTAGTATTCCTTGCATTTTTATGGGTTATAGTTCCTCTTACAAAGGTTTTTTTTTGTCTTGACCCCACCACCTCGAAACTTTATATCACCTGACATGCCAATTTGATGAGAACCACTTTCCCTTCCAACATACTTCCCAAGCTCAACCCATATCCTCCCTCCACATCTCCAAATTTTTGGAACCCAGTCTTCCCCATACGGACATGCCCCTACATTCTCCTACACCACCTTCCCAACATATTCCTAAATTCAGATCCACCCCGTGTATTATTTGGTTTGATTCAGTGGATGAGTCTTTTCAAGCAACTAATTCTCAGGTAGGTCCATCTCTACTGCACTCAGACCCCCGAACGGCTTCTCATGAGCCCAACACTGAGTTGCTATCGTTGTCAGTAGTCCTATTGCATCTGCCCCATTAGGCTCTCATCCTATGCTCACCCGCGCAAAAAAGCCAACATTTTTAAAACTTGGCACATCTCGGCCTCGTGAAATCCTATAAACTTCTTTCTACTTTTCTTGCATCCACTGAGCCAAAAGACTTCAAATTCGATTCTAAGAATCCTGCTTAGTTTGCCACCATGGACGAAGAAAATCAAGCCCTACAAAATAATTGTACCTGGATTTTGGTTCCTTGACCCGCCCGCACCAACATTGTGTGTTCCAAATGGGTGTTTCAGAAAAAATACTTACCCGATGGATCTATCACCTAGGGCTACACATGGGCACCTGATCTTGACTACACTGACACCTTTATTCCTATCATCAAGGCTACAACTGTCCATGTTGTTCTTTCTCTTACTGTGACAAAAAAATGGCATTTTCGCCAACTTGATGTCAAAAATGCGTTTCTCAACTACCATCTCATTGAACATGTTTATATGGATCAACCTCTTGGGTATATTTACCATCGCTTCCCCAATCATATTTGTCAATTGAAGAAAGCTCTCTATGGCTTAAAGCAAGCCCCTCATGCCTAGTTTCAGTGTTTCGACGCTTTTCTCACTCAACTTGGTTTTAATTACTGTCATGCAGACACATCACTCTTTGTTTTTCATAAGCAGCCTGACATGATCTATTTGCTTCTCAATGTTGATGACATCATTATTACAGACAACAACTCCTCTCTTCTTGACAACTTTACTTGCAAGCTCAATTCTGAGTTTGCTACTATGGACTTAGGTTCTCTCAGTTACTTTCTTGGTATCAAAGTTACATCCACCACTGATGGTCTTCTTATCAGTCAAATGAAATATGCACGAGACATTCTAACGTGAGCTCAGTTATTTGACAACAAACCAGTTCACACCCCAATGGTTGTTTCCCAACACTCGTCTGCTTATGGTCCTCTGTTTTCAGATCCCACGCTTTACAGATCTCTCGTTGGTGCTCTTCATACTTCAAGACCTGAATATCACACGTCCTGATATTGTTCATGCTGTCAACTCTGTCAGTTGATTTATACATTCTCCGTATGAAGACCATTTCCTCATTGTCAAACGCATTCTTTGCTATATTAAGGGCACATTGAATTTTGGCCTCACTTTCCATCCATCTGCTGCTCCTGGTGCTTTAGTTTAGTTGCTTACTCCAATGCAAACTAGGCAGGATGCCCTGACACTCATTGCTTTACCTCTGGTTATTGTATTTATATTGGCGACAATTTAGTGTCTTGGAGTGCAAAGAAACAACCTACTGTTTCTCGCTCTAGTTGTGAATCTGAGTATCCTTCCTTGGCTCTCACTACTATCGAAATCCTTTGGCTCACACATCTCCTTCGTGATCTCAAAGTCCCTCTTCTACATTGTGACAATAAGATTTCTTGAGTTCCAATCCCGTTTCTCATAAGTGGTCCAAGCATGTTGAGCTCGACTACCACTTCAATTTCTTTGTGAACTTGTTCTCATTGGCAAGCTTCGCACCCAGTATGTGCCTTCTCATTTTCAAGTTGCCGACATCTTCACCAAAAGTGTGCCCAGACCTCTCTTTGACTTCTTTTGATCCAAGCTTCATGTTCGTTCCAATCCGACGCTCAGCTTGTGAAGGGTGTTGAGGATATTGAGGATTCTCTGTCTTAATTCTAGGAAGATATTATATATATACTTTCCTTTTGTCTATCCTCTAATTAATAGGGAATTAATATATAATTGTTTAATATAATCTTTAATTTATTATAAATACACAACACTCACCACTTCAAAAGTGTGGTGGTTTTCAAACCTTCTCAATAATGTCCACAATTTTATGGCCAATGAAATTGATGTACACTCACTTTGGATAAAGTTGGCTGAGCTTTATGCTAGAAAAATAAGGTTCGACTACTCATGCATGTGTTGGTTGATTTATAATTCCTTGCATTGTTCAAATGATTAGTAATAGGAGTATCGATAAAGGATTGATGACAATATCCATAACCATATGGGCAATAAGATTAGTGCACGCACACTTTGGATAAAGTTGGTTGAACTTTATGCTAGCAAAATAAGGGGAAATAAATTATATATGATAAAGAAGCTTATGAATTTGAAGCACAAGCATGATACTCCTATTACTGATCATTTGAACGAAATGCAGGGATTTATAAATAAGCTAACACATGCATGAACACTCAAACCTACTATGATCTTGACTTTGATTCCACTATTGAGGAAGGAAAGGAATGGAGGTGATAGTCAAAATGTAATATCCTAAGCTAAACCTTTCCCTAGTCCAATCAACACTAAATAGAATAATTAATTAACAAATAATAAAAAATAATCACTAGCCAAGAAATTTGAACCAGCCATACAATCACAAAGAGAACACTAAATTTAAGTGAAAAAACCTTCTATGTGAAAGAAAAAAAACTATGGAATCGAAGTATGTTACTCGAAGGCATAAACATCTTCCACTTTTACTTGAGCATGAATTCCACTTGGATATTGCTCAAAACATCCAAGTGGACTAATAACATATGCGAATTAGTTTTTGAGAAGGAGGAAATCCCAACACATTCCTCATTGGCTCAATATTTAATTGAATTATGAAAATATAGTAATATTTAATAGTAAAGATAATTTTTGCATAAAACTATCCATCTATTTTAAAAGTAGGGAAAGCATTCCTAAAATAAAGTGTATTTAATCAAAATTATATAAAATTTTAATTAGATAATATCTTTTAAATAAGTTAATACATGTTTGAGTCTACAAAAAGAGGCTTTATTTGATTTAAAAAACATAAGCTATAAACACCTAAAAATATATTGAAGTGTGACTTGTTTAATTTTTAATAAAAATATTTTTATATTTTAAAAGTAAGATAAAATATTTCAAAAAGTTAAAAAAAATTGAAAAAATTTTGTTTCAAAATTTATTTTTCAATAGTTTAAGGTTTGAACTTAAAAAAATAGATTTGGTTAAAAAAAAATAAACGTAATGGCATAGTAAATGATAAAAAAGAGGTATATTTACAAAGAAAATAGGAAATTTTTAATAGAATCTTGTATAATTATTGTGAAAAAGATCTAACATTATTTAGATAAATGGTAATCTAACTTTTAGAAGAAAACTTTAAGAAATAAAATTATAGACCAAGAATTTCTTTCAAATAATTAATATTTACATTTATTTGAAATTTAAAGAAAAACTAAACTCTTTACTCGAATATTAAGTAAACAAAATATGACATTTGTAAATATTTTAAGTAGCAAATCACAATTTTGAAATTACAATAAATTTATTGATATTATTGTACAAGTGATCCAAAGAAGGGCTTGGAATGATAAGGGGTAATAATAAAAAAGGTTTGATGAAGTCGCCACTAACCTATTATTTTCTTAAATGCAGTTTGTTTACTTAATTACTACTTATTGATTGATTACTAGACTAAACTTAAGCTAAGAACCAGTAGTTTCGGTCTGCATTTACTAGAGTTGGGATCAATAGTTCAGTTATGCGAAATTTGGAATACCTCTTTACCCTTTGTTTAATCATTGGGACACATACACCCAAAAATAGAATATATACAAATAATAATCAAACAAATTTCATCAAAATTTGAGCAAATAAGTTTTCAAAACATTCCCAGGTTTTCCAAAATTTTTTAAGAATTTTTCTGAAAATATTTTCAAATTTTTTGCAATTTTCTAGGATTTTTAAAGACTTTTTCTCCATTTTGTTTATTTTTGGTATTTTTATTTTTCCATTTTTTATTTGAGTTAAAATAACACAAATAATTTTTATTTATTTTTTATATATTTTTCCTGATTTTTAAAAAAATATTTTCCAATTTTTTTTAAAAAAATAAAAAATCAAAATTTAAACTCGAGGTGGGTCAGACTGATTCAACCTATCTAAACTGGGTTTGACCCAATTGAGGAAAAACTGTCACATGTCAACCAGCAAAGGTGGCACATTGCACTGATATTTTTTAAAATTTTTATTCATTATTATTTTTAAAAATTTACTACAAAAGTGTGACGTTAGTATGACGTCACCTGTCATGTGGCAGAATCCAAGTATTCCTAGGAGTTTGGCACGAATCACTAAGGTGGTAGCGATCCAGCCATTTAGAGAAAATACACATTAGACGACCGAGATTGCACCACGTCACTTCTCAAACGCGCGGTCTTGGGGGCGCCATGTGTCACCCTTTGTACGGTGACACGTGTCCCATTAAAATTATTATATTTTTAAAAATATATATAAAATACCTTTTTCTCTTTCTTTTATTTTATTTTCTTTTCTCTCCATTCTCACAATTCTTCACTTTCTTTCTCTTTCTTTCTCTCGCACAACTCTCTCTCTATCTTTTTCCTCTCTCTCTTCGCTCCTCATTCCCTCTCTCGCTCTCTCTCCGCTCCTCATTCCCTCTCTCTCTCTCTCTCTCTCTCTCTCTCTCTCTCTCTTCTTCTTCTTCTTCTTCTTCTTCTTCTTCTTTTTTCCTCTATCTTCGATCTCTCATCTTCTCTTAGTTTCTTTCGATTTATCATGATTCTCTCTCTTTTCTTCTCTTTGTCTACGATCTCTCTCTATATTCTTTCTTTCATTCTCTCTCTACTTCTCTTGCACGACTCACTTTCTTTCTCTCTATCTTTGATCTTTCTCTCTTTCCTTTCTCTTTTCTTTTGCAACTCTTTTTCTCTCTTAATTTTCTCATTCTCATTCTATTTTTTCCTTTTTTTTAGTAGGTCATGGTCATGAGAAGAGAGAACATCAAGCTCTCTAAGGCATGAATCTGATCAACTAAAAGGTAAATTCCCCTACTCCTATCTTTATTCCAATTTTTTTCCTATTTTGATTTCAATTTCTTAGGGTTTCTCTAAACTCACTAGATTTCCTTGGGAACCAAATGGATTTACGGTCTCAGGGTTAGATTAACTTAACTTGGGTTAAGTTAAACCAGGGCATTAAATTCAAGCGAGTTAATATTGTCGTTAATTGGACTAAGGTTAATTTGGGTTGAACTAAATTTGGGCTGCAAGATGGACTGATTGGGCTGACTCAACCAGGATAAACTTAGTTGGGGCTTAGTTCAATTTGTGTTTGGGCTGAACTAAAATCAGGCCGATTGAGTCGTGAGAGAAAAAAAGTGAGCTAATTAGGTTGGGGGAGTTAGCTGACTATGTTGAGATTTGTTTTAGCTAACCCAGGTCAGCATTGAATTGGGTCAAGTGTTTGGGTCAAACCATGTCATTAGACTCGAGTCGAGTATTGGGGTAAGTTGTCTTCGACTTGGGTCAAGTTGACCTAGATTTTTTGAGTCGAATTTAGGTATGAGTTTTTGGATCCAAACCAGGGTCTAAGCTCTCGGATCTAAGTCAAATACCCCAACCTACTTAGATGATTTTACAGGAATTGTCACATTTATTTGGTTAAAATTGACTTCTGTTCAAGGATTTGTTCTAATTTAAAATCAAATTATAGAATTCAAAATTTTAACGGAATTAAATTGACTAACACAAAATTTAGAGAACAAAGTCTTGTTTCAAAATCTGCTATCCTGCTCCTCCTTTGCCGAACTCTACGAAGCTTTTCCGCTTTTTCTGCAATTCAAACCTTTTGTTCTTCCGCCACTCAGCCTTCTCCTCACTATTCTTTCTCAAAAATTTTTAGTGAGCAATTCCTCTCTTCAATCACTGTCTGTCTGTCCCCTACCCTTATGAAGCCCACTATTTATAGGCTTGGGGGATTAATTCAATCAATTCTGATTTGATCAATGAGAATTGAACTTATCAAACAAAATTAATTTGAATTAATCAATTAATGCTTGCATTAACCTATAATTTCATCCACATGTTACTTATGCAAATTCCCACATGTCTCATTTC
Source organism: Malania oleifera (assembly GCF_029873635.1). Lineage (NCBI taxonomy): Eukaryota > Viridiplantae > Streptophyta > Magnoliopsida > Santalales > Ximeniaceae > Malania > Malania oleifera. The sequence continues at coordinate 68,792,651 of NC_080428.1, forward strand.
CTTTTTTTCCTTTTGTGCTTGCAGGTTTAAAGATGAAAATGCTAGCCTAATTTGCTTCATTTTCTATTTTTTTTTATTCTATTTTTTAATGTATTCTATTTTTTTCATTTTTTCCATGTATTCAATTTTCCCCCTTTTTTCTTGTATTTTTCCATTTTAATGGATATTCACACAATGAATAATAATCCCAAATTATGTTATATAAGCCCTGAACACAAAATGGGGCGTCTATGACTGTAATTGGAAGAAATCATATATAATTTTTTTTTCAAAATAAAAAAGAATGAAAATTTATATATGTATGTTTGCTTTTTGCATACAATGTTATATAATTATTAAAATTTATTATTTCATAGAATTCTAATTTGAGCATATGTATAATATTTTAAAGATTCATCATATCCTTTATTTACACACTGTCATAATAGTACTTCACATTTTTATGTTTGTATTTGAAACTACAAACAAGATATAAAATTCATGATGTCCTTTATTTTTATTTTTATTTTGTTTAAAAATATCTAAAAATCATTAAGAATATAAAAATATTTTACATAAGATTATTTACATACAATCAAATGCAACAAATGTGAAATATTTACCAATATGTATGTATAAATATCTTAATTGATTTTTTAGAAAATGTCAAGAAGTATAGGCTTGTGACATCAAAAGTCCACGTGATAGAAAGTAATTGGATGTAGTAGGTGAAGTCCACAATGCTGTAATCCGTCTCCTCCTGCCAAGTAGGTCCATGATGATCACAGGCTTGTGGTATTTAACATAATTAGATTTTTTGTTGCTCATACAATCTCTTTCCTTAAGTTGCATAACACAAGTGCGTGAACGATTGGTGTATAATCGTTGCAACTTGGACCAAGCATCATGAGCAGTGGTGGAAGTGGCAATGAGTGGCATGACCGGCTTGGAGATAGATGCAAGGATGGCGTGGAGGATCAACTTATCTTGCCAAAGCCAATGTTAGAAAATCGGATTGGAGACACCTACAGAAGATGAACCGGCATAGGTGGTGTTAGGAGAAATGGTTCGTGACGGACAAATGGTTGTATCGTCAAGATAGCCCTGAAGGTCATAGCCAATGAGCAATGACGTTAGTTGGGCGTGCCAAGAAGGAAATTTGGAAGGGGTAAGCTTCAATGGAAGCTAGGAGCCGACATTGATGGCAATAAGAGAAGAGTTGCCATTGCAGGGAGTGTCTAGGGTAGTGACAACAACAGATTCAGAAGAAAAGGTCATTAGGAAAAAGAAGGGAAAAAAAAAAACTCATTAGAAAAAGAGCTCTAATACCATATATGTGACGCCCCAATTTTTCATACCATTTTTTTCCATATAAATAATACATACACCGCATATCAGCCACGTCAACCACTGATACCATAATACATAACCCGATCCGAAAGTGGGTACCGGGTATACAATCATACTCATACACAACCCTAATAGCGGAAGTCATTTCAAATATATATACATACATACCACAGCGAATACACATACCAGAGTATTACCATCCATAAATACAAGTCAACCACAGAATTCTAGGGGAATCAAACCTCTCTAGTACAAAATACTCACCCTAACTAGTCAGGGTATCTACTCCCCTCTACCTTGGAGCTCTATCACAGGGTCTAGCTCGGTTTCCTGAAATATTTAAATGATTGGGTGAGATACATCTTAGTAAGACAGAATAAATTATCTACAGTATGTGGCAATATGAGATTCATTATATAATAACACATACTCGTTCCAATAATAATATCTTCTAAGAAAATATACAAATTCCATAATCGTAATCATATAGATATATAACACAAGCTTTTATAAGTTTTTTCTTCCATTTCCAAAATCATTCATTCGTATCCCAAGTTTATTGGTGAAGTTCCTGAGAATAGGGAAGCTTACCCGCCCATACAAGCAACTTCCCTCTGCCCTGATATCGTTTGCAGCCTAACTCGATTAACTCTGGTTCAGTTACAACTGATACTTATCAGAGCACTCACCTTACTCAGTAAGCCCTCAGGTGATGTGTTTTACATCACTTAAATTACTTATTAACTCACACTATTTCATTTCTTATTTTCATTCTCGTTCCCATTCTCATTTCATTTCCATTATCATTTCATTTCCATTTCCTTTTCATTTCCCATTTCCATATCAAGCCCATGAGTGTCACCATAACCGATACATCTGTGTGTGTACTCATGGTTGCCCTGAGGATAACACTCCACGTCATGCTTCCGCCCATGAATAGGATTGTGCGACTCGAAGCCCGAACCTAAGCGCAGTTGGCCGACTCGGTTAGGTCAAATATCATCACATATCTCATATCTGTAGTACGACTGGCCGACCAACAGCCCTCATTCGGACTCAGGGGGCACAACAACTCTATTATACAGTTTAGTCGATTGTCACGTCACATGCTCCACGAGTCCGTGTGCTTGCACTAACACCACTAGCAACGGTACCGTGCTCTCAATATCATAACCCATCATTAGGGTTTCCATAAGTTGAATTTTTGGTCAGATCCCTGTTTTGATTATGACAAACCACAGTATCTCGTCTGTGTGCTTTGAGTATTTGAGCAGGTTTATGTTTTAGTTAGCATAGAAGATGATGCAATATGGAAGCCGTGAGAGCACCTAAATAAGCATATCTCGGCGTATTCTATGGAATTGCAAAGGAGCCGCGCATGAAGATCGATTTATATTTCAAGTTGTATTATATTTTTGTATTTATCATTTTGGGTTTGTAATCTTATATGGTCTGTGATAATTAATGCATCGCATGCATGATAGGACTGATAGGCTCAAATGACCATAGGGATCCGAATGACCTTAGGGAAGGTCGACTAACGCTAGATTTTTGGGGTTATCTCTCAAAGACCATAGATTGACTAGGACCCCAAAATATCACATGAAAAGTCCCCTATAACTTAGAAATGAGAATTATGTGAGAAGGGGTGACTTTATATAGAAATCAGAACTTAAATGCGTAGTTTTTGTATATTCAGTTGATTGAACCAAAACATACAAAACACCTTCAGTCAACCAAACCTCGCCAGGGTTGACTGTTGACCACTTGGTTGACCGAACCAGAAGACTTATAGATCTTCGGTCATCTGAACCTTCTTGGGTCAACATGTTGAACCCTCGGTTGACTGACTAAAAATATATAGACAATGCCTTGGTTGACCGAACCCCCACGTGGGAAATTCCAACCTCCTGGTCGACCGAACCTCCTAATTCAAAATGATCTGGTCGACCGAACCGCGGAGTTTTGGAAAATCACCTTCAAACCCTCAAGTATGGTCGACCATCTTCTCAATTCAATTTTTACCTAGTCGATCGAACTGGACACTACGGTCAACCAAACCTCAAGTACAGTTGACCTAACCTCTCGAGTTGTTGAATTTTTACCGAGAGTTAAACCCTTGTGTGGCTTTTGATCTTGGATCTTCATTGCATGTTTTCATAAGCTTGACTTGTGCTTTGATGAAAACATTTTTAGCAAGCTTAAAAACCCTATTATCTACCGTGCTTGATATTTGAGAAATATTATTTGAGATATAAGCTAGGGTTTTAGAGAGCCTATGATTAATCACATTACAAGCATATTGGCTTGACTTCAAAAGCCTCACTCTCATGTACACACATTGATTTACATCCGCTGAGAGTTACCACATTGGTTAACAAAATCTCACTTGAGCTTAATATCCTATCATATGTGAGTGCATTATTTGGTTGAGCATATTGGTACATATCTATTGTGACGACCCAAATAATTATAATGTAATTTAAATGAAGAGGAAGGGGAAATTATCAGGGCCTCGTCGATGAACACAGGGGATTCGTCGACGAGGGTATAAGAGGACCTCGTTGACGAAGACAAGATTCGCCGACGAAAAGATACCGAGAGAGGGTTTTGGGGAAGACTAAAATTCGTTGACGAAGGTGTAGGTTCATTAACGAACTTTCTACAGGATTCATCGACAAGGTGACGTGTCTTGTCGACGAATCCAGTCCTATAAATATCAAAAATCCGGATTTAAACTTCAAAATTAAGGAAAATCTCACACTCTCTCTCCCCCTTTAGTTTCTCTCTCTTCTCTCTTCAATTTTGGTGATGATCTAAGGCCACCACGATGCTTCTGGAGAAGTTCTTTGCATATCAGCCGGAGTGGATCATTGGTGGAACTCCGTTGAAATTCATCTCTGAGTTGAGATAAGGTTTTTTATGCCAAATTTGGTCTTACCATAGTTGTAGGAAATAGTATTTACGAAGAAATACTGATGTTTAATTTTGGGGGTTGTCATTTTTAGGGCATTGATCAGGAAACCCTATGGGTGTTAGACCAAGATTTTTAGGGGCTTTCTTAGTAACCAGGTAAGGGAATAAACTAAAGCAGTTTAACAAATTACTATTATTTATGAGCAAATTGATTTTCTGAAAAATATGTATGATATTTGAATATTATGGAATAAATGCATATTTGGGAAAATACTGCTATTGTACGAGAATTATAATTTTAGAATGAAATAATGATTTACCCAGCTTTGTGTGGCATGAATGTTATTTTTCATGTAAAGTATTATGATATGGAATTACGAGTAAAGCATGTTTTTAGGTATAATGAAAAGATACAGTATGTTATGATGATTTTGATAAATACATGATAATTGATATATTTTCAGAACGTATATACCTGAAATGATTCCAACGTGAGGCCATGTATATATGAAATGATTTCGACGAGAGGTCGTATTACCTGAAATGATTTTGGCGCGAGGCCGTGTATATATGAAATGATTTCGGCACAAGGCTGTATTTATGAAATATTCGACACGAGGCCGTATTTATGAAATGATTTCGGCGCGAGGCCGTATTTATGAAATTATGAAAGATGCTATATTATCATATATTATATGTTATCAGAACCCGAATGTAAGTTTAGTTCAGTTTAGGAGCACGGTACCGTAGCTATATAGATCAGATATCTATGTTCAGACTTGTGCTAACCACCCCACAAGGGGGTATGAGATGGATAGTCAATGTGGCTTTCAGTGTAGAGTGTAGATGTCCACCTGGCAGTCCGGACCAGGGTGTGGCGGGTCCATCGTACTTACATACATTTTTGATTCGGCAATGGTCGACCAACCATTTTCAGGTCCCGCGTTCGAGCTGCACAACCCGTCATGGGGGGTAATACATGACATCAGCTAGCTATTCATCCTGAGTGTGTTTTTAGTATTATTAGATATAACAGACGATTTATGAATGATATGAATTACTAGAAAAATATGAAAGTATATGATGATTCAGTATGTTATGATGAATGTTTACAGATATATTAAATGTATTGTATATGTATAACTGCATTATATATTCATGTCGCCACACAACTGCATTTAGTTTATTTTCCCTTACTGAGATGTGTCTCACCCCCGAACTTATTTAATTTTTAGGAGACCCTGAAAGACCGGTGGGTTGTGGCCGCCGTTAAGTGAGTTGAGCTTCTCTGCTAGAAGGGTAAGCTTTGATCTAGGATCACGAAATTTTTGTTGTAAGATCCTAAGTTCTATTTTGATGTTTTGGAGATTGTATTCAAATACTGTATTTTGGGAATGTAGTAGACTCTCGTATTATGTAATTAATGGTTTGATGGATGTAAATTATTTTTATTGCTGCTTAGGTTTCTGCTGTTTTATGTCAAGCTATCCCTACTACCCACGGGTTCGGGTTGATGTTATTATTATTTATGTTTATTATGTGATAAGTTAAGCAGACCATCTTAGTTTGGTATCAGAGCTTAGGATACTAGATTCTGTAGACTCTAGAGTGTAGCAGTAATAATACCACAGTATAGGATAAGGGGATTTGTGGTCTGATTTTGTAGTCTAGATGCAGGACTTCCGTGGTGGTTTGTGTGATTTTCCTGGGGTGACGATTTCAGGAAAGTCATTGTAAACTATCGTTGGGTTGGGTATCTAGGTTGTAGGATTGAACCTTGAATTAAGATTAAGAGAGATGAATTAATTAGGAGAATATACTATATGAGTTTAGTGATATATATAGTGAAGGGGTTCTGAGTTAAGTTATTTGTTTTAAGGATGGACCCTGGTGGCAATAGTGCCCACGCCAGTGGGAGTGAGGGTTCTGGACCCTCAGGCGTTGCGGGTAGTGATTCAGATGCCGTATTACGCAGCGTGGCACAGCGGGTTATGGCAGAAATTGTCAGGAATTCGAGGGAACAGGGTGGTCCATAGGCAGGCCATGGTAGCTCGATAGAGAAGTTCATTAAGATGAATCCTTCGACTTTCTCAAGGGGAACAGATCCTACAGTCATTAAAAATTGGGTGTAGGAGATGGAGAAAATATTTGGAGTACTACAATGTTCGGAGGAGCAAAGGGTACTATTTGCCACATATAAACTGACTGGAGAGGCTGAGAGATGGTGGTCGGCGGTGAGATTATTAGAGCAACAAAGGACTGTACCTATGGAGATGACATAGGAGCGGTTTAAAGAAATATTCTTTGACAGGCATTTTAAAGCCTCATCGAGGGAAGCTAAGATTGAGGAGTTCCTGAATCTGAAGCAGAGACAGCTATCAGTGCAGCAGTACGCGGAGAGGTTCATCGAGCTATCTCGCTTCGCCCCGTACATCATTCCAGATGAGGTGAAGAAGGTACGACAATTTGAAAGAGGTCTGAAGAGGGAAATATATAAGCAAGTGTCGATTCTGAAGTTGTAGGATTTTGTCGAGTTGGTTGATAGGGTCACTATAGCAGAAATTGGTGATCGGTTGGAGGCCGAGGAGCAGAGACAGAAGAAGAGATCCGCACCTTCCGGTTCCCAGCAGGGATTCGACCGTGCTTTGTGGAAGAGAGGTGGCTATTATAGAGATCGGAGGCAGGAGACCGGGAATCGCGATGTTCAGGGTGCACAGCCACCTCCAGTTTGCCCGACTTGTGGGAAGAGGCACCTAGGGGAGTGTCGTGTCAGGTGAGGTGTTTGCTATCGATGTGGGGAGCCAGAGCATGTGATGAGGGATTGCTAGGCTCATATTGGTGCTGCTCCTGCTCCTAGAACTGTTCGAGGAGGCTACTAGGCGCCACGTGGAGGCCAGTAGAGGAATATAGTCCCAGCCAGGGTTTTTGCCTTGACGTCGGGCGATGCTAAGGCGGCCGACGACTTGGTGACAGGTACGGTTAATATGTGTTCATTTAAAGTTATTGTACTTTTCGATTCTGGTGCCACACACTCGTTTGTGTCCTTAGGATGTGTTAAATTGTGTGGGGGTTGAAACACAATCATTAGATGTCGGGTTATTAGTGGCTACACCGATCGGGTCAACGGTGAGATGTAGTAGGATGCTTTATGGTTGTCCAGTTGATGTTCAGGGGAGAATTTTATCTGCTGATTTGGTGGTGCTGGTTATGCACGGGTTTGATATCATCTTCGACATGGATTGGCTAGCAGCTAATTTTGCTATTATAAACTATCGTGCAAGAGAAGTGATATTCAGACCTCCAGGGAAACTAGAATTCATATTATAGGGTCACAAGTGCAATCCTTTCCTCAGATGATCTCAGCTGTTTAGGCGAGGAGGCTGCTCCTATAGTGACCCAAAGAATAATAACATTTTAATAATAAGAGGGAGAGAAAATAGATACAGAAACAAAAGGAGGCCGTAGATTTCGTCAGCGTTCGTCGACGACATTGCATTTTGGAGATAATATTAAATAATCATAATTTCAGAAAATTGCCAAACTTCGTCGACGAATACAGGGTCTCGTCGACGAAGGTCTTCAGAATTTCGTCGACGAACACAGGGCTTCGTCGACGAGAAAATACCGAGAGACAGTTCGGGCTGCTCTGAATTTCGTCGACGAACACAGGGTCTCATCGACGAATTTTGTGAAGGCCTCGTTGACGAGGTGACGTGTCTCGTCGACAAACCTGACCCTATAAATAGTGGAAATCTGGGATTTTTATCATTTTTCACCGAGCTCTCTCTCTCCTCTCTCTCTCTCTCTCTCTACGTCTCCCTCTCCCTTCTCTCTTCATTTTCGGCCCCACCAGTCGCTGGATTGACGATACAAAGCTAGCACGACACTCTTGGTGGAATTCTCTACAAGTTTGCCGGAGCAAATCGTCGAGAAAACGAAGTTGGATTTCATCCCAAATTCAGGGTAAGGTCTTTTATTGAGTTTTTGACTTTCTGGCAGTTATAGGAAATGTTGTAGACTAAGAAATACTAATGTTTTGTTCTGGGACATTGTGTTTTCAGGATGTTGAGTTAGGAATCCTGCAGGTATAGAGCCAGATTTTTATGGGGGCTTTTCAAAGTTGAGGTAAGGGAAATATGCTATGCTAGGAATTTTTGGTAATGATACTAGAGATTTTATAGATGCATAACTCCATTTTACTATACAAAATTCTCAGAATATGAATTTGAAATAGTATTTGTTTTTGAATATGAGTTTAAATGATTGTGGCCTAAGTGATTTTCATGAGATGAAGCAATTTATATAACTTTAATAATATATATATCATACTATACGAAATGCATGGAAGTAGATAGTATGTACAATTTATATGGTTTTTCTCAATATACGAAATTATAGTATATATACAGATGTAAATATATATATTCACAGAGATTATATAGAGAATGTACATGCATTTACAGTTTTATAAGAATAGTTTCTTGAAACAGAGATACACACACACACACACACATATGTATATATATATATATATATATATATATATATATATATATATATATATATATATATATATACAGATTTTAGTATGCTATGTTTCCTATTACCGTAATATACAAACAGAGATACAAAGGTAGCATCAAGATGCTACAGATACAGTATACAGTTTTACAGTATATATATATATAGTACATAAAGATAGCATTACGGTAATTTTGGAAACATGATGAAAATAGTAAAAGAGTATATGTGTATATAGTATAAGATCCCTGAGGAAAGATACACAGACATATACAGATTACAGAGCACGGTACCGTTGCTAGATACAGATAGAGTGCAACCACATATCTCAGATAATATGTGGGTATCGTCAGTCGAGCTCGGAGAGTATGCAGCTCCCTAGTACACTGGGTTGAGGGGGCCGGTTTGACGAGGTAGTAGCCAGTCCCGAGCTTAGGAGAGGATGCAGTTTGGCCGGGCTGAGGTAGTATAGTGTATGATGACTTATCTGGAGGGCCGACCAGACAGAGTCCTGCCTACGGGCAGCACAACCCTGTCATGAGGGGTCAAATCATGACGTACAGAGTCCCAAGGATAAAAGCACAGTTATATATATATATATATATATATATATATGTTTACAGTTTTACAGTATATGATGAGTATAATATGATGTTACCAATATGAAAAGTAGAAAAACAGACGATACAATATGTTTTAAATTGTGAAAAAAAGATATGTTTTACAGATGATTTATTACATTGCAGTTCAATTATTATTTTTAAAAGTATCCTTAACTGAGTTGCCACACACTTGTGATAGCATATTTCCACTTGCTGAGTGTCGACTCACCCAATTACTCTAACATTTTTCAGGTGAGCCAGTGAGACGAGCAGATCAGACTTGCGAATAGAGTGTAGCTCAGATCACCCTTGTTAAGTGGTGTATGTTTTTGGATAGATGACACTGGAGGGACATTTTTGTATGGTCTGTATATTCTGGATTCTGGTATTGTACAGTTTATGTATAAATGGTTTTATGATTTGTGTTTCCGCTGCGTAGGAATGTTTATTGTATATATATATATATATATATATATATATATATATATATATATATATATATATATAAATGATAAGAATTTTGAGGTCGTTACAGCTCCAGAGTGGTTGTTCGGGATTTGTGGCTTTTGTGAAGGAAATGTTAGAAAATGAATTGAAGCTTATCAATACACCTATGGTGAAAGAATTTACGGATGTGTTCCCAGATGAATTACCAGGTCTACCACTTGATCGTGAAGTAGATTTCCCTATTGATCTACTTCCAGGTACAGCGCCGATCTCTAAAGTACCGTACCGAATGGCACTAGCAGAGTTAACAGAACTGAAAGATCAGTTGTAGGATTTGCTTGATAAGGGCTTCATACGACCTAGTGTATCTCTGTGGGGAGCTCCAGTGTTGTTTGTGAAAGAGAAGGCCGGGTCTATGAAGATGTGTATAGATTACAGGGAGATTAACAAAGTGACAATCAAGAACAAGTATCCTCTACTCCGTATCGATGATTTGTTCGATCAGCTCCTGGGTACACAGGTATATTCTAAAATCGACCACAGGTCAGGCTACCATCAGGTAAAGGTGAGAGCAGAAGATGTATCGAAGACCGCTTTTAGGACCATATATGGGCATTATGAGTTCCTCCTTATGCCATTTGTCCTGACGAATGCTCCTGCGATATTTATGGATTTAATGAATAAGATCTTTCATCCATATTTAGATTAGTTTGTGGTTGTTTTTATTGATGATGTACTGGTTTATTCGAGGAGCTATAAGGAGCACGAGATACATTTGAGGCAAGTTTTGCAGATGTTCAGGGGGAAGAAGTTGTATGCAAAATTCAGTAAATGTGACTTCTGGCTCGGAAAAGTTGTGTTTTAGGGGTATGTTATTTCAGGAGACAGAATTTCTGTAGATCCTAGTAAAATTGAAGCGGTAATGAATTGGGCTAGACCGAGGAACATACAGGAGATCAGGAGTTTCTTGGGGTTAGCCGGATATTACCGTCGTTTCGTCGAGGGGTTCTCAGCTTTACAGGGCGTCTGACATGACTGATTAGAAAGAATACCATATTTGAATAGGACGACAGCTATGAGCAGAGTTTTCAGGAACTGAAGCAGAGGTTAGTCACAGCGCCTGTATTGATCATCCCGTATGGGGGTGAGGGTTATACTATCTATAGTGATGCATCCTTGAAGAACCTTGGCTGTGTACTGATACAACAAGACAGGGTGGTGGCATATGCGTCCAGATAGTTGAAAGAATACGAAAAGAACTACCCTACCCATGATATTGAATTGGCTGCAGTGGTACACGCATTGAAAATTTGGAGGCATTATCTGTACGGTGAGCAATGCTAGATTTTCTCCGACCACAAGAACTTAAAGTATTTCTTCACCCAGAAGGAATTGAATATGAGACAGAGAAGGTGGTTAGAGTTAATTAAATATTTTGATTGTACTATCAGTTACCACCCAGGGAAAGCAAACGTGGTAGCTGACACACTGAGCAAGAAATCTGGAGAATCAGCATTGGGAGCTATGGAGATCCAGCGTCCGATCATGATGGATCTAAAGAGACTCGACATTGAATTGATTGAGAGTAATACTCCAATATGTATCGTTAGTTTAGTGGTGCAACCTACGCTGCAAGAAAGAATTAGAGCTGCTCAGAAGGAAGATCCAGAATTAGCAGAGGTGTGGATAGAGTGCAGAGTGGTCAGGGGGAGAAATTCTACATTTCAAATGACGGAGCCTTGCGGTTCCGCTCTAGACTGTGTGTTCTTGCTAATGTTGACATTTGGAGGACTATTTTAGAGGAGGCTCACAGATCCTTATATGTAGTTCATCCCGATAGTACGAAAATGTACAGGGGTCTGCTAGAATTTTACCGGTGGAATGGTATAAAGAGAGATATTACCGAGTATGTAGCCCAGTGCTTGACGTGCCAGTAGGTAAAAGTTGAGCACCAAAGGCCAGTAGGTTAGTTGCAGCCATTATTTATCCTAGAGTGGAAGTGGGATCATATATCTATGGACTTCGTTTCAGGGCTGCCGTCGACATCCTATGGCCAGAATGCGATTTGGGTGATAGTAGACCGGTTGACTAAGTCCGCCCATTTTCTCCCTATCAAGATCAGCTATTCCCTCAGCCATTTAGCGGAGATTTACATTCAGGAGATAGTTCGTTCTCATGGGGTGCCTGTATCTATTGTGTCAGATCGAGACCCGCGATTCACGTCACGATTTTGGAGGAGCTTGCAGGAGGCTCTGGGGTCTCAGTTATTGTTTAGCATAACATTCCATCCTCAGTCAGATGGACAGACTGAGAGGACGATACAGATACTCGAAGATATGCTCCATGCATGTGTATTAGATTTTGGGGGTAGCTGGATTCAGTTCATGCCGCTGGTAGAATTCGCGTATAATAATAGTTATCAGTCCAGTATTAGCATGACACCATTTGAATCACTGTACGGTAGGAGATGTCGATCTCCTTTGTATTGGGATGAGATGGGTGAGCGGAGAGTTGTGAGTCCAGAGATGGTGCAACAGGCATATGATAAGGTTCGACTTATCAGGGAAAGAATCAGTGCAGCTCAGAGCCAATAGAAAAGTTATGTCGATAATCGCCGCAGGAATTTGGAATTCGATGCTGGTGATCATGTGTTTCTGAAGATAGTTCCATTGAAAGGAATTATGAGGTTTGGTAGGAAGGGTAAAATTAGCCCTAGGTTTATCGGTCCATTTGAGATTTTAGAGAAAGTGGGGCCGGTGGCCTATAGGCTAGCTTTGCCACCTACATTATTTAGGATGCACGACGTATTCCACGTATCTATGTTGAGGAAATACGTCCCAGACCCTTCTCATATTATCAGCTATGGTGAATTAGAGCTTAGTGATTCATTAGTATATGAGGAGGTACCAATGTAGATTCTGGACCGAAAGGTAGAACTACGTAATAAGAAGATTCCTCTAGTAAAAGTTCTATGGAGGAATCACGCAGTAGAAGTGGCTTCTTGGGAACTCAAGGAACAGATCAGACAGAAATATCCGCAATTATTCTAAGAAGTCCATATGTGATTAAGAAATGTAAGTAAATATGTAATGTTACTTTTGCAGGTACATGTAATATTCTAGTAGTAAGAGGTATTTTAGTTTTGGGGGAAATTTTCTATTGGTATATGTAATCTCCCAAGACTTGAAATGTAACCATGGTATTCCTCCCCCATAAGTGAGGCCAAGTAATAAAATAAGTAGACCATTTTGCCTTTATGGGATGATAGAAGGAAGTACAGATAGTAAATTTCGAGGACAAAATTTTATAAGGAGGGGAGAATGTGACGACCCCAAATAATAATAATGTAATTTAAATAAAAAGGAACGAAAATTATCAGGGTCTCGTCAATGAACACAGGGTATTCGTTGACGAGGGTATAAGAGGACCTCGTCGACGAAGACAAGATTCGTCGACGAGAAGATACCGAGAGAGGGTTTTGGGGAAAACTGGAATTCGTCGAGGAAGGTGCAGGTTCGTCGACAAACTTTCTACAGGACTCGTCGACGAGGTGACGTGTCTTGTCGACGAATCCAGTCCTATAAATACCAAAAACCCAGATTTAAACCTCAAAATTAAGGAAAATTTCACTCTCTCTCTCCACCTTCGGTTTCTCTCTCTTCTCTCTTCGATTCTGGCTCCATCGCTTGCCGGATTGACGATCTGAGGCCACCACGATGCTCCTGGAGAAGTTATCTACATATTTACCGGAGCGGATCATCGGTGGAACTCCATTGAAATTCATCCCTGAGTTGAGGTAAGACTTTTTATGCCGAATTTGGTCTTACCATAGTTGTAGGAAATGATATTTACGAAGAAATACTGATGTTTAATTATTGGGATTGTCGTTTTTAGGGCATTGATCAGGAAACTCGACGGGTGTTAGACCAAGATTTTTAGAAGCTTTCTTAGTAGCCAGGTAAGGGAATAAACTAAAACAGTTATTTTTCACGCAAATTACTATTATTTATGAGCAAATTGATTTTCTGAAAAATATTTACGATATTTGAATATTTTGGAATAAATGCATATTTGGGAAAATACTGCTGTTGTACAGGAATTATAATTTTAGAATAAAATGTATGATTTACCCAGTTTTGTGTGGCATGAATGTTATTTTTCATGTAAAGTATTATGATATGGAAGATTTTATGAGTAAAGCATGTTTTCAGGTATTATGAAAAGATATAGTATGTTATGATGATTTTGACAAATATATGATAATTGATTTATTTTCAGAACGTATATACCTGAAATGATTACGGCGCGAGGCCGTGTATATATGAAATGATTTCGGTGTAAGGCCGTATATACCTGAAATGATTTCGGCGCGAGGCCGTGTATATATGAAATGATTTCGGCACAAGGCTGTATTTATGAAATGATTTCGGCACGAGACCGTATTTATGAAATTATGAAAGATGCTATATTATCATGTATTATATGTTATCAAAACCCGGATGTTAGTTTAGTTCAGTTCAGGAGCACAATATCGTAACTATATAGATCAGATATCTATGTTCAGACTTGTGCTAACCACCCAGTGGTCGGCCAGCCATTGTCGAGTCCTGCCTTCAGGCTGCACAACCCGTCATGGGGGGTAATATATGACATCAACTAGCTATTCATCCTAGGTATGTTTTTAGTATTATCAGATATAATAGACGATTTATGAATGATATGAGTTACTAGAAAAATATGAAAGTATATGATGATTCAGTATGTTATGACGAATGTTTACAGATATATGAAATGTATTGTATATATATAACTGCATTATATATTCATGTTGCCATACAGCTGCATTTAGTTTATTTTCCCTTACTAAGATGTGTCTCACCCCCGAACTTAATTAATTTTTCAGGAGACCCTAAAAGACCGGCGGGTCGTGGCCGCCATTGAGTGAGTTGAGCTTCCCTGCTAGAAGGGTAAGCTTTGATCTAGGATCAAGAAATTTTTGTTGTAAAATCCTAAGGTCTATTTTGATGTTTTGGAGATTGTATTCAAATACTGTATTTTGGGAATGTAGTAGACTCTGGTATTATGTAATTAGTGGTTTGATAGATGTAAATTATTTTTATTGCTGCTTAGGTTTTCGCTGTTTTATGTCAGGCTATCCCCGCTACCCACGGGTTCGGATTGATGTTATTATTATTTATGTTTATTATGTGATAAGTTAAGTAGGCCGTCACATCTATTTAGTGTAAGAAGCATATTTCCGTATACACAAAATTATATTATTTGTTGTATTCTAGGCGTGGGCTTGAAGAGGGAGACTATCCCTGGTAAATAGTCCCGGATTGGCTTAGACCCGGTTAGGAAAGCTAGGTACACCATCCTGGTAAGGTGTAGGTTGAGGTCAGCCCCGCTAATTGACCTAGTTGTAACCGGTGTTGCTCCACCCATTAAGTAAGTATTAGTGGAATCCTTGGGCTTGCGAGTTAGAGGGCGGGACATAGGCAGTATTGGCCGAACCCCGATAACATATCTAGTGTTGATTTTTTTTTTTTAGCAATTTACGTTCTACACCTGTATGTTTATGTTTATTATTTGAATATTTGTTTGGGATTGTGAATACATAAAAATACCCAAGGTTGGTGAAATACTGCCTACTGGATTAGCTAAACTTAGGAAGAATTTTTAAATTTCTAATTCACCTCCCTCTTGGGAATACACCAAAGTCAACACCATATCCATCCATCAAGGTTATCACTGAAACATACCACCAATCATTATGTGGTATTGGCATATGCAATCATCAAGGTTATCTCTGATACCAAACTGTGACGCCTCGATTTTTCATACCTTTTTTTCAAATATAAAAAATACATACATCGCATATTGGCCACGTTAACCATTGATACCATAATACATAACTCGACTCGAAAGTGGGTACCGGGTATACAATCATACTCATACACAACCTTAACAATGGAAGTCATTTCAAATATATATACATACATACCACAGCAAATACACATACCAAAGTACAACCATTCATAAATACAAGTCAACCTTAGAACTCTAGGGGAATCAAACCTCCCTAGTACAAAATACTCAACCTGACTACTCAGGGTATCTGCTCCCCTCTACCTCGGAGCTCTATCACCGGGTCTATCTCAGTTTCCTGAAATATTTAAATGATTGGGTGAGACACATCTCAGTAAGACAGAATAAATTATATATAGTGTGTGGCAATATGAGATTCATTATATAATAACACATGCTCGTTCTAATAATAATATCTTTTGAGAAAATATACAAATTCCATAATCATAATCATATAGATATACAACACAAGCTTTCATAAGTTTTTTCTTCTATTTCCAAAATCATTCATTCGTTTCCCAAGTTTACCGGTGAAGTTCCTAAGAATACGGAAGCTTACCCGCCTATACAAGCAGCTTCCTTCTACCCTGATATCATTTGCAGTCTAGCGCGATTAACTCAGTTCAACTACAACTGATACTTATTAGAGCACTCACCTTACTCAATAAAACCTCAGGCGATGTGTTTTACTTCACTTAAATTATTTATTAACTCACACTATTTCATTTCTTATTTTCATTCTCGTTCCCATTCTTATTTCATTTCTATTATCATTTCATTTCCATTTCCATTTCTTTTTTGTTTCCCATTTCCATATCAAGCTCATGAGTGTCACCATAACCGATACATCTGTGTCTGTACTCATGGCTGCCCTGAGGATATCCCTCCACCTCATGCTTTCCCCCATGAATAGGGTTGTGCAACCCGAAGGCTGGAGCTAACCGCTGTTGGCCGACCAAGTTAGGTCAAATATCATCACATATCTCATATCTATAGTACGATTGGCCAGAAAAAAGCCCTGATCCAGACTTAAGGGGCATAACAACTCTACTATACAGTTCAATCGACTGTCACGGCAAACGATCCACGAGTCCGTGTGGTTGCACTAACATCATTAGCAACGGTACCGTGCTCTTAATATCACAACCCATCATTAGGGTTTGCATATCTATCTATCAGGGTTATCACTGCCACATACCAGCAATCATTATATGGTATTGACATTTCATCAATCACATGTCTGTATTCCCTTTTCGGAATTTCACATTTCATTTCTCACAATTTAATATTCATATTCCAGAAGTAATGGAGCAATATTCACATTTCACATATTCACATTTCCCATTATCATATTTCTCATATTCACATATCTAATTTTCATATTACAGAATATCATTGCAATATTTTCATTTCACATATTCATATTTCTCATAATCATATTTCTTATATTCACATTTCTCATTTTCATATTGTAGAAATACCATTGCAATATTTTCATTTCACATATTCAGTATTCTCAACTCATTTCATCAGTTCAAAATTCATTTCATCTCATAATAACATATACATACTTCATTTCACGTAATTCAATATTTCTCAATACACATTCCTATATTTCATATTTTATCCTTTCTCAGAAAATACATTTTCAAGTGTGTTCCACTTTCATCATTTTCCCATATTTCAATTCTCATATCTAAACACATTTCAGTATCACATATTTCACAAGGTAAATCATTTAACCCAACTTAACATTTCTCAATATAAATCATATGCCACACAGATTTCGTCTGATATTTATATCATAATAAATTTTAAAAAAAAAAAATACCATACACCATTTTTACATATTTCTCAACCTATAATTTGCATAAAAATACTGCTATAATTTATTCCCCTTACCTGACTTACTGAGAGGTCCACTAACACCCAAATTTTGACGCTCCTCAGCGTTCTCAACTCAAAAGCCTAAAAATCACATTTTTACCAAATCAATCAACTCATTTCCTACAATAATTTATGTACAATACTACCTACATTTTAAATACTCCAAACAACCTGTAGTACCTTTAAATCTCTTAGTTACCCTGATTTTGAGATGATGCCTCAGAACTCCAAACTGGAAATCTACTCCTCCTATGTTGCAGAGAATCTTCCCAAGAACCTCGTGGTAGTTCCCAATCGTCAATCTGAGCTTTAACGAAGCTTGAAATGAAGAGAGAAGGGGAGGGGACCGGGGTTCTAGAAAGAGAAAGTGAGTGAGTGTGAGAGAGAGAGAGAAAGGACGGCGCTAAAATGAGGGTTTCCACACTTTATAGCCCGGGATTTGTCGACGAACTCAAGTGGTTCGTCGACGAATACATGAAGGCACTTCGTCAACGAGGGGTCTATTTCATTGATGAACCTAAAATTCCCAAAACTCTCTTGATAATCTCTCGTTGACGAGACAAGTGTATCTCATCGCCGAAATCTATGGGACATTCGTCGACAAAGACCCTGTGTTCGTCGACAAAACCCTGTTTTCTCTCCCTTTTAAAAATTCCCTTTTTACTTCTTTTCATTTCTTTTATTAATTTAATTTTTTGGGTCTCAACATTCTCCCCTCTTTGTAAAATTTCATTTTCGAAATTTGCCATTCACCACATTTCCATTCTTAAAGAAAAACACCACCATTTATTAATCACCCTCAGTTATGGCGAAGGAATACCGTGGTTACATAAGGGTTCTGGGAGATTACAACCATTGAAAGAAAATTCTCCCCAAAACCATTCTTATCAAAACCAAAACTCTAACTATCCCACACTATACAAATCAAAACACATACCTTAACCCTGTTTCCCACCAAACACCTGTGGGTATCTTTGGTGCATCTGCTCTTCTAATTCCCAAGAAGTTTCATCTACTGCCTGGTTGGGCCATAGAACTTTTACCAATGGTATGCTTTTCGTACGTAGTTTTTGTTCTTTCTAGTCTAGAATCTGCATTGGCGCTTCTTTATATGACAAATCATCATTGAGCTCCAGTTCCTCATATCTGATCATATGGGAGGGATTTGGGACGTATCTCCTCAACATGGAAACATAAAGTACGTCGTGAATTCTCGACAAAGCTGGTGGTAAAACCAATCTGTAGGCAACTGGACCCACTCTTTTAAGAATCTGGAATGGTTCAATATACCTAGGATTCAATTTACCCTTCCTCCCAAATTTCATAACTCCTTTTAACGGTGCCAGCCATAGAAACACATGATCTCCAACGTTAAATTCTAATTCTCATCGGTGAGTATCCGCATAACTCTTCTGCCGACTCTGCGCTGTTCTGATCCAGTCCCTGATAATTCTGACTTTATCCCGAGTCTGCTATATCAGCTCTGGCCTTAATATCTGTCTCTCCCCAATCTCATCCTAATACAATGGAGATCGGTATTTCCTGCCATACAATGCCTTAAATGGTACCATCCCAATGCTGGCCTAATAGCTGTTATTATGTGCAAACTCGACTAATGGTATAAACCGTAACCAGTTGCCTCCAAAGTCCAGCACACATGCACCTAGCATATCCTCCAATATCTGTATAGTTCTCTCAATCTACTTGTCTGTCTGAGGATGAAATGCGATGCTAAACGATAACTGAGAACCCATGGCCTTTTGCAAACTCCTCCAGAAACGGGATGTAAATCGTGGGTCTTGATCTGAAACTATGGACACTTGCACACCATGCATTCTCACTATCTCATGAATATATAACTCTGTCAATCGGTTTCAAGAGGTGTTAACTCTGATAGGCAGAAAAATGGCAGTCTTTGTAAGTCGATCTACTACTACCCAAATGACGTCCTGTCCATGTGGTGCCGCCAATAACCCAGTGGCAAAATCTATCTTTATATGCTCCCACTTCCACTCAAGAATGTAACGCCCCGAATCCTTAAACCCGGGTCCGATGCGTTATACCTGATAAAATCTCTGATAATCCATAATCAACATATACGCAGCGGAAAACATAAATATAATCTCCCAATTATATAATACTAGAGTTTTCTAAATCCATCTACCAACCATAATAAATTAATCATCCACCTGTTTTCAAATATATACATATCTCCAAACATTATTCAGTATTCATAATACCAGTATGTTTCACAACCTTTCATAATATCTAGAAGACTTAAAATACAAAACATAAAACATAACATATACAACTCAAAATATATCCTTTTCTTTTTCTATTTCCCAATAATGCTATAAAAACCTTCAACTCTCTAAGCTCGATCTCGAGGAAATCCTGAAAAAGAAATACATTCATATTCGGGTGAGACACATCTCAATAAGGGAAGAAACAATATATTAAACTCAGCGTGTGGCCATCATGAGATTATATATATCATTTTATAATATTTGCAAATCATTAACATAATACTGAAAGTCATTTTTCTGAACCTAACAATCACATGCAAAGGTTTACCCACGAGATTACCCAAGGATAGGGATGATTACTCGCCCATACAAGTGGCACCCCTCTTCTCTGATACTTAGGTAACCCGAAGGTCACTACTGAAGCATACCAGAGCATTCACCTTACTCAGTAAGCCCTCAAGTGTTAACTTGATCTCGTACTCACACATTCAACAACAGTTTACCAGTAAAGACCCTAAGGATAGGGAATTCTACCCACCCATACAAGTAGGTTCCCTACGCCCTAGTGCGTTATGCAGCTACTGCCACATCTGAAGCTACTAGTGCACTCGCCTTACTCAGAAAGCCCACAGGCGAAGAGTATGCCTCGCCCAATCGTAACCTATTTTACATACATAGATACTTCTAATAACATAATACATCATTATTTCCATCGTTATTCAATCACTCACATTCTTTCATGTTCATAACTTAACATTTCCTTGTATTTCACTTTAAGTGACTCTTTCCCATTTGTATCATTCACATTTCACATTTCATTTCATTGCATTATCATTCCTTGTCATTTCATTTCATAAAATTTTCATTTCATTCCTTTGTACTACAACCGCTCTTTAGCCGTCATTAGTTAGTCCACATAGAAATATGTTAGAATGTGCTACAGTTAGTCCATATAGAAATGCGCTAGAATCTGCCATAGTCCACATAGAAATGCGCTAGAATCTGCTATAGTTAGTCCACATAGAAATGCGCTAGAATTTGCTAACCCGGCTTTCAGTTGTCGTACCTTTACATGGTTGCATTTAACATACACAGGCAACATTGTCCATATCATATTTTATTCTCATTGCTTTACTTACTTAGCCTGCATCTCATACATTTAACATATAATTTGCACAAATTCTCATGCCAGACAATTTAGCAGTAAAATTCATAAATATTTCTCATAAAATAAGCCAACCCACATTTAACATTTATATACTCAAAATACGCTTCATTTCTTACATAATTCCTTAGAAAATTCCTTTCACTTTCGTTCGTTTACTTTCACACATACATAACTATATAAACAACCCTAAGCTCAGAAAACATAAATTTCATGGATGACATTTTAAACCCGCTTAAAAACATATATACATAAATAACACATGATCTTTTCTTTTTAATTCATGAAAAACCTGATTTAATATATAAATTCCCCCCTTACCTGATTTCTTGAACTACGCCGACAGTGCCTAAGCTGTTCCCACGACAAATCTGGTCCAGTAAAAATGTTGGCAGTGGAACCAAGAATCTAACGGCACCTTCCGTTTCTCGATCCGCTGCAAATCCGTCGAGAAATTGAGAAAGGGAGAGAGACGAAGACGGACGCGCAGGAGAAAAAAAATATTCTAGGTTCTATACTTCTTCTTCTTCTTCTTGAGTTATCTTTATATATATATATATATATATATATATATATATATATATATACACATATATAAAAACATATAAATATCATATATTTAATTTCATTAATTCAATTAAATAATGATTAATTAATTTATTAATTCAATTAAATAATATTTAATTAATTAATAATTAATCTAATTTTATTTTATTTCATCATTTTTTTCATACTAGTCTTTTTACCTGTTCATTTATTATTTTACTTATTGTTATTTTTTTCTAATTGTTTTAATCATTTTAAAATTTTCGGGTCTTTACAAAGAATATATAGCGGTTGCAATGACCCCGCCAATCTCTGATGCTCAGCTTTCACCTGTCGGCATATCAAACACTGTGCTACAAATTCAGCAATTTCTTTTCTCATTTCGCTCCACCAAAAAGATTCTCGAAGATCCCTATACATTTTAGTGTTACCAGGATGTACCGTATACAAGGATCAGTGCGCTTCTTCCAGAATTACTTTCTTAATCTCAGGGTCAGCAGGTACACATAACCTAGAATGGAATCTCAAGGCCCCATCATCTGAGATACTAAAATCCTCCTCTAGACCATGCTGTACTTTCTTTATAAGCTCTACCATCTCTACATCACTCGTCTGTGCTACTTTAATTCTTTCCTGTAGAGTCGGTTGCAACACTAGGTTGACAATAAATGCATGATGATCACCCTTTACAAGTTATATCCCCAGTCTCTCCAGATCCATCTAAATTGGATGCTGGATCACCACTGTAGATACTAATACACCCACTGATTTTCGACTCAAGGCATCAACCACCACATTCGCCTTTCCTGAGTGGTAATTGATGGTGCAATCGTAATCCTTTATCAACTCCAACCATCTTCTCTGTCTCATGTTCAATTCTTTCTGCATGAAAAAGTATTTCAAGCTTTTGTGATCAGTAAAAATCTCACACCTATCCCCATAAAGATAATGTCTTTAAATCTTTAGTGCATATACCACTACTGCTAACTCCAGATAACGGGTAGGGTATTTTTTCTCATATTCTTTCAACTATTGTGAGACATAAGCTATAACTCACCCCTGTTGCATTAGAATGCAACCAAGCCCTTTATGCAATGCATCACTATAAATCACGAAACCCACTTCACCTGAAGGTATCGTCAGCACCGGTGCAGTGATAAACCGCCGCTTCAACTCTTAGAAGCTTTGCTCATATTCATCAAACCACTCAAATTTTACCCCTTTCCTGGTCAATCTAGTCAACGAACCCGACAATTTAGAAAAACCATCCACAAACCTGTGGTAGTATCCAACCAATGCCAAGAGAATTCTAATTTCCTACACATTCTTCGGTCCCAGCCAATCTACTACAGCCTCAATCTTACTCGGGTCTACTGAGATACCACCCCTGGAGATCACATTTCCAAGGAAGGTAACTTGCTCTAGCCAAAACTTGCACTTCTTGAATTTCGCAAACATTTTCCATTCCCTCAGTACCTGAAGTACTACTCTCAGATGTTCCTTGTGCTCCTCTCGCCTCTTTTAATACACTAGTATGTCGTCGATAAACACTACCACAAAATGATCTAAATACTGGTGGAATACCCGGTTCATCAAATTCATAAACACTGCAGGAGCATTTGTTAATCCAAATGGTATAACCAAGAATTCATAATGGCCATACTGAGTTCTGAACTCCGTTTTAGAAACATCCTCTGCTCTAACTTTTACCTGATGATACCCAAACCATAAATCTATCTTTCGAGAAAACTTGTGTCCCCTGTAGCTGATCAAACAAATCGTCAATGTGGGGAAACCAGTATTTATTCTTGATAGTCACTTTGTTAATTTCTTGGTCATCAATGCACATTCTCATCGACCCGTATTTCTTTTTCAAAAATAATACCGGCACTCCCCAGGGCGACACAATGGGCTGAATAAATCCCCTGTCTAACAATTCCTACAACTGGTCCTTTAATTCTTTTAATTCTGTCGGTGCCATTCTGTACGACTCTTTTTAAATCAGCGTTGTCCCCAGTACTAGATCAATAGAAAACCTTATCTCATGATCATGAGGTACTCCCAGAAAATCCTGGGAGAAAATATCAGGAAAATCCCTCACCACTAGGATATCCTCTAATATAAACTCTCCTTCTGATACCACCTTTACAGAAGCCATATAACCCTGACAACCCTCTAGGGGCAAACGCCTCGCCTGAATGGCAGATAAGAATTATTGGGGGGGGGGGGGTATGCACACAAGACTCCACAAACCTGTACTCCTGTCCCCTGGAGTTCTGAACACTACCTCTTTCTAATAATAATCAATACTGGCATAGTGAGTAGCTAGCCAGTCCATACCCAATATCACCTCAAATCCATGCATATCGAAGACTTCCAAATCAGTTAATAAAGACCTCTCCTGAATGCACACTGGACAGTTACTAAGTACTTTATCACATAACCCCATAGCCCCTGTTGGCGTAGCTACTGAAAAAATGACACCCAACTGGTGTGTTTCATAAAATTTAACAAACTCCCAGGCGATAAAAGAATGAGTTGCCCCTGAATCAAATAAAGCGATAGCTATAAATGGTAGAATTGAAACTGTACCTATCACCACATCTCCCGCTGCCTCTGCATCCCCTGGTGTTAGTGCGTAGACTTGAGCTGGGGAAATATTCCTCTATTGTCCGCCTCGAGGTGCCTAATAACCTCCTTGATATGGTCTAGGAGTAGGTGCGGCAACTAGTGGTGCATGACAATCCCTTGCCATATGCCCGGACTGATAACACCGATAACATATCACCTCCCTAACCCGATATTCTTTTGGGTGTCTCCTGTAGCATATAAGACAAGGAGGGGGCATCTGACCTCCTTGTATAGCCTAATCTTTCATTGCATGTCTCCATCCACCCCTGCTGTCCTTCCTTCTCTAAGGCCCTCGACTGGACCCTGCCTGAACATTTGAAGGCACGGGCCTCTTCCCCATACTCTGTGCTGCGGTGCCTCTCTGAAGGCCACCCTCAATTACTGCAACCTTGTCTACTACCTCTACAAATGTCTGAGCCCGAAAGGTTATAACGTGCTCAAACAAATTCTGCCTCAGACCCTCCTAAAACTTCCTTGCTGTCCTCTCCTCATCAGGTACTAAATACGGAGCAAACCGAGACAGCTCAATAAATCTCACTGCATACTGTTGTATTGTCATTCGTCCCGACGTTAGATGCAGAAACTCTGCTGTCTTCGCACTCCTAACTATAGCGGGAAAGTACCTCTCGAAGAAAATCTCCCTGAAGCGCCTCCATGTCACCGCTATAGGGTCCGGTCTCTGCTCCTCCAACAGTTTTGCCGATCTCCACCAGCGCTTTGCCTCCCCTTTCAACTTAAACGTCGCAAATAACACTTTTTGCTCATCTGTACATGGCAAAATTGCCAGCATGTCCTGCATATCCTGGACCCAGTTCTTAGCTACAAGTGGGTCGACTCCTCCAGAAAATAATGGAGGTCTCATCCACATAAACCGCTCAATCGTGCAGCTATGCTCCTCGGAACCTCTAGCCATCTCAATCATCACCTTCTGGTGACGCTACGTAGTACAACATCTGGGTCTCCGCCACCCATACTGGAAAGCCTTGCATCATCACCCCCAGCATGTGTACTACTACTCCCTAGATCCATCCTGCAAATAATATAAAATTATCTTAGAACTCTTTCATCACAACTCACTAACACACCCAGCATACTAAAATCCACAATACATTCTACTACAAGCATTTCTCAATTCTCATTTAAGATTCAATCCTACCACTCAAAAAAACGATCCGACGATAGTATCTATAGTTTTTCAAAGGTCTTCACCCCACGAAAAACATATAAACAACCACAGAACTCCTGCTTCCAGGTCGCAAGACGGAACCCTAAATTCGAATCTCATCCTCTAACAACAACTGACTCATATCTCGTTAATATCCAGTTCTATACTCTAGTATTGTATTCTGCTGTTTACTAAAGTCTGCAGAACCTAGTAAACCTAGGCTCTAATACCAAATTGTGACACCTTGATTTTTCATACCTTTTTTTCCCATATAAATAATACATACACTGCATATCAGTCACGTTAACCACTGATACCATAATACATAACCCGACCCAAAAGTGGGTACACAATCATACTCATACACAACCCTAACAATGGAAGTCATTTCAAATATATATATACATACATACCACATCGAATACACATACCAGAGTACTACCATTCATAAATACTAGTCAACCACAGAACTCTAGGGGAATCAAACCTCCATAGTACAAAATACTCAACCTGACTGCTCAGGGTATCTGCGCCCCTCTACCTCGGAGCTCTATCACCGGGTCTACCTCAGTTTCCTGAAATATTTAAATGATTAGGTGAGACACATCTTAGTAAGACGAAATAAATTATATACAGTGTGTGACAATAAGAGATTCATTATATAATAACACATGCTCATTCTAGTAATAATATATTTTGAGAGAATATACAAATTCCATAATCGTAATCATATAGATATACAACACAAGCTTTCATAAGTTTTTTCTTCCATTTCCAAAATCATTCATTCGTATCCTAAGTTTACCGGCGAAGTTCCTGAGAATAGGGAAGCTTACCCACCTATACAAAAAGCTTCCTTCTACCCTGATATCATTTGTAGTCTTTTGCCCGATTAACTCGAGTTCAACTACAACTAATACTTATCAGAGCACTCACCTTACTCAGTAAGCCCTCAGGCGATGTGTTTTGTTGGCCCAGATAAGCGTTTAAAGGGGGGTGAATAGAATTTTTTCGTAGATAAGCGAATTTTCCACAAACACAAAAAATCTTGCCAAGAACAAGAGTATTATATCACAATATAAAAATAAAACAAATGGCAATGGATAAGCAACATAAGAGAGAAGAGAGAAGAGAAGCTTAACACAACGATGTTAACATGGTTCGGCACCCCGCCTACATCCACGCCTTGAGACCAACTCAAGGATTCCCCAAATCCACTATACGATCCTTCTTCTGGCGGAGAAGCCTATACAAAGAGTTGCTCACAAAGAGCTCTTACAATGGTACTCATCTAGAGACACCTTGCAATGGCTCACAAAGAGCCTTACAATACAAGTAGTTGAAAAGAGGCAGATACAATCTTAAATGCTCCTCTTGAGCTTAATATCACAGTGTAATCCTCACACAATATCCTCTTTTTCAATGGAGTGTAAACAAAAGCAAGAGCAAGAAGGCAAGTGGTTGCACAATGAAACCCTAGAGTAAATTAACAATGAATGATTTCAACAACTAATGAGCTTCACTGCCTTTAAGTTAATGAAAGAGACCTATTTTAAACACCAAAGGGGTGAGTTGGGCACTGGAGAGCCGTTGGGCATTTATTGATATGAGACAAGGTGAGAACTAGTCGTTCTGGAGCATTAAATGAGGTCTGCAGCCCGACGTTTGTCGACGAGGTCTTACCTTCGTCGACGAGCTCTTCAGTTAATTGGTTGACAAAGCCCTCTGTTTGTCAACGAGTTACTGGTTCTGAATTTAGGTAGGTCTAGTTTTCTTTTCATTGACGAGTACCCTGTGTACGTCGACGAAATGTCCATAAACTTCGTTGCTGAATCCCCTGTATTCGTCGACGAAAGTGCTATGAACTTTTAAGTACTCTCGGTATATTCTCGTCGACGAGTACCTTGTGTAAGTCGACGAGGGTCTGTGTTGTTCTCCTCATCGAAGCCCTGTGTTCGTCGACGAGGCCCCTTTCACTATTTTAGAAAATGTACTTTAACTAGGTTTATGTTTGAAGTAAAAAGGTCCTTATTTTTAGAAGTGATCTCTAATCTACTTTAAGATGTCTTAGGTTTAACAAAACATGTTTGAGGGTTTTTAGACATCTTATGCAGTTTTATTTGACTAGTTGTATGTGTGTGGGATTGTGCCTATGTTCTAGTGATATGTATGTGACATGCCCATTTCTTGCTTGTTCTTTTGAGTCACACCATACACAAAGGTTTACAGAATCATTCTCTCTAACTCTCACACTCAACTTAGAACATGTGCTTGCTATGTAGAGTCCATGAGTGCTTTGGTTTGAGTGGCCGAGTTCTGGTCATGTCACATGTTGCTTTTGGATGGTTTAAAACTTGCTTGCTTTGGAGCTGTTCTGTGCAACTAAGCTGAACTAGGAAAAAAGGTAACTTTAAAGAATTGCTAATGGGTTGTTGTCATCAAAATACAGTTGGAATGAAAGACCCTTAATCACTTGGTCTAACATCTACTTCACTTAAATTATTTATTAACTCACACTATTTCATTTCTCATTTTCATTCTCGTTCCCATTCTTATTTCATTTCTATTGTCATCTCATTTCCATTTCCATTTCCATTTCTTTTTCGTTTCCCATTTCCATATCAAGCTCATAAGTGTCATCATAACCGATACATCTGTGTTTATACTCATGGATGCCCTGAGGATATCACTCCACGTCATGCTTTCCCCCATGAATAGGGTTGTGCAACCCGAAGGCTTGACCTTACTGCATTGGGCTGACCCTGTTAGGTTAAATATCATCACATATCTCATATCTGTAGTATGAATGGCCGGACAAAAGCCCTGATCCAGACTCAGGGGGCACAACAACTCTGCTATACAGTTCAGTCGACTGTCACGCCAAATGCTCCATGAGTCCGTGTGGTTGCACTAACACCATTAGCAACGGTACCGTGCTCTCAATATCGCAACTTATCATTAGGGTTTGCATATCCATCCATCAGGGTTCTCACTGCCACATACTAGCAATCATTATGTGGTATTGGCATTTCATCAATCACATGTTTGTATTCCCCTTTCAAAATTTCACATTTCATTTCTCACAATTTAATATTCATATTCCTGAATTAACGGTGCAATATTCACATTTCCCATAATCATATTTTTCATATTCACATTTCTCATTTTCATATTACAGAATATCATTGCAATATTTTCATTTCACATTTCTTATAATCATAATCATATTTCTCATATTCACATTTCTCATTTTCATATTGTAGAAATATCATTGCAATATTTTCATTCCACATATTCAGTATTCTCAAATCATTTCATCAGTTCAAAATTCATTTCATCTCATAATAACATATACATACCTCATTTCACATAATTCAATATTTCTCAATACACATGCCCGTATTTCCCATTTTATCCTTTCTCAGAAAATACATTTTCAAGTGTGTTCACTTTCATCATTTTCCCACATTTCAGTTCTCATATCAAAACACATTTCAGTATCACATATTTCACAGGGTAAATCATTTAACCTAGTTTAAACATTTCTCAATATAAATCATATGCCACATAGATTTCATCTGATATTTATATCATAATAAATTTCAGTAAAAATACCATACACCATTTTCACATATTTCTCAACCCATAATGTTGACCTTACAAGGCTTAAAATCTTATTTTGATGATAACAAATAAGAGAAACTTAACATATTTACTTGAGTAATGATATTTCAGGATTCAAGTATATGAATACAAGGATGATTGTTCACAAGAATCATTGATAGCCTATACGCTAAAGAATGATGATCAAACGAAGCTTAAAGAACATTAAAGCATGAATTCAAAGATGATATCTATTAAAACTTGAAGATCATGAGAGTGTGGATGTTAAATAGAAACTTGCTAAAAGCTTAAAGCTTGGAGACAAGAGAGCCAAAGAAAGACAAGCATGAAGACTCAAGCACTTAGAATGTCAAAGTCTTAAGAAGTCTTTATGTAAGTATTTCATACTTTAAATATCTTATGAAAATATGTTTGAAGCTCTTCCAGGGTTAAATTGTAATAAACCCCCCCCCCCCCCCAAAAAAAAAGGATATAGAAGTTTAGTGGAGTGATTTCCAAAAATAATAATTAATTAATTGAATTTAAAAAAAGAAAAAAATACTTAAAATTTATTTTTATTTTTATTAATAAAATATATTATTATTATTATTAATTAAATATATTATTATTATTATTATTATTATTATTATTATTATTATCACCTTAAGCTTCTTTAAGAAGCTTCAAGATTTGTTGAATATTGCAAGGGCCTTTTCTATGCAACAGACCCCCCTCCACTGAACTCTCTCTCTCTCTCTCTCTCCTCTCGTTCTCTCTCCCTCTCTCCTCAGTTACGTGGCGGATTCTCGCCCGATCGAGAATCAGAAGATACCGCTGGACTCCATTCTCCGCTGCCGTCATTTCTATCGGAGCTTATCGGTGGTAGTAGCGGCGTAAACGTATCTCTTGGGGTAAGATAATTTCCCCTTTTTCTTTAATTTCTTGCAAATTATAAGCCCAATCGACAAATGGACACCACCACGAGAATTTAGGGATGATTCTCTACAAGTCTAGTAGGACGGAATTCTCATGGGGTCGTCGTGGGTAAAACCCCAAATTTGGGGTACGATGGTTATTAAGGGGTTTATTTTTAATTAATTAGGATTAATTTAGGAATGCTAAAATGTTGAGCATCTGGAGTTGAAGTAGGATTTCTGGAATTTAGGGACCGAGTGAGTGCCGCTGGTGTAATTTTGGGACCCGCAGGAGAAATTCATAAAATTAAGTGAGGGTGTTAAATAATAGCTTAAATGATAATTTGGGGTATATGGAGCTTAGGGAAGGTTAGTTGAGTATTGTTTTGAGAGAAATTAGTTAATTAATCTGGGAAAAATGTAAATTTCAGGAGTTGAATTTTGGACGTCAGGCATAGAATTTGGGTGTTAACGAGTCTCATAGTAAGCCAGGTAAGGGGAATAAATTATAACAACATTTTTAAAATTATTGTTCAAATTAATATGTGAAAATGAGCATATGATATTTTGTCTGAAAATTATTATGATATAAATATAAGATAAATTGTGTGGCATTTGAGTAATTTTAAATTGTGATATTTTGGAGTGTGAAATATAACGATGAGTAATTTCTGAGAAAATATTGAAATGAGAATTATTGATGTGATTAGTGAAAAATTATGAAATATGATATTTATATGTGAGCAGAAATGTTTTGCCTAAAAGATGAGATTTTGTGAATTTATGATATTAGAAAATAATGAAATGTGGTATTTATTTGTGAGTGAAAATTATTTGCATGAGAAATAAGTTGTACAAATTGTAGATATGAGTATTTTGGGAAAATGTGAAAAATACGTGAAATTATGATATATGATATTACGAGATGATGAAATGTGCACAGAAAATGATGAGAATATTTATATGAAACTGAATTGTGAGATACTGGAATATGATTGATGAAATGTCAATACCGCATAATGAATGCTGGTATGTGGTAGTAAACCCTGATGGATGGTTATGATATTGAGCACGGTACCGTTGCTAGTGGTGTTAGTGCAACCACACGAACTCTTGGAGCGTGTGGCGTGACAGTCGACTGTGCCATTTTGTAGGGTTGTTGGTCCCCCTGAGTCCGGATCAGGGTTATAGGCCGACCAGTCGTACTATAGACGCGATATGTGATATGATATTTGATCTAACCAGGTCAGCCAATCGCGATTAGATCCATCCTTCGGGCCGCACAACCTTGACCATGGGGGGAAGCATGACATGGATAGAAAGGTCCTCAAGGTGGCCATGAGTTACAGATGCGATGTTGGTATTTGATACTAAGGATACTCATGAGCCAGAAAGTAAAATTTGAAACAGAAAGTGAAAGAGTGATAAAATTGGCTAAAATAAGAAATGAAAGAAAGAATGGAAATTTAGAAATAAAGAATGTTAAATATGATAAATGAACTGTGTGAGTTAATGACATAAATAATTAAGGCGAAGTGAAACTCTCGGCCTGAGGGCTTACTGAGTAAGGTAAGTGCCCTGATAGGTATCAGATGTGGTCATACTTGGCTGCATAACTTGTTGGGGCAGAGGGAAGCTACCTGTATAGGCAGGTAATCTTTCCTACTCTCGGGAACTTCACTGATATTTATGTGTTGAAATTATTGAATTTAAGGAATGGTTTTAAAGCTTATAAAAGCTTGTGTTGTATATCTATATGACTATGAGAATATATTTTCCAGTGTATTTTTCTCAGGTGAAATGATGATTTGAAAAGTAAATTGTATTATAATTGAACTCATATGGCCACACTGTTGACCCTATGGGTCATACCCTGTTTTGATTATGACAAATACTCAGGTATTTAATGACTGCCGAGTTGATGTGCAGGTTTATTTTGGTAGTATCTTATGATGGCACTTGGAAACTCGGAGAAAAATAAAGACTCTGAAGACCCTAGATATAATTTATTTGTTGTAATTTATATTCGGGTTTGTAATATTTAAGTAGAATTGGTCTGTAATAGTTCATTAGGGTCTTTGTTTTGTAATGAGCTCACACACATCACATACATGATAATACGTAAACTCAAACCAACCATAATACAAACACCGGACTTTTTCAGTGTCTTTATTTTGGACAAAAATGACCCTAGGACACACACCATTGCACCTTTGATTGTTAGGCACTTGAATAGGGTTTGTGTGTTTCAAAACAGGACCGAAATGCACACTTGGTGCACTTTCAGTTGACCAGCCAAGGCAATTCATTCTGCCCCGGTCGACCGAAACAGACCTGGGTCAACAGTTGACCAAAGCCCTGGTCGACCGAACCAGTGTAGTTCAAAATGCCCCGATCGTCCGAAACCCCCTGAGGTCAACAATTTGACCATCTGGTCGACCGAACCAAATTTTTATACCAACTACCTGGTCGACCGAGGGTCCTCGGGAAAAATCCCAACGTTCTAGTCGACCAAACCAGCTAGTTCAAAATGGCCCGATCGACCAAACCTCGAAGAAATGGGAAATCGCCCACTTTCGGTCGACCAAGCTTTCAGTTCAAGAACCTCCTTGTCGACCGAACCATATGAACTCTGGTCGACCGAAACTGTTCTGATTGACCGGACCTCTTGGGTTACCCTGATTTTTACCACGGTTAAACATTTTTTTAAATAGGGTTAAAATATTTGAAATGTCATTAAACTTTCCTAATAATACCCAATAGGTCCCTAACGGTCATATCTCTTCCCATGTCTATATATATGAGATCATTTGTGAAAATTAGTGTGAGATTAGCTACTTTGATTAGGAAAAATTATCTGAAATTTTCAAATCTTATAACACTCATATCTAAGCCCCAACCACTCATACTTACCTTCTCTTATTGCTCAAAATCTCTATAAGTTGATTGAGTGCTTGATTAGGAAGGTTTGCTCTCTCATTCTAATTAGATTGATTTGATTTTTACGGGAGCTAAACCTAAGTGTTCTTAGGGGACTTTGTTAATAAGTCTCTCCTAAGAAGACTTATATAAAACTTCTGAGTATTACATATCCATTGCAATATCTTGAGAAGTTCGTATTTGTTTGTGGATTGCAAAATCTCGTCAAAAAATTTTCAAATATCTTGTATCATTTATTTTGATATAACTTTGAGAAGATATTTGTTTATGTGATAGTGATCTTTGTTGCAATATCAATTCACTCACATATTATTTGCTGAATACAAAGATTACACATCTTTTGCAAACCAAGCATATACATCATTTGATATTTAAATGCTTGAGACATCCTGCTGATTGAAATACTTGAGACTTGACATCTTTGTGTGAACTTATTGGCTGAATATCTTGTGATTCAAAGATTGCTTGATTGATACTCTCACACACTCATTACACTGATAGTAAACATATATATATATATATATATATATATATACATATATCTGAGAGTTGAGATATTGGACCACATTGAGCTCACATATTATATCATTTGTGGTGTATGTAATTGCGCATATTTGGGTACATATCTGCTTTACACGAAAGCACAATCAATGTACCATTTGATTGTAATACACATCTATTGTATTTCCAGGCACGGGCCTGAAGAGGGAGACTAGCCCTGGAATAGTCCCGGATTGGCTTAGACCTGGTTAGGAAAGTTAGGTGCGTCATCCTGTTAAGGCGTGTAGGTTGAGGTCATCCCTGTGCTAATTGACCTGATTGTAATTGGTGCCGCTTCACCCTTAAGTGAGCTATTAGTGGAATCCTCGGGCTTGCAAGTTATACGCGGGGACATAGGTACAGTTGGCCGAACCCCGTTAACATATTGTGTGTTTATATATATTGTCACACTTTATATTTACCGTACGTGTATGTTAATTTGAGAATGATGCGCTTGATTTAAATTTTCGCATATCATATTTATCAGCGTATTTGGAACTTGATAGAAAGACCCTAGGTTGTAATACTCAGCTGACATCTAGTTCAACCTAGGAGAAAAGTTTAAAATTCCAATTCATCCCCACTTTTGGGAATACACCAATTCTAACACACACACACACTGTGAATAATTTATTCCGTCTTACTGAGATGTGTCTCACCCAAATTGTCTAAATTTTTCAGGGGACAGAGATAGGCCAGGCGATAGAGCTCTGTGACCATTGGGAGCTGAGACCTTGACACACATGGTGAGTTTATAGACTAGGGGAGGTGTAATTCTCCTAGTGTTTAGTAGTTTTTGAGTTTGTGATAATGATGTATATGTGTGTATGTAGATACTCTGGGTATTGTATTCTGAATGATATAAATACACTGTCTTCCGCTGTTAGGTTTTATAAATAAAATGACTTTTTACCCGGGACCCAATGCAAGTCGAGTCGTGCGAATGATAGTATGATTGTTGACGTGGCCGATTTGTGAATGTTATAGATGACGTGTGATTATTTATTGATTTTAATAAAAAAAATTGTACGAAAATCGGGGCGTCGCAGTTTGGTATCAAAGCCTAGGTTGTAAGCTTCTGTAGACTTTAGTAAACAACGGAATACAATACTAGAGTATAGGAGTGGATTTGGAGGAAAATAAGTGATGGGTAGATTGAAATGTGAGTTAGTGATTGTTAGAGGATGAGGTGAGAATTTAGGGTTCTATCTTACAGCCTAGAGACAGAAGTACCAGGGTTGTTTCTGTGTTTTTCCTAGGGTGACGATTTCAGGAAAACCATGGATACTACCGTTGAGTCTTGTTTTTGAGTGGTAGTACTGAATCTTAAATGGGGATTAAAGATGTGGATAGAAGAATAATTTATGAGTTATTATAGTGTATAGGTTGTGTGATAGTGATTGTATGCTGAGATTAGTTGTTTCCTTTGCAGGATGGATCCGGGGAATAGTAACACGAATGCGGGAGGTGATAGAGTAGGACTTTCCTGTATGGGTGGTGCAGACCCTCACACGGTATTGCATAGCATCACTTAGCAAGTGATGGCTGAGATGGCTAGGAGCTCGGGGGAGCGGAGCTGCACAATCTAGCAGTTCACGTGTATGCGAACCCCGTCTTTCGCTGGAGGAGCGGACCCACTGATAGTAGAGAACTGGGTTTATGACATAGAGGACATATTGGCAGTCCTCTCATGTACAGATGAGCAGAAGGTATTATTTCCCACATTTAAATTGACCGGGGAGGCAAAGCGCTGGTGGAGGTCAATGAGAGTACTGGAGAAGCAGAGGTCGGATCCTACAGCGATGACATGGAGTCGCTTTAGGGAGATTTTTTTCGAGCGGTACTTTCCCGCTATGGTCAGGAGTGCGAATGCGTCAAAGTTTCTGTACCTGACATAGGGGTCTATGATGGTGCAGCAGTACACAGCGACGTTTGTTGAGTTGTCCTGATTTGCCCCATATATGGTGCCAGATGAAAAGAGGAAGGCGAGGAAGTTTGAGGAGGGCCGGAGACAGAACTTGTATCAGAAGGTGGTAGTTTTCTGAGCTCAGACCTTCTCAGAGATAGTGGACAGAGCTGCGGTGATTGAGAGTTACATACAGAGAGGCACAGCAGCCCAGAGCCAGAGGAAGAGGCCCATGCCTTCTGATTTTCAAGCAGGGCCCATTCGAGGGCCATAGAGGAGATATGAGACTAGGGGAGGAGGACGACAGGGAGGAGGAGATTGAGTAGTACTGGGCAGATAGGTGCCCCCTCCTTGTCCCAGATGTTTGAGGAGGCACCTAGGAGAGTGCCGAACGAGAGAGGTTGTTTGCTATCAGTGCCATCAGCCTGGGCATATTGCACGGAACTGCCAAGCACCGCTAGCGGTAGCGGCTGGTCCTCGACCGTATAGAAGAGGCTACCAGACACCTCGAGGTGGACAACAGAGGAATATTGCGTCGGTAAGAGTTTATGCACTGACGCCGAGAGATGCTGAGGCGGCAGGAGATGTGGTGACAGGTACGGTTTCAATACTATTATTTAAAGCTACTGTTTTGTTTGATTCTTGGGCGACACATTCGTTTATTACCTGAGATTATGTTAAATTGTGTGGGTTAATTCGAAATTAGTTTGTCTGTTGCTACGCCGATTGTGGCTGTAAGGGTATGTAGAAAGGTACTCAGGGACTGTTCAGTGGATATTCAGGGGAGGTCTTTGTTAGCTAATCTGGTGGTTTTAGACATGCATGGGTTTGAGGTAATCTTGGGTATGGATTAGCGAGGTGCCCACTATGCTAATATTGTTTGCCATCAAAGAGTGGTAGTATTCAGACCTCCAGAGGGACAGGAGTACAGATTCGTGGGATCACGTGTGCGCACCACATCTTAGTTACTATCCGCTATTCAGGCACGTGGATTGCTATCAGAAGGTTGTCAGGGATATTTAGCCTATATGATGGTAGTATCAGAAGGGGAGCTGAGGGTGGAGGATATCCCAGTGGTGAGGGATTTTCCTAATGTATTCCTCGAGGATTTGCCGGGACTACCTCCTTATCGTGAGGTAGAGTTCGTTATTGATCTGGTTCTGGGGACAGCACCGATTTCGAAGGCGCTGTATAGAATGGCACCGGCAGAGTTGAAAGAATTGAAGGAGCAGTCACAGGAACTTTTAGATAAGGGGTTTATTCGGCCCAGTGTGTTGCCTTGGGGAGTACCGATTTTGTTTGTGAGGAAGAAGGATGGCTCGATGAGGTTGTGCATCGACTATCGAGAAATAAATAAAGTTACTATCAAGAATAAATACCCGCTCTCGTGTATCGATGACTAGTTACAGGGGTCATAGATCTTTTCGAAGATAGATTTACGCTCCGGGTACCATCAGGTGAAAGTCAGGGCGGAAGATATTTCGAAGACGGCATTCAGAACACGGTATGGTCACTATAAATTTCTAGTTATGCCATTTGAGTTGACGAATGCTCCTGCGGTGTTTATGGATTTGATGAACAGGGTCTTTCACCAGTACTTGGATTAGTTTGTGGTAGTGTTTATTGATGATATACTAATATATTCGAAGATGCTAGAGGAGCATAAGGAGCATCTAAGTATAGTGTTGCAGGTGTTGCGAGAGAAGAAGCTATATGGGAAGCTCAAGAAGTGTGAGTTATGGTTGGAACATGTTACCTTCCTTGGACACGTCATATCCAGGGGTGGTATTTATGTTGATCCAAGTAAGATTAAGGCGGTAGTAGACTGGGTACGACCAAAGAACGTGCACGAGATTAGGAGTTTCCTGGGATTGGCTGGGTACTACCGCAGGTTTGTTGAGGGCTTCTCTAGACTATCAGGTCCGTTGACCAGATTGACCAGGAAAGGAGCAAAGTTTGAGTGGTCTGATGAATGTGAATAGAGCTTCCAGGAGTTGAAGCAATGACTCATCACTGCGCCTATGTTGACAATTCCTTCAGGAGAAGAGGGGTTCTTAATTTACAGTGATGCGTCCCATAAGGGGCTCAGATGCGTGTTGACGCAGCGAGGGAGAGTGATAGCCTATGCCTCATGACAGTTGAAAAAATATGAGAAGAACTACCCTACCCATGATCTAGAGTCGGCGGAGGTTGTTTACGCACTAAAGATTTGGAGACACTATCTATATAGGGGTAGGTGTGAGATATTTACTGACCGTAAGAGTTTAAAGTATTTCTTCATGCAAAAGGAATTGAATATGAGGCAGAGGAGATGGCTGGAGCTAATAAAGGATTACGACTGCACTATCAGCTACCACCCGGGAAAGGCTAATGTGGTTGTTGATGCTTTGAGTCGGAAATCAGTGAATTCATCTGTATCTGCAGTGGAGATTCAGCATCCGATCCAAATGGATCTAGAGAGACTCGGTGTGGAGCTGGTAGAGGGCGATCACCAAGCATTCATTGCTGACTTGGTTTTACAGCCGACTCTACAGGAGAGGATTAAAGCAGCCCAGAGGAATGACGTAGAACTAGTAGAGCTTGTGGGAAAGGTACAGAATGGTCAGGAACCAAAGTTCAGCATTTTAGATGATGGAGCCTTGAGGTTCCGTACCAAGTTATGCGTTCCTGCCAACCCTGAGATCAAGAAAGTCATTCTGGAGGCAGCACATCGGTCTCTATATATTGTCCATCTAGGTAGCACTAAAATGTACAGGGATCTTCGAGAGTCCTTCTGGTGGAGCAACATGAAGAGGGAGATAGCTTAGTTTGTGGATCAGTATTTGACGTGCCAGCAAGTGAAAGCTGAGCAACAGAGACCGGCGAGATCGTTGCAGCCACTCCACATTCCTGAGTGGAAGTGGGAGCATATAGCAATGGATTTCATCTCAGGATTACCGACGGCATTGCATGGACAGGACGCTATTTGGGTAGTGGTGGATCTACTGACGAAAACTGCCCACTTTTTGCCAATCAGAGTTAGCTACTCCATGGACAGATTGGCTGAGTTATACATCCAGGAGATAGTTAGGCTCCACGGCGTCCCAGTGTCCATAGTTTCAGATAGTGACCCACGGTTCACGTCTCGTTTTTGGAAAAGTATGCAAGGGGCCATGGGTTCTCAGTTGTCGTTCAGCATAACTTTTCATCCTTAGACAGATAGGCAAACAAAGAGGACGATACAAATTCTAGAGGATATGCTGCGAGCATGTGTGCTGGACTTTGGAGGTCGTTGGATGCAGTATCTGCCACTGGTTGAGTTTGCGTATAACAACAGCTACCAGGCCAGCATTGGGATGGCACCATATGAGGCATTGTATGGCAGGAGGTGCCGATCCCCATTGTATTAGGATGAGGTTGGAGAGAGATAGGTATTGGGGCCAAAGCTAATACAGCAGACTCAAGATAAAGTTAGACTCATCAGAGACAGGATCTGGACAGCGCACAACTGGCAGAAAAGTTATGCTGATACTCGTCGGCAAGAATTGGAGTTTGACGCAGGGGATCACGTGTTCCTGAAGGTGGCGCCGATAAAGGGAGTTATGAGGTTTGGGAGGAAGGGTAAGCTGAGCCCTAGGTATATTGGACCATTCGAGATTTTTGAGAGAGTGGGTCCAGTTGCCTATCGTTTGGCATTACCACCGGTCCTATCTAGGATCCATGACGTATTCCACATTTTTATGCTGAGGAAATATGTCCCAGACCCCTCCCATGTGATTAGGTATGAAACACTGGAGTTGAGAGACACTTTAGCTTATGAGGAAGTGCCAATGCAGATTCTTGACTGGAAGGAACAGGAGTTACGCACGAAGAAGATTCCACAGGTGAAAGTTTTGTGGCGCAATCATGCAGTTGAGGAAGCTTCCTGGGAACTAGAGGATTAGATGCGCCAGAGATATCCACACTTGTTCAGTAGAGCTTAGAGTTGAGCCAGTCAGGTGAAAAAAATAATAGTGTATATTTTTATTTGTATAGTGTAACGTAGGATAGATAGAATTTTTAGTTTTGAAATGTGAATGGTTTTGGAAGAATTTTGAATAGTTGTAATCTCCCATAACCCTCTTTGTAACCACGATGTTCCTCTATCATAAGTGAGAGTAATTAATAAAATTAGGGTGTTTTCTTTCTAAGGATGGAAAGCTGATGAATAAGCAAATTTCGAGGACGAAATTTTTATAAGGAGGGGAGAATGTAATAACCCAAAAAAAAAAGGGGGGGGGGGGATATAGAATATTGGTGGAGTGATTTCCCAAAAAAAAAATTAATTAATTAATTAATCGAATTAAAAAATTAATAATAATAATTCAAATTTATATTTATTTTTATTAATAAAATATATTATTATTAATATTAATTAAATATATTATTATTATTATTATTATTATTATTATATATGATCACCTGAAGCTTCAAGATTTGTTGAATATTGCAGAGGCATTCTCTATGCAACAGACCCCCCCCCAACTGAACTCTCTCTCTCTCTCTCCTCTCGTTCTCTCTCCCTCTCTCCTTAGTTAAGTGATTCTCGCCCGATCGAGAATCGGAAGATACCGCTGGACTCCAATATCCGCTATCGTCATTTCTACCGGAGCGGATCGGTGGTAGGAGCGGCGTAAACGTATCTCCTAGGGTAAGCCAAATTTTCCTTTTTCTTTAATTTCTTGCAAATTATAAGCTCAATTTACGAACGGACACCACCACGAGAATTTATGGATGATTCTCTACAAGTCTAGTGGGACGGAATTCTCATGGGGTCGTCGTGGGCAA
The DNA here is from genome assembly GCF_029873635.1 of Malania oleifera. Taxonomy (NCBI): domain Eukaryota; kingdom Viridiplantae; phylum Streptophyta; class Magnoliopsida; order Santalales; family Ximeniaceae; genus Malania; species Malania oleifera. Next base: position 68,832,683 of record NC_080428.1, read on the forward strand.
AACCCCAAATTTGGGGTACAGGGGTTATTAAGGGGTTTATTTTTAATTAATTTGGATTAATTTAGGAATGCTAAAATGTTGAGTATTTGGAGTTGAAGTAAGATTTCCGGAGTTTAGGTCCCGGGTGAGCGCCGCAGGTGTAATTTTGGGACCCGCAAGTAAATTTCATAAAATTAAGTGAGGGTGTTAAGTAATAGTTTAAATGATAATTTGGGGTATATAGAGCTTAGGGAAGGTTAGTTGAGTATTATTTTGGGGGAAATTAGCTAATTAATCTGGGAAAAATGTAAATTTCAAGAGTTGAATTTCGAGCGCCAATGGCGTAGAATCTGGGTGTTAACGAGTCTCTCAGTAAGTTAGGTAAGGGGAATAAATTATAACAGCATTTTTAGAATTATTGTTCAAATTAATATGTGAAAATGAGCATATGATATTTTATCTGAAAATTATTATGATATAAATATAAGATAAATTGTGTGGCATTTGAGTAATTTTAAATTGTGATATTTTGGAGTGTGAAATATAACGATGAGTAATTTCTGAGAAAATATTGAAATGAGAATTATTGATGTGATTAGTGAAAAATTATGAAATATGGTATTTATATGTGAGCAGAAATGTTTTGCCTAAAAGATGAGATTTTGTGAATTTATGATATTAGAAAATAATGAAATGTGGTATTTATTTGTGAGTGAAAATTATTTGCATGAGAAATAAGTTGTACAAATTGTAGATATGAGTATTTTGGGAAAATGTGAAAAATACGTGAAATTATGATATATGATATTACGAGATGATGAAATGTGCACAGAAAATGATGAGAATATTTATATGAAACTGAATTGTGAGATACTGGAATATGATTGATGAAATGTCAATACCGCATAATGAATGCTGGTATGTGGTAGTAAACCCTGATGGATGGTTATGATATTGAGCACGGTACCGTTGCTAGTGGTGTTAGTGCAACCACACGAACTCTTGGAGCGTGTGGCGTGACAGTCGACTGTGCCATTTTGTAGGGTTGTTGGTCCCCCTGAGTCCGGATCAGGGTTATAGGCCGACCAGTCGTACTATAGACGCGATATGTGATATGATATTTGATCTAACCAGGTCAGCCAATCGCGATTAGATCCATCCTTCGGGCCGCACAACCTTGACCATGGGGGGAAGCATGACATGGATAGAAAGGTCCTCAAGGTGGCCATGAGTTACAGATGCGATGTTGGTATTTGATACTAAGGATACTCATGAGCCAGAAAGTAAAATTTGAAACAGAAAGTGAAAGAGTGATAAAATTGGCTAAAATAAGAAATGAAAGAAAGAATGGAAATTTAGAAATAAAGAATGTTAAATATGATAAATGAACTGTGTGAGTTAATGACATAAATAATTAAGGCGAAGTGAAACTCTCGGCCTGAGGGCTTACTGAGTAAGGTAAGTGCCCTGATAGGTATCAGATGTGGTCATACTTGGCTGCATAACTTGTTGGGGTAGAGGGAAGCTACCTATATAAGCAGGTAATCTTTTCTACTCTCGGGAACTTCACTGATATTTATGTGTTGAAATTATTGAATTCAAGGAATGGTTTTAAAGCTTATAAAAGCTTGTGTTGTATATCTATATGACTATAACAATATATTTGTCAGTGTATTTTTTTAGGTGAAATGATGATTTGAAAAGTAAATTGTATTATAATTGAACTCATATGGCCACACACTGTGAATAATTTATTCCTTTTTACTGAGATGTGTCTCACCCAAATTATCTAAATTTTTCAGGAGACAGAGATAGGCCAGGCGATAGAGCTCCGTGACCATTGGGAGCTAAGACTATGACACACAGGGTGAGTTTTTAGACTAGGGGAGGTGTAATTCTCCTAGTGCTGAGTAGTTTTTGAGTTTGTGATAATGATGTATATGTGTGTATGTAGATACTCTGGGTATTGTATTCAGAATGATATAAATACACTGTCTTTCGTTGTTAGGTTTTATAAATAAAATGACTTTTTACCCGGTAATGCGGGTCGGGTCGTGCGAATGATAGTAGGATTGTTGATGTGGCCGATTTGTGAATGTTATGGATGACGTGTGATTATTTATTGATTTTAAGAAAAAAAAAATCGGGGCGTCACATAAATATTGACTTAGAAACCTTATTTCAAAACCTGGAAAATATTTTATAACAAATCAAAGCAAGAGAGCAAAAAGGATTTTAGAAAAGTAAAATGAAAATTCTGAAAGTGGTTTGCCCAGACGACTGAGGAGAATCCTCAGAAGTCTGAAGAAGTACCTCAGACGACTGAAGTTTTACTTTAAACGTCTGAAGAATTTCTTCAGAAGTCTAAAAATTTAATTCAGAAGACTAAAGATTTTATTTTTGAAACACATAACAGGTAGAACACCTTTAGATGTCTGAACTATTAGTTCAGTCGTCTGAGCATGATCTTCAGAAGTATGAACTTACGGTTCAATCGTCTGACCTTGTGCCCAGTTCAATTTTTCAAAAGCATTAAGGAACTTCAGAAGACTGAACCCGAAAGTTTAATCGTATGAACACTATTAACAGTCAGAAATTTTAAATATTTTAAATATCAAATTAAGGTTGCTTGTGCCCCAAATTTTCTAAAAAGTTGGAAGATACTCCAAGTAAACTTGGGTATCACGAAAATACTTTTCTAAGCCTATAAATACATGGTTTTTCAGATCAAATTTACACCAAAAAAGAAAGAATTGAAAAAATCTGCTGAAAGCAACTTGCTTTTGAAAAGCTCTCTCTTGCTCACTCATTGTTATACTCTTTTGCTGAGAAACTGAAGTACTGATCATCTCAAATCTAGTTCCTACTGCTGCTATCCATCTAAAGAAGGAATTGGTGAATTCTATACTTAAGCTTCATCTTATTTCATCTTGATATTTAAATTCTAAAGTACATAATGCTAAATTTGTACTAATCTGCTATTTGAGAGAGTGTTCTTGTACGTAACGATTATCTTGTATTTTTACAGTGTTTTTGACGATTTCAGGTTGTTGGATCGTTGACCAAACGTGGGGTATCGCTTGGAGAGGTGATTACTCTAACCTATTGAAGGAGTGTGTAAGGTTTGTTCCACCAGAAAAGGAACGACATAGTGGAATCCTTAGGTGGTTTTCCTAAGGCGAGGACTTAGGCTGGGGATAAGTCGAACCTCGTAAAAAATGTGGTGTCACTCTCTTTCCCTTACTCTCTTTATTTTTCAGCATACCTATAAACTGCATGGATGATTTAAATTCTTGATCATATATACTACATAGTTTAGAAATTAAATAAGCGGAAGATTAATTTATTTTTGGGTTTGTGGAAACTAAAAGGGAGTATATTGGTTGATCAATAAATTGCGAAAACTGTAAGGGAGTACGTTGATTGATTCAACATCCAAGACATATTAACTAAAAGTTTATTTAAAGTCTAAGCTTTTGGAAAGAGTGTTGATTGTGCAGCAAATTGAGAAATCAAATCAATTAACCACAGGGCTTACATATATTCACATGGCTGTAAACAAACAAATATTTCAAATTCCTGCAAAAGCTAAAATTGCTAAAGAGCTGCAGATTATATTGAGTGGTTGATTACTTTAAGTTGGTGATTGGTTGAATGATTGTTTAAATTTTGGTTTACTTGAGTGGATTACTTTTGTTAAGCTTTGGTTTGTGGTATGAATAATTAATTAAGTACTTGTTGTGTATTTGATTAATATACAAAAGGTGGAGAATTCATAAAAGGAGTTTAAAAGGAATTTTAATAATCCAATTCAGCCCCCCCTCTTGGGACTATACCTCAACTTTCACATAATTTCCATAAAAATACTGTTATAATTTATTCCCCTTACCTTACTTACTAAGAGGTCCATTAACATCCAAATTTTGACGCTTCTCAGCGTTCTCAACTAAAAAGCCTAAAAATCACATTTTTACCAAATCAGTCAGCTCATTTCCCACAATAATTATGGTATAATACTACCTACATTTCAAATACTCCAAACAACCTATAATACTTTTAAATCTCTTACTTACCTTGATTTTGAGATGATGCCCCAGAACTCCAAACAGCAAATCTACTTTCCCTATGTTGCAGAGAATCTTTCCAAGAATCCCGCGGCGGTTCTCGATCATCAATCCGGGTTTTAACGAAGCCGAAAACGAAGAGAGAAAGGGAGGAGCCCGTGGTTCTAGAGAGAGAAAGTGAGTGAGAGAGAGAGAGAGAGAGAGAGAGAGAGAGAGAGGACGGCGCTGAAATAAAGATTTCCACACTTTATAGCTCGGGATTCGTCGACGAATTCAAGTGGTTTGTCGACGAATACATGAAGGCACTTCATCGACGAGGGGTCTATTTCGTCAACGAACCTGAAATTCCCAAAACTCTGTCGGTAATCTCTCGTCAACGAGACACGTGTATCTCGTCACGGACATTCATCGATGAAAGCCCTGTGTTCGTCGACGAAGCCCTATTTTCTCTCTCTTTTAAAAATTCCCTTTTTACTTCTTTTCATTTCTTTTATTAATTTAATTTTCCAAGTCTCTACAATATACAACATGCAAGACACTTTCATTGATGTAGAGATGTCCTATATATAGGACTTGTACAAGGTATAGTTTGTTACAAATTCAAATACAAATTAAAAAATATTTAAATATTAAATCAAAGAGATTCTAGACTATCAAATTGAAATACAAATTCAAAAATATTTAAATATTAAATCAAGGAGATTCAAGACTATCAAATACAAAGAGATATTTAGGTAATACAATCTGAAAAATCCCAGATCGCCGCATACAATCGAATATTCGTAAATCTTTTACTGTTAGGATTCTCGGCAAATTACCTTAATACTGCCAAGTAGGTCCATAATGATCACAGGCTTTTGATATTTAACATAACTAGATTTTTGTTGCTTATACATCTCTCTCTCTCCCTCTCTCTCTCTCTCTCAATTGGAGATATCAAAAGCACCGAGAAAGAGAGAATGACGAAAAAGAACTAGTTATATATGAATATTAGTCATGAAAGTGACAAACACCTCCGACATCTTGGAGAATTAAATCTAATAATTACTAAAAATGCATAACTAAGTCGTTATTTTGCAATGGCATTTTCTCGAAAAATCAAACAACAAAACAAGCCCTTAAAAAAAGAATAAAAGATAAGTGATAGTGAATATATGATGTGATAAAAGCATTATTCAGTGCTTAAAATATATTCCTTCACGTAAGATAAGGCGTCGTGCAGGTTTGATCGTTAATGTTGAGGGAGACGATGAAAAGGGAAATGAAATCCACTAGTTATTTTGAGTAGCAGAGGCAAAGGGTGGAAAGTGGAGGCACCATCAAATTCAAAGGGAGAGAATGCCATTGCCCATGTCCATCCCAAAGGCAAGTGTCAGCTGGCATTGCACTTTATGCTTTGGCTTGCCATGTTTAAGGGCAACCACCCCCACTAGAAGCCCTTTTGAGATTGGTATTTATTGAAAAAGGTAGGGCTGGCTGCTCTAGATTCTCACTGCATATCACTTAATAATCCAATCCACACTTGGCCCTGTTGACAGAAAGTGATGCACGAATCACTTTTTAGGTATCATTTGGATAGTTGCATATAAAACGAAATCGAAATCGAAATTTAAAATTAAAATTAAAAGAAAATAAATTTTTTCGATATTTTGACCGATGGGAATTTTAATTTTGATATAAGTTTTTAAATATTTTTAAAATTTTAGTCTTTCCCTCTGAATTAAACTCATTTTTTGGCCGTAATCAGCATAATGTTAACTTATAATGTTATTGTGTAAGTTATTTTTTAATATATTTAAGCATATTTGGAATTTAAAAAATAACATATATTTCAAAATTAAAATTTTCTAATATGATACTACACTAAGTAGAGTATAAAGTACAAACTAATAATATGATTTGCCAATGATACTAACATAAAATCAAGATGTGGTATAATAAAAAATATGCTTCATTATTAGTAGATATTATATAAGGATTATTAAATTTATATGTTAACGAACAAATCTAACCTAATATACAATTTTTAGTTTGTTTTATTGAATATAATAAAATACAATATTATTAAATGTAGTATAAACTAACATAATAAATTATTATATGATTTTACAGAATATTTATATTTTCACATAGATTAAGATATAATATTGTAGTGCTACATAGTATCATACACTAATATAGTTAATGTAGAAAATCATATAATAATAGTATTGAGTATGACTGATAGTTATTGAATTTAAAAATCAAACCGATTCTCATTCTTATGTCTATAAATGATGAACAACAGCAATACAATTCTAATTTTGATTCCTTATCGAACAAAACACAAAGGGGAACATGGGGTTCTAATTTTTTTTTTTTTTATTTATTGTAGTGTACTCCAATTCTAATTCCAATCACAAGCCAAATGCTACCTTAGTTTAATGAGTTGTGGAAGCAAAAACACAGTGATGGGCCCAAGTTTATTTAGCCCCTAATTTATCTAATACATGGAACTCGTGGCAACCCTCTTCTCTCAGCTAACCAAATGAAAAGAATAAGGATTTACTTAGCTTCAATACCCTAATCCTATTAAATTTGGATTTGAATTGAATTTGGGTAAAATGTAAGATAAAGTGATATGAAAATTTGTTCAAAAACCACCCAATCCAAATTCAAAGTCCGAAATTCATACTCTCAAACATAACATAAGAAACTTTATTTGCAATCGAAAAAAATTCTCAGCTCTTGTTTCTAGTGGTAGTGATAAAATAAATAGTGTCATCAAACTCTCCAATACATCCGAAGGGATTCAACCTCTGTTGGAGCGATGAGAGAAGTTCATAACCTTGATGGTCATGCAAAACCTGGCTAACTAAAAGGTATTTGATCTATAGCCATTACAAGCAAATGATAATGAGACACTATTGGTTCTACTTCTTATTGAATTCACTTGATAATTCTTCTCAACTTGCATTCCAAGCCCATTGTTTAAAGTCTCTTATCGTGCATCTATTTGCTAACTTTACTTAGCGTTCTCGTAATTTCTACATCGCACACTTTATTCCTGTACAAAATATTTGTGCATCGCATCTCTTCATTACAATTTATCTTTAAACTTCATTCCAATTTCAAAACCAATTTGGTTAGCAATGGTATTGGGTTAGAAGATGCAAAGTGGGGTGCCTTCCTCTTCTTGCCCTTTCTCCCAACCATGTTATCAACACTATCTTTCCCAAAGCTTGAAGGTTTAATACAATTGGGGGAATCATTGAGATAAGAGTAAGATAACACTAACCAGCTTTTGGAGTTGGATCACAGCCTTTCTCTGCTCTACCAGCCTGCTTGTCCTAGACCATTATTAAACTCTTTAACAACATCAACTGCTCTCTCTACCTCTTTATCATCTCGCCTTCTCTCTTACATTCCGCAATTCCTCATCAGTAGAGTATAATTCCACATCAACGAAACCATTTACACCGTCTTCGTTTGGCAAATATGGTGGATGTGATCCTAACTTTATTGGGCTCCCCTAGACCCTCTTGTCCCATCAGAGTCTATTTGGATCAAGAATTTTGTTTGAGAAACGAAAACGAAAAGAAACTAGTAATACTCGTACATTAACATTCTATTAAAAAAAAGAAAAAAATTTGTAAGATTTAATACCATTCTAAAAATTGCTTTTATTTTTAACTCCTTCAAATATATTAATGAAGTCTTCGTAAAGGGGTTCACTTTAGTTTAATACCCATCATTTTTCATCAATTTATTAAATGAATGCAAAACCCCTCTTTTTGATTCCTCAAATACATTTTATGAAGTTTTTGAGAAGGGACTTCATTTTAATACCCATTATTTTTCTCCAATTTATTGAAGGAGTGCAAATCCTCTCTCTCCTTCAATTCCTCAAATATATTTATGAAGACATTGATGGAGTTCCTCACTTTATTTTTAATAATACTCATTATTCTTCATCAATTTATTTGAATTCAGGGTCCGACGAGTACTGGTCCAAATGTATACACTAATCACAATGGGCTTCGCACAGGTTGCACGAAGCCCAAGGCCTATCCTACCCACCATTCATTTTCAAAGGCTGCAACATAATTATCCAGCAAGAAAAACAATTCTGGTATTGAGAACAAGATGCCTGCAACATGGCATTCTCATGTTTGTTTTGGGGGATTCTGCAATATCCTCGAGAACATGATGCCTATAACATCTCATTCTAATGTTTGTTTTGGGCGAAACGTATCCAGTAGTAACATACACTATCAGGCAGCATTTAACTTGCAAGATCTTTCAGATTCTTGAGAATGTAATGCCCAAAATCTCATTCAAGGAAACAAAAAAGTGATGCAGTGGTAATATCCCATTCTCAAAAATGCAATTTGTAAAATATGTCAACCCAGAAGGGACACCTTACATCCAGACATAACTTACTAGTTAAATTCTACTAGTTTACCTGTGTTAATTTGCAGGTTAAAAGCTCATTTTATTTGTAACATGCCATATTCCACAGCCCCCATTACCAACTACTCATGGAACAAGCTTTTTCTTAGTTCAAAAACAAGCTACACAACACATACTCAACGCATTGCCTGGACTCGGTTTGGCGGCCTAAACAAAACATACTACAAATCAAGGCCCTCAATGGCCTGCAAAGAACAGTTCCCTGCAAGTTCACTACGGCTAAAAGCCCATCCCCAGAAGGTTTCGGGCTTCGTATCATCCAGGGAAATAACAAATCTGAAGGCCACAGCCCTATATCTAGTATCCACTACAGAAGCCAACTCCAAGGTCTAAGAGCTCAGAGAAGTTTCAGCTGCTCTTAACTTTCTTGTACAAATTGGATAAAAAACGAGACAATCAAATACCAAAATAACTGGGCAAGAGTCATACCTGTCACTCTCCACCTTCAAACCTTACATCAGTGCAAAACTTCTAATAAACGCAGCCATACCTTCAAAGATGAAAACATGCTGCAAATTGAAATTTGTTCCGACGCCCCTCACGGACAAATTAAATCAGCCATTTTAGAACAAAACAGCTTCCTGGTCCCACCCCTCATTTTTGTTTTCCTTTCCCTACCTTTCTCTGCTTTCATCACTATAAGAACTCCATCCAACCCATCTCATTTCTCCAGATGCCGTGAGTGTATTATTATGGTAGTTTGAGGCACAACAGGCTCCAGCTTTTAGAGGGGTCTCAGGTCTCTCCCAGAAAGGTAATCAACTTAACACAACTATGAAACATTTACATAGAATAGATAAGGGAAGTTTTTGGGAGGGTTTTAATTTCATTATCTGTAATCTCCCAATTGCTTGGCTTGTAACCACAGTTTTCCTCCGCCAAAAGTGAGGGCATATTAAAAAAAATTTTCAATTTTATTATTAAAAAAAAAAAAAAGGTAAGGGAAGTCTTGTCAATTTAAGAGGTCAATACTCAGTAGGATAAAATATCAGATCTAGAAGAACAGAGAAAGGGGGTTTCATATCAACCAAACAAGAACAAACAATAGGATCCAAGGTCTATCAGCAAAACTTCAAAGCGCTGAAGCCATGCTTCTGAGTGATGCAAAGAATCAAACAAACCAACGTATAAAAATAGCAAATCATGATTACTCTTGAAAAATAAATTAAGGGAAGGGAGGCACGTTTGTTTTGCGGACTGAAATGAGGGTGGAAATAGAATGGAATGCAAATTGAAGGGAGAACATGCACAAACCAATTGAATTCAATTCAATTATCTTCCACTCCTATGAACCAAACATGCAGTAAATTCTGGAAACAGCAACATAATTACTAATTAGCATGTAATTCGTGCAATAACAATGCTAATTCGCCTTTTGTTTCTATTATCTTAAAGGCAGTAAGCACTAGGGCAGTTCCTAGTTTATCTCTGCGATAAGTTTTCATAACTCAAAAGTTGATGTCCCAAATTCTAGAGCAAGATAACCTATATGTATTATATGATATATAGCAAAAAAAACCTGCATAGGATATGGCACTGAGGTTCACTAAGAGGGTATTTAGAAACATAGAAAAAGACTTAAAAGAGTAACATCAACCATTTTTCGTAACAAAATCATTAATGAAGGAGAAAAAAAAAAAAAAGGAAAAGAAAACTCAATTAGTAATTCTCAAATTTTATTTATGTTGGCTAGAAATTTAATGGCATTTGAGAAAAGGAGAAAGGAAATGGTGAAGACAGGATGTTATCCTGAAAAAAAAAAAGCCATATATATATAATTAGAAACACAAACAGTAGAAGGTCAGTGGGGGAGAAAAAAAAAAAAGAAACTATCTATTTATTATTCAGTATTTTACTCTCTCTGGGGAAAAAAATGTTTTGAATGAGGTTTCATTACAGGGTTTTTTTTATGGGCTTTTTTTTTTTTTTTTTAAAGATTACTCGAAAAAACATGATACTTTATTGAGGGACAAAGAAACTGATGGTGCAAGTATATATGATACAGAGACCCTTAATACATGCCTGAGAAGGTATGTGCCACTTTTTAAGAGGGAAAGCATCAAGATATTTAAGCATCTGAAGCTGCTGCTAGGGAAATTCTTGCTGCAACCTAACCCTCAAGGTATGGACTTTGTATGCATCTATAATAGTGCCAACTTGCCAATAAACTTTGATGTCAAAAATATCTAGAAACACACGTCTTCACTATACAGTCTATAAATATGACTTCCTAATGCTACATATATAGCATGTAAATTTGTAAATTAATGCTCAAATTTGACAAACTGCTATAAAGAAAATACATAGGTAATATTATAGCATCCAAGCATACAGATTTTAATATGGAAAGTACAAGTATTTAGCTGATTTTCAAAAAACTATTGTATTAGTTCTAAAGCACAAACCTTTAAGAAATGTAGACATGAACAGATTGGGTCAATAGTATATGTGTAGTAGTAGTATTTTAGACTAAGATTCATTGATGAAACCTGAAGACAGCAGCCAGGGCAGCAAAAAACTCAAAGAATCACCCAATCTTGGATGAAGCTTGACAAACATCTAGAGGGATTAGATAATGTAACCTGCATGATACAAAATGACTACTAATGCTAAGGAAAAACCGGGCTCCAATATTTGTATCTATAAAATCTATCCTATATTACCTTTTCTTTTGCATGGCACCTGCCACCTAGTATAATATTTTGGAAGAGCAAGGCATTCAAACCCTTTAATGTTCGACTTCCCAATTATGATTACTGCATCTCAATCTTCCAGTCCTTTTTTTCTTTCAAAAAAGGCTTACTATCATTTTAATCCTTTCTAGAAACAAAATGAAAACCAATGCATAAGATTACAAGCCCAATCTCATGCTGGGAACCGGTTGAATGGGCACGATAATAATCTTCCATGCTGCATATTTTTACGTGCCCTCCACTGATTGGATACATCCAGTTCGAAACTAATTTTCTTTGTTTGTTTAGTGATTCTCCAAGCATTTTTCACTTTTATGTATTCATCTCAAAACTACATAAACTCTGGTGTCTCAGAAATACAACTTAATTCAGGCTGCTTTGATGTGTTAGAAGTACTTTAATATGCGTATAGCATAACACACATCATTGAGGTTTTTGGAGACAGCACTTGACAAGATACATTTATTGGCTACTATCCTCTTGAAGTTTCTTCTTTACCCCTTTGATTATTGGTGTGTACAGAAAATGAAGAGGCATAATTTGAAAAAACAAAACAAAAAACTACTTAAGATAGTGCAATTGAAGTAACTGAGTTCATTTATATTATTTCCTGATACTGCCCTTTTAGAATAGTTAAGAAGTTTTTAATAGGACATTATTTGAAAATACAAAATATTAAACATGGGCATTTTTGAATACCAAAGTTGGAGACCAACAACAGAGTCCTCAATCAATAGTAAAAATAAAAGGGGGGTTCCTCATTCTAGGTGTTTATTGACCTGATTTTTTGAATTCTAGTGAACCTTTCAACAAATTATTAATTCTGTCTTCTGATAAGGAGAGAGTGGCAACTCTTTCAATTGAAATAATGCAAACTGCTATCATTTTCCCCACCTCTTTGGATATATTTATTGAAGGCAAGAGAATTTGGGGCCTTAATCTAAGGTTTTGCAACACATGTTCTTCATAAATTTGGTGAGAAGAAATGTGTACCATGTGCATGTGCATAAGTGCGCATAAGAATACTTCATATATAATTATCTAATATCAGTAACAATAAGAAATGTTTCCCCCATGATGATTAGCTACTAATGACCTTAGCATAACAAAGCAATAATAAATAATGAAACAAGTCTCTTGTAACATAACAGTCTATTTCGTTGTGTGGCTACATAAGAAAATATGTTAAAACCCTTGATGCCCAGTATAAAACAGATTTCATTGAGCGTGGAACCTAAAATCTGATGTGGGTTCAGAAAAATCAAACCGAACATACACCGACACTCCAAATTTTACCAGCATAGAGTAATACATGCATCATAAAAAATTTCATCTCATCTCATAACTAATCTGCTCATATTAAAAGACAACGAAAGAAATATCAACTAGATAACCATGGATCTGCTAGTTAAACTGTAGAGTGATATGATGAATTTTCTCATTTTAAAGTCTATTTGTTGCACAGTATCATATTTAGGGCTGTCAAACAAAAAAATTCAACCAGCCTCTGTATCCTGCACAGCCTCACATGGGAAAAAATAAACCAGTACTCAATTGCATTCAATAAATTAATTTAAAATAAGGGAGGATAAAAATGATTACGATGTTTCAAGTAATAGTGTGGAAACCCACAGGGCCAACTAAATAAAAAAACAGTGCGAGCCAAATTCATACAGACAGCAAATAGGATCAAACTGTATGGCAATGCTCAACAATGGTAAATATAACTTATATAAAATTAAATAAAAAAAGTTCAAAATATAAATAGCTAATTAATTGCAACAATAAATGTAAACAATACATGTTTATCAAAAAAAAATGTAGCCAATACATAAGCCATGGCCCAAAAAACAAAATCTCTCAGAGCTTATTCTCCCCTAAGACAATGAAATGAAGGATCATTAAATTCAAATATCTAATCCTGAAATTCTTTAAAAAGCTTCAGCAAACACTAACAACCTACAGATGTATTGGTACTTCAATTTATTGAAACTATCTCTGTGCTACATGACGCCAACCTTTGAAAGTTCTCACGTCACCGAAAGGGGAGAGGACATGCATTCAATGGAAGAAAATAAAATAAAAATTGAAAAAGAAAAAATAAAACCCAAGATTACCTTCGAATAAAACATTTTCTTGAATCTTGGATAAAATCTACTATTGATTCCATCCTCTCCCACCCAAAAAGGGAAAGAAATAAGAAAAAAAAAATGAAAGGAGAAATTACCCATTAGCAAGAATCTTTAGCCGATGTATAAACCAATCTGGTCCAACCAATGAGAGTGAGGCAGCATTAAAGAAGACATGGAGCTGTGAAAATCCAAATATTCAGCAACCCATGACAGCACAATTATAGACAAAATTACCCGATCGCTTTCTAGCAAGCAAGTTCCACTGTGGTTGGCCTTCACCGGGGACCCATGAATTGAGCTCTATGCTCCCTTCACCCAAAGTCCTAGGACCACCAATAACGACCAGCCGATCTCCACATGCCCTGAAAGCAAGGCCCCAACCATTCATTGAGACTAATCGTTGGGGCAAACTCCCCACTGTATACCAACGTTTCCTATCCTTGTCATACTTCCTGACCACCATTGCTGCATAATCAGCTGAGTACAATTCATTATTTACCACTGCAACCAAAGGGGGTGCCTCCGTCGCAGCAGGCATATCATTCTCCCTGGCTGCATCACTTCGCCCAGGAGACATTTTAGGAATCTCTGTCCAAGTTCTCGTCTCCAAATTAAACTCCTCTCCACATGTAAGAACCTTTGATTCACTTCCCCCAATACCCCCAAGCACATAAAACTTTCCATCCATAAAGACTCCAGAACACATCTTCCTGGATTTATTCATGCTTGGAAGTGTCTCCCATTTTCCAGTTTCAGAATTATAAAGCTCTGCTGAGCTCAATATATTTCCCTGAGAATCACAACCACCAGCTAAAATTGCCTTCTCCCCAAGGCTGGCAGACCCAAATAAGCATCTTGGAGCATTCATCCTCATTCCGGATGACCATGAGTTAGTTAAAATGCTATATCTGTAAATGACATGAGCTGTCACTTCCTTGCCAAACACAAGAAGCTCTGTCCCTACAGCCAAGGACTCCTTATCAGAGCACATGAAGCATTCATTAGACGGCATTCTTGGCAAATGCATCCACCTGCGACAAATTGGATCAAAAGCTTCCCATTCAAGAAGATGGCAAGAAAAATAAATCCAGTGTTCAATTACACCATTGTTTCTTCTCAGCCTGTATAGTTCGCCACTCCGAATTAATGATCGGAAGCTCCGGTTCACAGATGCAATCGAGCCATAATTAGACCTCGAACATCGAAGGAGGCAATTGATGGACATATCTCTGCCAATGGGATGGATTAATGAGTCCGAACTTGAGTCATTTGACTGATGCCCTGCATGACGCTGGTTGTTAGATTGGTCTTTGAGAGACAAGGAAAGGTAAGAAAGATCAGGCAAGGCACAAGCCCTCTCAACATGAACCAAATCTGAATTTTTCCCTGTGCAACAATGGGCATTGGATTGGTCTGCCAGAGTGAGGCCCATGTTGGGCAGAGTCCAATCCATCTCAGCTTCAGAACCAGGGAGTACTGGGGGATCCAAATTCAAAATATTCTGGGAATGATGCGGGCTGCTGGATTGGTGTGCCAGGGCAAGGGAGAGGTCGGGCGGGGCTTCAGCTGTCTCAAGTTGATCAGATTCATCTAAATGGCGATGCGGGTTTTCAGATTCATCCGCAGAGTTCATGGAGATGTCTAGTGACTCAACGCGACCAATGTGATGTGCTATAGAACCTGTATCCAAACAATCCTGAGCATAAAGATGGTCGTCAGATTGTTCAGCTGGGGCCAAGTTGAGGTCAGGTGAGTTAGGCGACACCTCAACCTTTTCACTAGCGCTGGAAGGCTTGGGCAACTTACTTACTCTGAGCTCCTCTTCCTCTTTTATCTCCAAAGGGCGCTTGCTCTTTGGGATTTCCATTTCAAGACGATAATTTATGTAAGACCACTTGTTTTCTTTACCACAAGAACTAGAAAACACCCTCGAAACTAGGCAGGAACGATCCTCCAACATGTCTCCGCAACTCAACCAAGCTAAAAACAGCAAAATTTCGAACCTAACCCAATCGAAAGCCTTCTTTCCTTCTCACCAGAGTTCAAAGCCAAAAACAAACAATCGCAGCCCCGATTGCTCAAATACTCGGTCAAAATACGAGAGAAAACCTATTAAAATGAGGGGGAAAAAAGTATGATTTTCTTTCTTCAAAAAGCGTGATTGATAAAATCTAAAACCCTTAGTTGTTCGCCACCAATTTCAACACATAAAAAAATTAAAAAAAAAAACAGAAACGGCACTGAAGAGAACTAGAAGAAACGTAATTTTCAGCTACATCTCAAACACAAACAGATATGAATCCAAACAACAACAATCCAGATTGCGCAAAACGTGAGAAAAAATCCAATCTTTTCATCAATTTTGCATGAAACAAATCCGTTAACAAAGGGACAGAGCCAGAAAATAAAACAGAGATAAATAAAAAAATTTAGATCTCTAAAATCAAATCAAAACAAAAAGATTAATTCGCACGATTTTCACGGCAAGAACCTAAATCTGAAGCTGTAGAAATGATCAAATTTAAAATTTTGATTCGTAACTACAAAAATCAATAACTAATCAATTAGATCTGGCCATTGGTACTGTGCATAAACAGTTTCCTTCACTTATTTTCAAATACAAGAAAAGAAGAAAGTAGGCAAACGAGAGAGAGAGAGAGAGAGGGAAAGAAGAAGAAGTAATACAAGAGACTTACGGAATGGATAAAAAGAAAGAGGATTTGATTGGGATTTTAAGATTAACAATCCATATCTCTCATGCTATTTCTGTTCTTCGCCTTCATGGCTCTCTCATTCTTCTTCTTCTTCTTCTTCTTCTTCTTCTTCTTCTTCCTCTCTCTCTCTCTCCCTCCCACCGCAAACCAGCGAGCTCCTGTTTGGGCTTCACAGCAAAATCTATGGGGGGTCCTCAGTCCCTGTTTATATGTATCTCTGTCTTTATAAACATAAATAATAAATAGAAATAATAAATATATATATATATATATATATTTTTATAAATAGTCTTATCTAACGATAATTATTATTACTTCAGTTAAGAGATTAAGAGATTTTGGTGCAATAAATTATTATTAATCAACTGTGTAAAAAATTTTAATATTCTTTAAAAATAAAATACGTTCAATTTATTTTTTACTGCATTATTTAGAATTTTGACATATAACTAATTCAACAAAATTTTATTTTAAAAAGAATCAGGTTATGTGATGATTTTATTTTATTTTTTGTATATCGTGTCAAAATTGTGTATAATAGTTCGAACAATAGATAGTCTCAATATAATTTAATAATGATAATTTTTAATTATTATTTTTAATAATTATTATTTTGCAGCTTTTTCGTAGAGCGTTTCTGTAACAGTTAAAACTTTATAGAAAAAAACGCTCGATCTGTCCCTAAAACGACAAAATACGTTCATCGCACGTGACTGCTACTTATTGTGCGTATGACCTTTAATCACGTGTCTTCCTACACTTATTTATTTATTTGTATTTTATTGGCTATTTAGGTATCGTTTGCCATTTTGCATGTTAATTTTTTTGGGTAAAAGGTACTAATACCCCCTTAAGTTTGACAAACCTCTCTTTAGGTTTCAAAAACTTAAAAGAGGTTTCAAAAATTTTATGTACCTTTTCTAATATTTGAAAAACAATCTTTTGCGAGTTATAAGTGTTTTAAAAATCAAATGTCACGAAAATGTACGTAAAATATTTGAAACTTCAAAAAATTGGTGCGAAAATTTTGAAATCTTAGGTAATGTCAACTTCTCTTGTTATTGGGATGCCAATATTATCTTATATGTATTTTTATCGGTCATTACTTCTCTATTCTATACTTCATTGATTCTTGCATATCTATTTTTGTCAACTTTTTTCATATTTTCAAGTTCATAGTTGTTGCTTCCCTCCATATTTTGATGTATACATGTCTCTCATGATTTCATTTATTCTTCGTCAATTATTAATTTTATTTTTCCTATTTCGATGCGGCTCAACAATATATTTCTCACATTATCTACGTTTCTTTATATTCCCAAGTTTAAACATGTTTCCCCTTTCAAATTTTGGCGCATTTCTATATTTGTTAGCCTACAAATAATTCAGAATAGCAAAATAGTAAGAATTAGTGATATTAAAAGAAGAGCATTGGCATCTATTTGTGCAGTAATTGCAAATTATAAAAGGAAAGTGATTTTTGTATATTCATTTGAGACCCATATTATATTTGGTTATATAATAGGCGAGAGTTATAATTCATATCGTATTCTCTTTCCAAGTTTCGTAAAATTTGAACTTAGACCTAAAAATAAATGTTCTGAACTTCAAACATGATAGTATCCTTTAGGCATACAATAACTTTCCATCAATAGAATTTTCTTTTCCAAAATGGAATTATTTCCGCAATATTCTAACAATTTTTATTAACAAGTTCAAGCTACTAATTTTTGGCAATATATTCCTCATCTAACAAATCATGATTTTCCCTTTTTTCATTGTTTACTTGAATATGTAATCTTAATCTTTTTATATCGGTTAGCCACAAATTTCAATTAATGAAATTTGGCAATGCCGTAAAAATGTTTAATTGACAAATAAATGCTAATTCAAATGTGGGACGAGGGGCGTTGCTCTTTTTGTTTTTCACAATTTTCTTAAAATGTAGTGGATTTTTATAAGTACATTTGTATGCTAATTAAAGGAAGTGAAGTTTTTTTAATAGCATTATTATTAACCCTTTTTAAAATTTATTGTTACTTAATCATGCAATGAATCAAGTTGCATTGTAATAAAAGAATTTTACGAACGTGTTAGCTAAATATAAAAAATTTGTAGAAATTCAACCATTAGATTAAGGGTTGTTTGGTATCATTATCAAAATTATGAAAATAAAAACTAAAACTAGAAATAGAAATTAAAATTTGAAAACTAATAACTTGTTTGTATTATATTTTTAAAATTACAAAAAAAAATTAGAATGAGATAAAATAAATGTTCATTTTTGTCTTTGAATCGAATGAAAATTTAAAAAATATATATATGGTTAAAAATAATAAAAGTACAAAATACTGCAAATTAAAATCAAGTTTACGAAACAATTGAAAACCACAAAATTAATTTTTAATTTTTTTGTAAACAACTGAAAATTGAAAATAAAAATAGAAGATTGACAACTGACAACATAAACAAACATGTTTTCAAAATTCGTTTTTGTAAGAAAGAAACGAAAATAGAAAATAAGAAACATAAAAGACACCAAAAAACATTGTGCTTGTGTGTGTGTGTGTGCTGGCGTGTGTAGTTGCTCTAACAACAAAAGTAAAGAAATTTTCAATATATATTTTTGCATATTATTTTTAAAAATCCATTATTTTATAAAAAATAGAATTAAAATAAAAATTTAAATAGTGAATAAATTAACAAATTGACAAATCTATAAATAAATGCACTAACAAACGATTTTATCATTTTCTGCTCACTCCTCCCGATAAACATTAAAAATCTTTCAGTAATGGCTAAAAATCTCAAGGTGCAAATAATCATGTGATCACGTGAATGTGTATGAGGTGCGCTACACCAAGAGTGTCATGGCTTGCACGCATGTGCCCCGAAGAGTTCGCTGGCATCTTTTTGTAACGCTTATATGACATTACAAAAAAAAAAAAAACATAAAAAATTTTATTTCTATTTTCACTAATCAAATTTAAATCTAATCTAACAATGAGTAGCTCCTAATTAATGTAGTCAAAATTTTACATTTATATTTAATATTTTATGAGGGCGATTGCATTCATCAATAGCACGTACTATCCAATACTAGAAAGTGCCCATGTCACTGAACTTGATAATGCACATGTGCTAGCAATTTATTATCGTGTGAATGTATATATGTTACTCGTCCATAAACACATATGTGTTGAGTTAATTTTTTTTTTTAGTTTAAATGAAATTCTTTTATATTTCTAAAATTAAGACTTTGTTTGACCCCTCTGTAACTTTTAAAAAAGAAACGTTAAAAAAAATTAATTCAAATTGTTGCAAAAAATTGTTCAGTAGAAGTTGTAAGAAAGAAAATAATAACTTTAAGTGTTAAATAAAAAAAAAAACTATAAGTTACCTAAAGACATTCAAATTATAACTTTTAATAATTCTCTACAAAATTAAAATTTAATTTTTACTTACCGCATTATGTATAACATTTACTTTAAAAAAAAAATCAAATTCACCCTAAGTTGTTGTGCAAATGTGTTCAACAACGGAATGAATTTATTCACATATATGAACTAGAAAACAAGATGCATAACCAAAAGGTAAAAATAAATAAATAAAAGTAATAGTGTTGTGTTAAAACAGAAATAGAAGCTTAAAAGAAGTAATATTGACCTCATAATTTTGATATTTAAAAAAATATGTCTCATATGGTTCAATTTTTGTGGGGGATAGAAGGGAAAAACCAAAGCATTGAAATAGGGGATTAGGTTTGTGTAATAGCACAAATTGAGCCTCCATCTTGGAATTAGAGGCTGAACACAAGCAAGCTTGTATTGCTTGCTCCATGAATAAATTGAGGGAGCAATTCAATTTTCACTTAATAAGAGAATAAACTCAAATTGTCTATAATTGCTCAAAGCATCCTGCTCAATAGAAATTAAACACCTTTTAAGAAATTCAGAAATCATGATAAGAGTTTTAAGTTAGGATCTTATGTCTGCTCACCTCAGAAGTGAAGAATAATGGAAATCGGGGAACATAATGAAGGGAGATTGGACTCATATTAGATAGGAGAGAGAGAGAGAGAGAGAGAGAGAGAAAGAATTAAAGGTAATTAAAGAGAAAGGGGTAATAAAATGACCAATGGCAAAAGTAACATCCTATTGATCACATTTTGCATATGTTTAATAATGTCTTTTAGATATTTTTATTACCAACGTGTTGACTTTTTAAGTTCGATCTCTATTTTGATGCTGACAAAGTATTAGTATCTTATGTGTGTTTAACTATGTGAACAGGTGTAACGACCTACTTAACTCCCATATATATTTTTTTTTTCATATCATAATATAATAAAAACTAATATAACAAACTCAGCATATCATAATCAACTTGAACCTGTGGGTACCAGAGATACATCAGAAGTATAGTACAGAAACCTAAGTAGCAGGAAACATAGAATTATAAACATCTTATAATACCATATACACAACACCAGTCATCACAATACCAGAGTTACTGCATCCATTGTATTTATTTTTACAATCTAAAAGAAGTCCTAGGGTCATTTACCACAAAATCCATCTGACCCTACCAAAACACCTACCCTTCAAAAAGGCAGACCAACTGTAACCACCTCAAGGTAGCTTTATCCGCTCTCCTATCAGGGGTTTCTGAAATGTTCATTTAATTCGGGGTGAGACACCTCTCAATAAGGGAAATAATAAACTAATATCAGCGTGTGGTAACATGAGTTTTTCCGTATTATACATAAATCATAAACAAACATATTTAGTAAATTGTCTGTATCATATCTGGGAAAACATACATAATCATCACATGGTAGAACATACTGGATTTCTACAAACATAATTCATCTCATATATCAATAATACGAAAATAACCTGGAAGGTTAGCTGGCTGGTGTCATGTATTACCCCCACATGACTGGGTTGTGTGGCCCGAAGGTGGGACCTGACAATGGCTGGCCGACCACTGGCAAGTCAAAAGTACAGTCTGTAAGTATAATGGGTCTGCTAGACCTTGTCCGTACACCAAGGGCGCCAACACTTCAATAACCACATTGACTATTCATCCTCACATTGCCCCGTACGACAGCGATAACACTAATATCATGATGATCATGATCACATAGCAACGGTACTGTGCACGTGTAAGTCTAAACCAAGCCAACTAGAATCTGATGACATATAACATAAATTCAAACAGTGATACATGCTATTTCTTAATAATAATTAACAAGTTAATAACATCATAACATTTTGCATATATAATGTGAAAATCATTAGCTTGTACGCCGGCATTTCATATTTTACCATTCACGGCCCGTATGCCGTATTATAAATCAGATAAAATTGTTGGCTCGTACGCCGTCATATCCTATTCATAGCTCGGCCCATACGCCGACATATCACATAAAACCCTCGGCCCATACACCGGTATATCATATCAAAGCTCTCGAACCATACGCTGATATATCATTTAAAAATCCTTGGCCTGTACGCCGTTATTTCATTTAAAAATCTTTTGTATCATTTCAGCATTTTCCCAGAAACAGTAATTCATAATACTTACTACTCATGTCACACAAAATGGATATTACACATATTTAAAACATATTGTCATTTACAACAGTATTTTCCAAACATAATGCTAATATATATATATATATATATATATATATATATATCCATTTTTCCTGAAATTAAATGTTGTAAGATTATACATATATTTTCGTAAAAACAACTAGCTTAGTTGATCCGCTTACCTAATTCCTAAAAAAGCCCCTAAAACAATCGATCCAACACCTGCTAGGTTTCCCGTTCAACACCTTGAAAATAACATTTCCCAGAACTAAACTTCAGTATTTCTTCGTATATAACATTTCATATAACTATGGTAAAGCCAAATTCCAAATAAAAAGTCTTACCTTGAATCTGGGATGAATTTTAAGCTCGTCCTACCGACGATCGACTCCTGCAGATATGTAGAGAACTTCCTCAGAAGTGTCGTGGTGGCCTTGGATCGTCAATCCGGTGAAGAACAGATCCAAAAATTAAAAGAGAAGGATGGGAAACCAAAGAGGAGAGAGCGAGAGAACGCTTTCGGCGCATGAAATTTTGGCAAAAGTTGAAGTTTAAGCCTATTTATACACTGGCTTTTGTCGACGAGCCACCACCTCATCAACGAGGTCAAGAAGGCAATTCATCGATGAACTCTCCCCTCGTCAACGAAATTCAGAATTACCAAAACATCCTCTCGGTATTTTCTCGTCAACGAGATACGTCCCCATCGGCGAGACCCTCATGTGCTCTCATCGACGAATTCCCTGTGTTCATTGACGAGGCCCTATATCATTTTCTTCCCTTTTCTTCTTTTATTATTTAAATACTATAATTTTTCTAGGTCACTACATTCTCCCCTCCTTATAAAATTTCGTCCTCGAAATTTGGTATTCATGTAATTCATCATCCTTTAAGAGCAAAACGATCTACTTATCTTATTACTTACCCTCACTTATGACGGAGGAATACCGTGGTTACATTCCAAGTCCTGGGAGATTACATATACAAAAGAAAATTCCCCCAAAACCAAAATACTACTAACTAATTAAACTATTGCATGTACCTGTAAAAGAATTATTACCTAACTACTTACATTTTACCCGGTTAAACTGCTTGGAATAATTGCGGATACTTCTGCCTTATCTGTTCCTCGGATTCCCAAGAAGCCTCTTTTATCGCGTGATTTCTCCACAAAACTTTTACCAGAGGAATCTTCTTATTACGTAACTCTTGTACTTTCCTATTCAGAATCTGTATTGGTACCTCCTCATAAACTAATGAATCGTTAAGCTCTAATTCACCATAACTGATAATATGAGAAGGGTATGGGACGTATTTCCTTAACATAGAAATGTGAAATACGTCGTGCATCCTGGATAGCACAAGTGGTAAAGCTAACCTATAGGCAACCGACCCCACTTTATCTAGAATCTCAAATGGGCCAATAAACCTAGGGCTAAGCTTACCCTTCCTTCTGAACCTCATAACCCCTTTTAATGGAGCTATCTTCAAAAATACATGATCACCAAAATCAAATTCCAAATTCCTGCGGCGATTATCAACATAATTCTTCTGTCGGCTATGAGCTACACTAATTCTATCTCTGATGAGTCGAACCTTATTGTACGCCTACTGCACAAGCTTTGGTCCCATAGCTCAACGCTCACCCATATCATCCCAATATAATGGAGAACGGCATTTCCTACCGTACAGTGCCTCAAATGGTGTCATACCAATACTGGCCTGATAACTTTTATTATGTGCGAACTCCACCAGCGGCATAAATTGAGTCCAACTACCCCCAAAGTCCAGTACGCACGCTCGAAGCATATCTTATAATATCTGTATCGTTCTCTCAATCTATCCGTTTGACTGAGGATGAAATGTTGTACTAAAAGACAACTGAGACCCTAAAGCCTCCTACAAGCTTTTCCAGAAACATGATGTGAAACACGGGTCTCGATCTGACACAATAGATACTGGCACCCCGTGAGAACGAACTATCTCTTGAATGTAAATCTCCGCCAAATAGTTAAGGGAGTAGCTGATCTTGATAGGAAGGAAATGGGCGGTCATAGTCAATCGATCTACAATTACCTAAATCGCATTCTGGCCATGCGACATCGTTGGCAGTCCTTACACAAAATCCATAAATATATGATCCCACATCCACTCTGGGATAAATAATGGCTGTAACTGCCCCTCCGGCCTCTGGTACTCAGTTTTTATTTGCTGATGCGTCAAACACTAGGCTACATACTCAGCAATTTTTTTTTTCATTCCACACCACTAATAAGACTCGCGTAGATCTCTATACATTTTCGTACTACCAGGGATGAATTGTGAACAAAGATCTGTGAGCCTCTTCTAAAATGGTCTTCTTGATATCAGCATCGACTTGAATACATAATCTGGAACGGAACCGCAAAGTCCCGTCATTTGCGATACTAAACTCCTCTTCCTAACCACTCTATACTCTGACCATCACCTCTGCTAATTTTGGGTCTTCCTTCTGAACAACTTTAATATTTTCCTGCAGAGTAGGTTGCACTACTAAACTAGCAATACAAACTCAGGAATCACTCTCAATCAACTCTATACCAAGTCTCTCCAGATTCATCATGATCGGATACTGTATCTCCATAGCCACCAACGCTGGTTTCATAGACTTCCTGCTCAAAGCATCAGTTACCACACTTGCTTTCCCTGGATGATAACTGATTGTGTAGTCAAAATCTTTAAAAAGCTTCAACCACCTTCTTTACCTCATATTGAGTTCCTTCTGAGTGAAGAAGTACTTTAAACTCTTGTGGTTGGAGAAGATTTCACACTGTTTGCCGTACAGGTAATGCTTCCAAATTTTTAATGCATGTACTACTGCAGCCAATTCAAGATCATGGGTAGCATAGTTCTTTTTATATTCTTTCAACTACCTAGAAGCATACGCTACCACCTTGTCATGCTCCAAGTTTCATAAAATTTGAACTTAGACCTAAAAATAAATGTTCCGAGCTCCAACCATGACAGTATCCTTTAGGCATACAATAACTTTCCATCAATAGAATTTTCTTTTCCAAAATGGAATTATTTCCGCAAAATTCTAACAATTTTCATTAACAAGTTCAAGCTACTAATTTTTGGCAATATATTCCTCATCTAACAAATCATGATTTTCCCTTTTTTCATTGTTTACTTGAATATGTAATCTTAATCTTTTTATATCTGTCAGCCACAAATTTCAATTAATGAAATTTGGCAATGCCGTAAAAATGTTTAATTGACAAATAAATGCTAATTCAAATGTGGGACGTGGGGCGTTGCTCTTTTTTTTTTTCACAATTTTCTTAAAATGTAGTGATTTTTTTTTTCAGTACATTTGTATGCTAATTAAAGGAAGTGAAGTTTTTTTTAATAGCATTATTATTACCCTTTTCAAAATTTATTGTTACTTAATCGTGCAATAAATCAAGTTGCATTGTATTAAAAGAATTTTACGAACGTGTTAGCTAAATATACAAATTTTGTAGAAATTCGACCATTAGATTAAGGGTTGTTTGGTATCATTATCAAAATTATGAAAATAAAAACTAAAACTAGAAATAGAAATTAAAATTTTAAAACTAATAACTTGTTTATATTATATTTTTAAAATTACAAAAAAATTAAAATTAGATAAAATAAATGTTCATTTTTGTCTTTGAATCGAATGAAAATTTAATATATATATATATATATATATATATGATTAAAAATAATAACAAAATACTGCAAATTTAAATCAAGTTTACAAAACAATTGAAAACCACAAAATTAATTTTTAATTTTTTTGTAAACAACTGAAAATTGAAAATAAAAATAGAAGATCGCCAGCAGACAACATAAATAAACATGTTTTCATAATTTGTTTTTGTAAGAAAGAAACGAAAATAGAAAATAGGAAACATAAAATATACCAAACAAACCCTTAAAATTCTAGACATTGTGTTTGTGTGCGTGCTTGTGTGTGTAATTGCTCTAACAACAAAAGTAAGGAAATTTTCAATATATATTTTTTCATATTATTTTTAAAAATTCATTATTTTATAAAAAATAGAATTAAAATAAAAAATTTAAATAGTGAATAAATTAACAAATTGACAAATCTATAATAAATGCACTGACAAAAGATTTTATCATTTTCTTCTCACTCCTCCCGATAAACATTAAAAATCTTTCAGTAACGGCTAAAAATCTCAAGGTGCAAATATCATGTGATCACGTGAATGTGTATGAGGTGCGTTACACCAAGCGTGTCATGGCTTGCACGCATGTATCCCGAAGAGTTCGCTGGCATCTTTTTGTAACGCTTATACGACATTACAAAAAAAAAAAAAAAAATTAACATAAAAAATTTTATTTCTATTTTCACTAGTCAAATTTAAATCTAATCTAACAATGAGTAGCTCCTAATTAATGTAGTCAAAATTTTACATTTATATTTTATATTTTATGAGGGCGATTGCATTCGTCAATAGTATGTACTATCCAATACTAGAAAGTGCCCATGTCACTGAACTTCCCCAGGAGTGTCGTGGTGGCCTCGGATTGTCAATCCGATGAAGAACGGATCCAGAAATTAAGAGAGAAGGATGGGAAACCAAAGAGGAGAGAGAGAGAGAGAGAGAGAGAGAGAGAGAGAGAGAGAGAGAGAGAGAGAGAGAGAGAGAGAAGGCTTTCTACGCATGAAATTTTGGCAAAAAATGAAGTTTAGACCTATTTGTACATTGGCTTTCATCGATGAGCCACGTCACCTCTTCGACGAACTCTCCCCTCGTCGACGAAATTCAGAATTGACAAAACATCCTCTCTGTATTTTCTCATCGACGAGACACGTCCCCGTCGGCGAGACCCTCGTGTGCTCTCGTCGATGAATCCCCTGTGTTCGTTGACAAGGCCCTGTTTCATTTTCTTCCCTTTTCTTCTTTTATTATTTAAATACTTAATTTTTATGGGTCACTACATTCTCCCCTCCCTATAAAATTTCGTCCTCGAAATTTGGTATTCATGTAATTCATCATCCCTTAAGAGCAAAACGATCTACTTATTTTATTACTTACCCTCACTTATGACGGAGGAATACCGTGGTTACATTCCAAGTCCTGGGAGATTACATATACAAAAGAAAATTCCCCCAAAACCAAAATACTACTAACTAATTAAACTATTACATGTACCTGCAAAAGAATTATTACCTAACTACTTACATTTTACCCGATTAAACTTCTTGGAATAATTGCGGATACTTTTACCTTATCTGTTCCTCGGATTCCCAAGAAGCCTCTTCTATCACGTGATTTCTCCACAAAACTTTTACCAAAGGAATCTTCTTATTATGTAACTCCTGTATTTTTTTATCCATAATCTGTATGGGTGCCTCCTCATAAACTAATGAATCGCTGAACTTTAATTCACCATAACTGAAAATATGAGAAGGGTTTAGGACGCATTTTCTCAACATAGAAAAGTGGAATACATCGTGCATCTTGGATAACACAGGTGGTAAAGCTAACCTATAGGCAATCGGGTCCACTTTATCTAGAATCTCAAATGGGCCAATAAACCTAGGGCTAAGCTTACCCTTCCTCCCGAACCTCATAACCACTTTTAATGGAGCTATTTTTAAAAATACATGATCACCAAAATCAAATTCCAAATTCCTCCGGTGATTATCAACATAACTCTTCTGTCGGCTATGAGCTGCACTAATTCTATCTCTGATGAGTCAAACCTTATTGTACGCCTGTTGCACAAACTCTGGTCCCACAACTTGCCACTCACCCATCTCATACCAATATAAGGGAGAACGACTTTTCCTACCGTACAATGCCTCAAACGGTGTCATGCCAATACTGGCCTCATAACTGCTATTATACGTGAACTCCACTAGCGGCATGAACTGAGTCCAACTACCCCCAAAGTCTAGTACGCACGCTCGAAGCATATCTTATAATATCTATATCGTTCTCTCAGTCTGTTCGTCTGACTAAGGAAGGAATGTCGTACTAAAAGATAACTGAGACCCTAAAGCCTTCTGCAAGCTTTTTGAGAAACGTGACGTGAGACGTGGATCTCCATCCGACACAATAGATATTGGCACCCCGTGAGAACGAACAATCTCTTGAATGTAAATCTTCGCCAAACAGTTAAGGGAGTACCTGATCTTGATAGGAAGGAAATGGGCGGTTTTAGTCAATCGATCTACAATTACCCAAATCACATTTTGGCCATGTGACATCGTTGGCAGTCCTGATACAAAATCTATAGATATATGATCCCACTTCCACTCTGAGATAAATAATGTCTGCAATTGCCCTGTCGGCCTCTGGTACTCAGCTTTTATTCGCTGACACGTCAAACATTGGGCTACATACTCAGCAATTTCTTTCTTCATTCCACTCCACCAATAAGACTCTCGTAGATCTCTATACATTTTCGTACTACCGGGATGAACTATGTACAAAGATCTGTGAGCCTCCTTTAAAATGGTCTTCCTGATATCAGCATCGGCAAGAATACATAATCTGGAACGGAACCACAAAACCTCGTCATCTGCGATACTAAACTCCTCTTCTTAACCACTCTGTACTCTGACCATCACCTCTGCTAATTCTGGGTCTTCCTTCTGAGAAACTTTAATCTTTTCCTGTAGAGTAGGTTGCACTACTAAAATGGCAATACAAACTCAGGAATCACTCTCAACCAACTCTATACCGAGTCTCTCCAGATTTATCATGATCGGATACTGTATCTCCATAGTTGCCAACACTAGTTTCGTAGACTTCTTGCTCAAAGCATCAGTTACCACATTTTCTTTCCTTGGATGATAACTGATTGTGTAGTCAAAATCTTTAAAAAGCTTCAACCACCTTCTTTACCTCATATTGAGTTCCTTCTGAGTGAAGAAGTACTTTAAACTCTTGTGATCGGAGAAGATTTCACACCTTTTTCCGTATAGGTAATGCCTCCAAATTTTCAATGCATGTACTACTGCTGCCAATTCAAGATCATGGGTAGAGTAGTTCTTTTCATATTTTTTCAACTGCCTAGAAGCATACGCTGCCATCCTATCATGCTCTAAGTTTCGTAAAATTTGAACTTAGACCTAAAAATATATTTTCTGAGCTCCAACCATGACATTATCCTTTAGGCATACAATAACTTTCCATCAATAGAATTTTCTTTTCCAAAATGGAATTATTTCCGCAAAATTCTAACAATTTTCATTAACAAGTTCAAGCTACTAATTTTTGGCAATATATTCCTCATCTAACAAATCATGATTTTCCCTTTTTTCATTGTTTACTTGAATATGTAATCTTAATCTTTTTATATCTGTCAGCCACAAATTTCAATTAATGAAATTTGGCAATGCCGTAAAAATGTTTAATTGACAAATAAATGCTAATTCAAATGTGGGACGTGGGGCGTTGCTCTCTTTTTTTTTCACAATTTTCTTAAAATGTAGTGATTTTTTTTTTTTCAGTACATTTGTAGGCTAATTAAAGGAAGTGAAGTTTTTTTTAATAGCATTATTATTACCCTTTTCAAAATTTATTGTTACTTAATCTTGCAATAAATCAAGTTGTATTGTATTAAAAGAATTTTACGAACGTGTTAGCTAAATGTAAAAATTTTGTAGAAATTCGACCATCAGATTAAGGGTTGTTTGGTATCATTATCAAACTTATGAAAATAAAAACTAAAACTAGAAATAGAAATTAAAAATTTAAAACTAATAACTTGTTTATTATATTTTTTTTAAAAAAATAGAATCAGATAAAATAAATGTTCATTTTTGTATTTGAATCGAATAAAATTTAAAATATATATATGATTAAAAATAATAACAAAATACTGCAAATTTAAATCAAGTTTACGAAACAATTGAAAACCACAAAATTAATTTTTAATTTTTTTGTAAACAACTGAAAATTGAAAATAAAAATAGAAGATTGACAACTGACAACATAAACAACCATGTTTTCATAATTCGTTTGTGTAAGAAAGAAACGAAAATAGAAAATAAGAAACATAAAAGATACCAAAAAACATTGTGCTTGTGTGTGTGTGCTCGCGTGTGTAGTTGCGCTAACAACAAAAGTAAAGAAATTTTCAATATATATTTTTTCATATTATTTTTAAAAATTCATTATTTTATAAAAAATAGAATTAAAATAAAAAATTTAAATAGTGAATAAATTAACAAATTGACAAATCTATAAACAAATGCACTAACAAAAGTTTTTATCATTTTCTGCTCACTCCTCCCGATAAACATTAAAAATCTTTCAGTAACGGCTAAAAATCTCCAGGTGCAAATATCATGTGATCACGTGAATATGTATGAGGTGTGTTACACCAAGAGTGTCATGGCTTGCACGCATGTGTCCCGAAGAGTTTGCTGGCATCTTTTTGTAACGCTTATATGACATTACAAAAAAAGAAAAAAAAATTAACATAAAAAATTTTATTTTATTCTCACTAGTCAAATATAAATCTAATCTAACAATGAGTAGCTCCTAATTAATGTAGTCAAAATTTTACATTTATATTTTTTATTTTATGAGGGCGATTGCATTCGTCAATAGTATGCACTATCCAATACTAGAAAGTGCCCATGTCACTGAACTTGATAATGCACATGTGCTAGCAATTTATTATCGTGTGAATGTATATATGTTACTCGTCCATGCACACATATGTGCTAAGTTAATTTTTTTTTAGTTTAGATGAATTTCTTTTATATTTCTAAAATTAAGACTTGGTTTGACCCCTCCGTAACTTAAAAAAAAAAAACGTTAAAAAAAGTTAATTCAAATTGTTGCAAAAAATTGTTCAGTTCGAGGCGAAAAGAAGTTGTAAGAAAGAAAATAATAACTTTAAGTGTTAAATAAATAAAAAAAAACTATAAGTTACCTAAAGACATTCAAATTATAACTTTTAATAATTCTCTACAAAATTAAAATTTAATTTTTACTTACTGCATTATGTATAACATTTACTTAAAAAAAAAATCAAATTCACCCTAAGTTGTTGTGCAAATGTGTTCAACAAAGTAATGAATAAGGTAAAAATAAATAAATAAAAGTAATAGTGTTGCGTTAAAACTGAAATAGAAGCTTAAAAGAAGTAATATTGACCTTATAATTTTGATATTTAAGAAAATATATGTCTCATTAGGTTTGTGTAATACCACAAATTGAGCCTCCATCTTGGAATTAGAGGCTGAACACAAGCAAGGTTATATTGCTTGCTCCATGAATAATTGGAGGGAGCAATTCAATTTTCACTTAATAAGAGAATAAGCTCAAATCGTCTATAATTGCTCAACGCAACCTGCTCAATGGAAATTAAACACCTTTTAAGAAATTCAGAAATCATGATAAGAGTTTTAAGTTAGGATCTTATGTCTGCTCACCTCAGAAGTGAAGAATAATGGAAATCGGGAACATAATGAAGGGAGATTGGACTCATATTAGAGAGAGAGAGAGAGAGAGAGAGAGAGAGAGAGAGAGAGAGAGAGAGAGAGAGAGAGAGAGAGAGAGAGAGAATTAAAGGTAATTAAAGAGAAAGGGGTAATAAAATGACCAATGACAAAAGTAACATCCTATTGATCACATTTTGCATATGTTTAATAATGTCTTTTTTACAATTTGTTACATAGATATTTTTATTACCAACGTGTTGACTTTTTAAGTTCAATCTCTGTTTTGATGCTGATAAAGTACTAGTATCTTATGTGTGTTTAAGTATGTGAACAAGTCTAAATTTCAGTGCGTATAAGATAAAAGGACTTGAAAGCCAGAAAAAACTCTAAGATCATATGTATCTGGCGTATTCCATGAAGACACACGAATAAGAAGATTAAAGTCATTTGTTCTTATTGTAAAATGCATTTTGTTTTATATTTTGGGTCTCTAATATTTGCGTACATTGCATTATAAGAATTAAATGCTCAAGACCATAGTTTGATCGTAGGGATCACCTTCGTTTGACCGACGTCGAATTTTTGGGGTAACTCTCAAGAGGCCTTAGAATGACCATAGGAATCATCACCCACATAACCCAAAATGTCTTATGCTTAGTCACACTAGGTTGATGAAGCACAGAGACCAAAATAGGACTTAAATGCATATTTTTAGTGGTCTAGGTCGACCGAATCCAAAGCTATATAAAGGTTTCAGTCGACCGAACTAAAGTGAACACTTTGACTTTGTTTGGTCGACTATGACAAAATGAACGTGACACTTATGATCGGCCAAATCCCCACGTTCCTGACACCCCCCCATACACTCGGTCGACCAAATTTGTTAATTCATTTGGATACGATCGACCGAACCTATGAAGGTGGTCAACTGAACCTGGCTCGGTCGACCGAACCTCGAAGGGTCTAAAAATTGCCTTGAGACGGTCAACCATATTTCCAATTCAAAATTGACTTGGTCGACCGAACACAGTACTACAGTCGATTGAATCTTGAAAATGGTTGACCGAACCTCTCGGGTTAGTAAAATTTTTACCACAGTAAATCAGGGTTAATTTTCATTAAACTCAAAAAAATACCCAACATGTCCCCAATAGTTATATTTTTCCCCCACTTTATATATGCCTCATCATTTGTCATCATTACATAGTGATTAGGGTTTTAGATTAGCTAATTTTTCTTTGAAAATTTTATTGGGCTAAATCCTTCATACTCCCATATTTTTCAACCTTATTGCAAAAATATCTCTTTCATACTCATTTAACTACTTATTCTTGAAAGAGTTTATTTCATCTCATTCATCTTACAAGCTAAATCTCTCTCACACTTGCATTTGTCTATGTATTGATTTTTTAGAGTAAGCTTATGGTTTTTCCCATAGTATTTTATGTATAGATATTGTATTGGGAAAAACTCTTCACTGGCTTAGGAACTCGCATCCTTATTGCAAGTTTCATAAGCTTGCTTTGTGCTTTGACAAAAATATTTTTAGTAAGTCCCTAATATTTATAGTACTAGATATTTGAAAATTACTACTATGATAATTGTTTAGGGTTATAGAGATTCTTTGAATACTTATATTGAAAATATATTATTTTGAAATCAAAGATCTCACTCTCACATACACGTATTGATATACATATTGTTGAGAGTGAACACATTGGTTAACAAAATCTCACTTGAGCTTAATATTCTATCATTTGTGAGTGCATTAATTTCATTGTACATACCGATACATATCAGCTTGTATTAGGAGCATTTACTTGAACGTAAATTTTTCATATATGTTGTATTCTCGACGTATGATCGGAAGAGGGAGACTAACTCTATGAATAGTCCTGGCCTAATTCAGACCTGGTTAAGAGAAGTACGTGCACCATCCTGGTAAGGTGTTGTAAACGGTGTCGCTCCACCCGTGAAGTGAGCAACTAATGGAATCCTTGAGTTGTGGCTTAAGGCAGGGACGTAGGCAGTATTGACTAAACCCCGATAACATATCTTGTGCACACTTTTCAATTTCCGCACTTTAAATTTCAGCACATGTATGTTTTATATTTGATTCATTATATGGTTTACATGTGTTTAATTATTTGATTATTTGATCGGGCTTATGATTACATAGAAAGACCCTAAGTTTGTGCAATATTGTTTTGTGGAATATGAATTGACCTAGGCATAAATTTTTAAAATTTCAATTGTTGACCTTATAGGTCATATCCCATTTTGATTATGATAAATACTCTGGTATTTAAGGGTTGATGAGTTTGTGTGTAGGATTAATTGAAAGTTTCATATGGTGCACGTGGACTTGAAAGAAATTGAAGACCCAAAATATTTATTTGTTGTATTTCAATTAAGTTTTATTTGGGTCTATGAATATTTAAATTCTAATGGTCTATAATAATTACTGCATTGCATTCATGATGGGACAGATAAGCTCAAAGACTTTAGATTGACCATAGGTCCAAAGATATTGCATGAAAAAGGCCCCACATATCTTAGAAGTAATTATCATGAAGAATAGGGGTGACTTCTAAATAAAAAGAGGACCTAAACTGAAAATTTTTTATGGTCGGTCGACCGAACCAAAATACACTAAGCACTTTGGTCAACCGAACCTATCCAGGGTCAAAAAGTTGACCATTTATAAAATGAACTGCAACGTCCTGGTCGACCGAACTACAAGTTGTAAAATGGCTCGGTCGACCGAACGTTCAAACTTCGGTCAACTGAACTTAGCGCGGTCAACCGAACCTTGGAGGTTTTGAAATCGCCTCAAGCCTGGTTGACCATCTTCTCAGTTCAAATACACCCTAGTCGATCGACTTGAGCAACCTGATCGACTGAACCTCAAAAGTGGTTGACCGACCCTCTCGGGTTGCTTGAATTTTACCAAGGTTAAAATGTGGTTATTTTTATTAACCATACTTAAACCTTTTCCAAAATTCCCTCCGGGTCCCCAACGGTTCAAATTTTTGGAAACTCTATATATATCCCTTCATTTGTGCAGATTAGGGGTGATTAGCAAAATAAGATTATCAAAAATCCTCTAAATCTTTTTATACTCACATTTGTCATACTACATATTATTCAAGCCAAATTTTCACACTCTCTTTGATTCATCTTTGCAAAACCATCTTCGATAAAGAGAGCGTTTATTGTATTCTCTTCATTTGCATTATTGTTGCAACTTGAAGAGTGAATATACTTGTGTGCTTTATACATTATTTTAAAGCTAGCATACTCTCTCATCTATTATTGTTGAAATTATTTTTTAGAGAGTTAGTTTGAGTTGATCCCAGATTATTTCATTGATAAATATTATCTTGGGATAGCTCTTTTCAGCTTGAGAATCTTGGCACCTTTGTTGCAAGATTCAAAGGCTAGTGTTTGTGCTTATTGCAAAAATAATTTTTTAAAAGCTAATCTTCACTATCTCCTAAGTTCATTACTGAAGATATTTTTGTGGAGATAAAGATAGTTGAAGTATAAATCTTTGAAATATGTTTTATTGACTCCAGTTTGTTTAAATCAAAGATAAATCTTTACAGTAACTCTTATATTACTTGATTGATATATTCTTTTGAGAGATTAAGGTCATAGATCCTAATCTCTATTGTGCTTAATATTGAAAACATCTTTGTTGAGATATTTGATTAGGATGTTAGAAAGTCCTTTGATCATTTATTGATTATAATATCTTGAATCAAAGGTACTACTCTCACATATGCACATTGACATACACATTGTTGAGAGTTAAACATTGGTTAACAAAATCTCACTTGAGCTTAATATCCTATCATATGTAAATACACTAGTTGATTGAGCATAGTGGTGCATATATTCTTCGTGTAAGAAACACATTTGTTTGTAGGCAAATTTGATTATCAGTTGTATTCCAGGCGTGGGCCTGAAGAGGGAGACTTGCCCTGTGAAAAGTCCCGAACTAGTTCAAACCCGATTAAGAGAACTAGGTGCACCATCCTGGTAAGGTGTTGTAAATGGTGTTGCTTCACCCGTAAAGTGAGCCTTTAGTGGAATCCTCTTGCTTATGAGCTTGAGGCAGGGACGTAGACAGTATTGGCCAAACCCTGATAACATATCGTGCATGTACTTTATATTTTCGCAATTTATTTTCTGCACTTTCTTTTTCAACACATGTATGTTGTATGCCTGATTCATTATATGCTTCACATGTGTTGATTGGGTTTAAGATTATTTAGACATGCCCTAGGTTATGGTTATACTATTGCTGGAATTTAGTTGAACTTAGGCATAAATTTTTAATTACCCAATCCACCCCACCTCTTGGGAATACACCAATTCCAACACCAATTCACCCCCCTCTTAAGAATACACCAATTCTAACACAATGTTAATCAACTATCATCTTAATTTTTGAGATCATAAAATTCCCTAGACCAATTTCTCGTCCTTAATCAATATGAATTATAAATATATCCTCCTAAAATGGCCAAATTCGTATATTCCTCCATTATCACCTTTAACTTTTTGTTAAAATTACATTAGCTTAATTTTAGAAATTGAGAGATATTCTTTCCTGTATATATTTAGGTGATTTATAATCCCTTCAATTAAAAGAATTAGTTAAGATCATTATTTTAGTTTCCTGCAATTTAGGATCTTGATTTACTCTTGTAAACTTAGTCCATTTTGACTATCGAAAATGAACTGCAAAAGACACAATTTTTTTGAAAACTTATTTTTTCATGGTATCAAAGCAATGATCTTGTTGCCTCTATATACCATTTTCGCCTACTCTGATCACACTATGTCTACATCTGCGATTGATTTCGTAGATCCTTTTTTTTCTCCATACTTCTGATCATCCTGGCATGATTCTTGTTCCAAAAGTCTTAAATGGAACCAATTATACTATGTGGAAGATATCTATGATGGTGAGCATCAGTGCTAAAAATAAACTGGGGTTCTACAAAGGAATAATTTCCACTCGAGATGAAAACAATCCAAAATACTCTTTATGGCAGCGCTGCAACGATATGGTG
This sequence comes from Malania oleifera, assembly GCF_029873635.1. Lineage (NCBI taxonomy): Eukaryota > Viridiplantae > Streptophyta > Magnoliopsida > Santalales > Ximeniaceae > Malania > Malania oleifera. Next base: position 68,868,846 of record NC_080428.1, read on the forward strand.
CTTTCCTGGATATTTAACTCTCTAATTCAGGAGCTTACAAATAGCGTACTCTGCTGGAACACCTTTAGAGATTTGGATAGATCTTCATGAACAATTCTCTTAAGGTGATTTTTCCTATCATTATCAGACTCAGTGATCTTTTGTTGAATTGAAACAAAATCAAGAATCAATTTTTTCTTACTATAAAAAGATGAAAATGTTGTGGGATGAGCTAACAACTTGCTGTAGTGATCCAAAAAAAAAAGTAATTAATTAAATAAAGTAGTAATAATAATAAATTAAATTATATAATATAATATAGTAATATATTAATATAATATAATATATAATTATTATATATGTTAAAGGTTATTATATATATATATATATATATATATATATATATATATATATATATATATATACACAATATAAGCTTGAAGGATAAAAAAATCCTTCGGGGAGTTACATTTCTTGTAGAGAGGCCCCACCCCAGACTTCTCTCATTGTCTCCTCCGTCCTCCTCCTCTCTCACCTCAATTTTTTCGACAAATATTTGACCGATCGGAAAATTGAAGATATCGTTGGGTTCCTATCTCTACCACCAACATTTCTACCTAAGCGGATTTGTCGTGAGAGCGACGTAGGCACAACTCCTGGAGAAAGGTATACTCCCTCTTTTTCCTTAATTTTTCCTTAGATCTTCAGCTAAATCGACGATCGGGCACCACCACGGGGTCCTAATCTCGATCATCGTCATTTTGGCCGGAGCAAATTTTCAATTTGGGGATCCTAGGCACCACTCCAAAGCGAGAGTGGGATTTAGGGAATTAAGGAAATTGGTAATTTTTTGGAGTTTAATTGTTATTTGAAATTTATGGGCCTAGGAAATATTAAAATAGTATTTTATTTAGGGTTGATTTGATTAAATTAGGGTTATTGAATTAAGGTTTGGGTGAGCGTCGTAGGCATCGTTTTGGGATCCCTACTACCGTAGTTCAAGAAATCGGGTAAGGGGAATATATTAAATCAGGATTTTTGAGGAAATAACTGGTGAAAAAAAAAATGAAAATTTTATGTATATATGTATATGATTTTCATGTGGAGTCTGAAATGCCAACCATTTGAATTGTAAATTTCTAAGCCTAGGGCTGTGTTACTAGATATTATTTGCAAAAATGGAAAGTTGAAATGGCAAATTTTCTGGTTAATTGTGTAAGAAATTAAATGTATATTTTCAGTATATGAACGATGAATGTGGGTTGGCTATTTTATAGTAAACGTATGAATATATGTTGTTAAATTGTATGACATGAGTAAATGAAGTTTATATGTTGAACTATGATATACTTATGAGATGCAGGAAATACTAGAAATGTATTAAGAAATAAATGTGATATGATTTATTTTGCATGTGTTTGATAATGTTAAATTACAATGTATGGTTTGAGAACTCCGGTGGACCTGGAAAAGGGCACAGTACTGTTGCGAATATGCATGGAGCGCTAGTGCACCCACACGTCTTAGATAGAGTGTGGAGATGGGATGGTCGATTGTGTTGGGGAAGGGTAGTGTTCCCTTAGAATCTAGACCAGTGTGGGAACGACCAACCGTACCTACAGACTGTAGAATGTGGTTGATTTAACTCTAGAGGGCCAACTAGGTTTAAGTTCAGCCTTCGGGCCGCACAACCCGTCATGGGGTGGAAGCATGATTAGGATTTATCATCGGTATAAGGGTTTCTAAACGCATAATTGTAAGTTTAACCATGGATAATATGAGAACAATGGATATAGAAATAGCAGTTATGGAAGCAATGGATATAAGAACAGTAGACAGAAATGACATGAAAATAGAATATGTGAAAACAGACATGAGTATAGAAAGGAATGATGAATGTGACACATGAATATAGAATATGAAAGTGAATGTAATGAATGACACAATGATAACAACATAAAGAGTAATGTAGTAAGGTATTATCAGTATTAAATATAGTAGTATTGCTTATATTTGGGGCGGGGTATACTCTTCGCCCGAGGGCTTGCTGAGAAACGCGAGTGCCCTGATAGGTATCAGATGTAGCTATGTGCTGCATAGCCTATTAGGGTAGAGGGAAGCTACTTGTATGGGCGGGTAATCTTCCCTATTCTCGGGAACTTCTGCCGTAAACCTTTTTGTGAATGTGTGAGTACGAGATAAACTAACCACCTAAGGGCTTACTAAGTAAGGTAAGAACCCTAATATGATTCAGTTGTGACTATTGTATGGGCAGGTAATCACCCCTATCCTTGGAAACTCTCGTTGATAAAATATCTTCCATGTGGATGAGTAGGAATAGAGAATGATTTCAGAATTGTGGTTTATTTAAAAATAATGAATATACATATATGTTGTACTTAAACCTTATGGTTGTCATATGCTGATTTAATGTATTCCATCCTTACTGAGATGTGTCTCACCCGATAGTAGAATTTATCTTTTTCAGGACCTTCGTGGGATCGAGCTTAGAGAGCTTGGGTTGTTGTAATATTTTTCAGAGAGAAAGGGTATGGAATGTTGGTTATGTATATTCTCTTTTGGGTTTGTTTATGTTTTCAGAGATGTTTATGGATGGTTGTTAATACTAGATGTTATGTAACACCCCGACCCCGAGGGGCCTGGGATATTAACTTTTTACTACTGATTTACAGCGGAAGCAAAATAAACTCAATTTTTATTCAAACCAGAGCGCTAATTATTCATGTTACAATCACTTATTTCAAAAGAAGAAAATTACACAAACGTAAATATCTGAAATCATACTATATTTCTAATTAATCTTTATTTTTCTAATCCCCACCCGCATGCTTGCTAAGCCTGATTTCCGACATGTCCTTCAGAGTTATCTGAAATAAAATATGATTGGGGTGAGACGACGCTCAGTAAGTAAATAAGATTATTATTAGTGTGTGGCTAAAATGAGCTTTTAAAGAATTTCGTAAAACAATATTTAATAATATAACTTCTAGACTGCTTTTAGAATAAATATAAATTTAAAAATTTCTGCATAAAACTTTTGTCATCAATTTCAACAGTAAATTTTTATAATCATATATTATAACTGCTAAATTAAACTTTTAACTTTAAAACTGTAAAAACATTTAATGATAAACATACATATACTTTTCCTTATACGTTTTCCTTAGATCGTCATTTAAGCACCAGAATGATCCTTTTCACATAAACTTATACTTTTCCTTCAAATTATCAGTAACTTGTATACGTAATTAAATATGTATAAACATATATTATAAAAACCACCCTTAGGCCTGTTTGCCGTAAGTCATGTTTACCCCCATGACTGGGTTGTGCGGTCCGAAGACTGGACTTAGCTGGCTGGCCGACCAAACTAAATCAACGTACGTAAACTTTAAGTGAGATTTTCCTTATTAAGTCCTGGACTTAAACCAGGTGTGCACTCAGGAGAAATCCACTAACATAAATAACCACTCTGTAAACAGTGTGGGTGCACTCTGATCCGTATAAACTTTAAGCTGCGGTACCGAGCATCTGTAACTTTGAACTTTCGTTGCCATAAGGGGTTTGAAAATCATCTTATTATAATTTATGCAATTTAAAATAATATCGTGAAAATCTCATCTTTACTCATATTTTCATAAAAAAATGTAACGTAAAAATAAACTCATGCCACACAATTTTTGTGTTAAAAATATATATAATTTTATTTTTAAATAAAAATAAATGCTGAAAATTTACCCGAGGGGATTAGAACATTTCTTAACCCAAATATAGATGCAAGTATATTAAAGATAGAACTGGTATAATTAAATATGCGTAAAAATAAACTCATAGAAATTTTGTGGAACTAAGTAACATAATTAAAATTTACGTACATAATAAACTCGGGTATGAATTTAAAATAAAAAGAAACTAACATAATCAAAATTTACTTACAAATAAACTCGGGTATAAATTTTGAATAAAAATACTAACATAATCAAATTTACTTACCTTCTTCTTTTACCGTGTGCTACGAACACAATAATTATCTTTAAGAAATGAGATCGGAAAAAGTGGGTGATTGAGAATTTATTCAAAAATTCTCTCTCCACCACAAATTCTTTCACTCACTAATCCTTCTCTTCCTTGGAAAATTGTTGTGAAAAATGAAGGTTGAGAGCTCCCTATTTATAGGAAAATTTTGGGGAAGAAATAGAATTTATAAAAGTGTGGGGAGATGGGTGAAATTATAATTTTAAAAATTAAAGAATGGGCAAAGGATGGGCAAGGTATGAGTTGAGTGGAGGCTATTTGGGAGTGCTTGCCACCATTCCCACTAAATAAATTTTTAATTAATTACTTACCTAATTAATTAATCCATTACCTAACTAATTATTTTATTATTTTATTATTTTATTATTTTTCTTAATCATTATTATTATCATTGTTATTAATTTTAAACTATATTTAGTATTTATTTTATTTTATTTTATTTTTGAACAAGAATTAAATTTAAATTTTAAAAACTCATGTGGGCCCCACATGGTCTTGTGGGCCCCATGTAGTCTTGTGGGCCCCACACAATGGATCGTACGTAATTCCAATAACTCTTATACGATTTTATGCATCCTGCATAGTTTTGAGACTTGTGAAAACCTTCATACAGTTTCGGGACTCATGTGGGCCCCACACAGTCTTGTGGGCCCCGCATAGGATACCTATATTATTATTATTTTATCATATATTTCTTCAAGTTATATCAGTTAAAACATTGTTTTATGTACTCATTTACGTATATAAACAGTGTCTTGTGGCTCCGGGACTCATATGGACCCTACATAGTCTTGTGGGCCCCACATATGATACCTATATTATTATCATCTTATTATGTATTTCTACAAATTATGTCTGTCAAAACACTATTTTATGTATATATACTTATTTACGTATACAAACAGTATCTATCCTGTTTATCCTATGAAATTCCATTTTGACCAGGCCGACCTCCAGGGAGCGACTGAGCCGCAATGGTCTCTGAGCACTCGCTAAGACAAGGTCTTTCTTAGGCATCAAACATGGAATCAAGGATCCTACAGAAAAACACTTCTGTATTGATATTAACTTAATGACTATTTTTATTATTTTATTATTATTGTACTTTAATCATATATATATATTTTTGGGTCATCACATGTTAGGTTATTTTTTTTAGATGTATATAGATGTAGAAACTCTGGTATATTATTGAGGAGTTGATATTATTTTTGTTGTGTAATTGATTTAAAGTCAGGTTCAGGTAAATGGAACACGTGGCACCCAGGCCCCACTTGGCAGGTTCAGGGCGTCACGAGATGGTAGCAAAGATATATTTCAAATAACACTCCGGACCCTAGTTTCGGGTTCGAGGCGTTACACTTGCAGTCCTTCAATCACGTGTACTTGTGGAGGACAAAAAGATCTAAAAGAAAAGGAGGAAATGATTAGGCTAGGATAATTCCTTATGGGATTGAATAAGACATACTATGTTGTGTGAAGGCAAATCAAGTTAATGCTCCCTCTACCAATTGTCAAAAAGGCATATTCACTTCTACGTGAAGAAGAAAAGCAGCAAGGACTTACTGAGGCCAAGGGTACTGATTTCATTCATGTCATGAGTATCAAAACTTATGACAACTCTAAAGAATCATAGTCTGATGCTTAACGACAACACAGACATTGGTCATCCCCTTATTCCAGGTCACCACAAGTAGGGGTGTACAAAAATTACCGAAAAATTGAAAATCAGATCGAAACCGAATCGAAACCATAAATGGTTTGATTTTTCGATTTTTGGTTTCGATTGCGGTTTTCAAAAATAAAAAATTTTCGGTTTCAGTTTCGATTTTATGTTGAAACCGAACCGAAAAAAATCAAAAAACTAATTTATGTAAGATATATATATAGCCATATAGCATGCAATATAGCCATATAACCACTATAGAAAATAAAAATCTTCAATAAATTTTTAAGAACTTAATGAAAAATAAAGGTTATTTTTGTTAAAAGTGCCCAACAAATTTTATTTTGTTAAAATTATGAGTCCCTATAAAAAAATTAAAATGCTCAATAAATTTTCAACAACTTTATAAAAAATAAAGGCTATTTTTTTTTGTTAAAAAAAATCAGTTTAAAACCGAAAAACCGCAACCGAACCGCCACATTTTCGGTTTTCAATTAAAGCATAATTTTGGTTCGGTTTTGGTTTCGGGTCGGAAATCCCAAAACCAAAAATTTCGGTTCGATTTTTCGTTTTGGCCAAAACCGAACCGCACGGAACCATGTACAGTCCTAACCACAAGGCACTAGAAAATCTCTACTATGTTCTTATTGTGAGGGCACAACTCACAATGTGGATCGTTGTTACTACTTGAATGGATTCCCAATTGGTCACAAGCTCCATGGCAAAGATGTCCAACGAAGCAAAAAACCTACTACACATCAAACCAGTGCTGAGATGCATCAACACACAATCAAGATACCAATAGAATAGACTTCTCAATTCACCTTTGAAGAGATTGCCCAAATAAAAGCCTTTTTTTCGTAGTGGTAAAAATTCTACCAAAGCAAACTATATAGGTATCTCTGCCCCCTTTCTGCTTATCCTTTAGGGCTCAAAGGACAGCCTTGAATCATTGGATTGTTGATAATGGTGCAACAAATCACATAGCAACTTCAGTATCTAATACCGCTCCTTTATCTTCTCAAGTTACCTTGCCCAATGGTGCATATTCTAAGATAACTAGCATTGGCTCCACACAACTCTCAGATCATATGCATTTTAAAAACATTCTATGTGCACCATCTTTCCATGTCAATTTACTATCAGTGAGTCAACTCACAGCTGCAATGAATTTTTCAATCCATTTCTTTCCTACTTTTTGTATATTGTAGGACCTAACTTCGAAGAAGATGATTGGTTTGGGGAAGCAGCTTAATGGCTTGTACTACTTTGTTACTAAAGTCTGCACCACCTTCCTTCTTTGTCATCTATCATGTTGATTCTACTACAAACCTTCTATGGCACAAACAATTAGGACATCCCTCCAAGGAACCTTCACAAATTTTGAGTCATGTTATTCCTTCTCTTGTATTTGATTCTAAAAAGTATTGTGAAACTTGCCATTTGGCTAAGCAAACACGGCTACCATTTTCTTCAAGTTTTATTCGAACTTTACATTCATTTGATCTTATTCATTGATATTTGGGGACCCCTTCATAGTGTAACTCATATTGGGGCATATTATTTTTTAACCATCGTTGATGATTATACTTGATTAATGTGGATATTCTTAATGAAATTCAAATCTGAAACGCAAGGATTACTAAAAACTTGTCTCTTTTGTCAACACTCAGTTTAATTGCCAAGTTAAATGCATTCAAAGTGATTATGGCTCAGAATTCATCTCCATGAAATCTTATTATTCCAACCTTGGCATTTTATTTCAAAGCTCTTGCCCATCTACACCTTAACAAAATGGTGTAGTTGAACGAAAACATCGACATCTTTTAAACGTTGGTAGGGCCTTGAGAATTTATGCTAATCTTCCCTTATGTTTTTGGGGGGAGAGTTTACTTACCGTTGCCTATCTTATAAATCGTCTTCCCATCCCTACACTGCAACATAAATCCCCATATGAAATGTTATATAACAGACCACCTATCTACTATCACTTGCGAGTTTTTGGATGTCATCTACAACCATTTCAAAAATTTGACTCTTGCGCTAGAAAGTACATCTTTGTCGGTTATCCTGTGGGCCAAAAAGTCTATCACTTATATGATCTCAACACTCAACAATTTTTCAAGCTATGATGTCATTTTTCATGAATCAATTTTTCCTTTTCTTGCTCCAGAAAAATGACCAAAAAACATTGTTTCTCAACCTGTGATATCTGAATATATCACTGATTCACCTCCACTTACAACTCCTCCTGTTTCTTTATCATCTGAGATCACTCCTACATCATCCCCTTCTTCTCCTTCTTCCTCTATATCTCTTGATGCACCTCCTCTTTGCATAAGTGAACGTGTCAAGCAACCATCCATCCTCCTTCAAGATTTTCATTGTGGACAAGTTAGCACAATGCCATCAATTGCAACTTCAAAACAGACATCTTTGACTAAGTCAGGTACTCAATATCCTTTCAAGTGTCCTAGAACCCACCTTATATGCTCAGGTCCCAAATGGCAAGAGGCAATGCAACGTGAACTTGATGCTCTCACTACCTAAAAGACATGATCCTTGGTTCCCTTTCCTACTAGTCGTCACCCTATTGGCAGCAAATGGGTCTATCCTATCTTAACAATTCTAATGACAAGATTGAATGCTACAAAGCTTGATTAGTCACAAAAGTATTTTCTTAACAAGTAGGCTTGGATTACACGGAAACATTTGCTCATGTTACGAAGTTAACCATTGTTCGATGTGTTCTTGTTGTTGCTGCTGCAAGACATTGGCTATTGTATCAAATGGATGTGACCAATGCCTTCCTCCATGGTGATTTAGAGTAAAAGGTGTACATGACTCCACCACTGGGTCATTATCAACAAGGAAAGAAACTCGTATGTCGACTGCATAAGTCTCTTTATAGGCTTAATCAAGCCCCTCGAAATTGGTTTGCAAATTTTCTCATGCTATCAAAAAGGTTGGCTTTGTTCAATCACATTCATATTATTTATTTGTTTGTGAAAACTAAAGGCTCATCTATAATTATGGTGCTTATATATGTAGATGACATAGTAATAACTGGAAATGATGCAACTGCTATACAAAGTCTCACACAATTTCTTCATCAACAATTTCATATTACAGGGCTTAGTCTTCTTGAGTATTTTATTGGGTTGGAAGTTGCAAGGTCCAAAGCAGGTTTTGTACCTCTCAACAAAAATATACTTTAGAGATCATAGATGATGTTGGATACTTGGGTGCTCAACCATCAAACTTTCCCATGGAAATGAATCTGAAGCTAACAGATTATCAAGGTGATATGCTACATGATCCAGCTCTCTATAGGAGGTTAGTTGGACAACTAATCTATCTCACAATTACCAGACCAGACATCACATACTCAGTTATTATTCTAAGCTAATTTATGCATGCTTTGAGAAAGCCTTATTGTGATGCTGCTCTTCGCATTATCTAATATTTGAAAGGCAGTCCTGGTTTAGGTTTGTTGTTCTTCTCAAGCAATCCCTTTACCTTAAAGGCTTATTGTGATGCTAATTGGGAAAACTGTCCTATGATAAGAAGATCAACTACAAGTTATTGTGTGTTCTTAGGGAATTCATGGAAATAAAAGAAGCAGAAAACAATTTCAAGATCATCCTCAGAAGCTGAGTATAAGTCCATGGCAGCGGCTACCTGTGAGCTAACTTGGCTAAGATTTTTGCTCAATGATATGCAAGTTTCTACATGTGATAATCAAGTTTCTCTCCACATAACAGCAAACCCAGTATATCATGAGTGCACCAAACACATGGAACTTGATTATCATGTTGTAAGAGAAAAGATACAAGATGATCATATCATCACCGAAATTGTTCCATCTCATTTGTAGCCGATAGATGTTTTTATGAAGGATCTTAAAGGAAATGTGTTTAAAGAATTAAGAATCAAGTTGAACATGTTGGATATACATGCTCCAACTTGAGAGGGAGTGTTAAGAGTACATTAACTTAATTTTAGAAATTGAGAGATATTATTTCATGTATATATTTAAGTGATTTGTACTCCCTTCAATTAAGGGAATTAGTTGAGATCTTTATTTTATTTTATTGCAATTTAGGATCTTAATTTACTCTTGTAAACTTATATATAGCAGTCCATTTTGACTATCGAAAATGAACTGTGGAAGGCACAGTTTTCTGAAAACTTATTTTTTCACTATTCTATTTCATTTCTTATTCAAACAATCAATCTCCCTAGGAATCCTTGCTTAGTATACACCTTACCCTTTTAGGATGCACAAAGATGGCATATTCAATGCCCCGTAGTTACCCACTCCGAATGCAATTACTACATGTAAAAGGGGGTAGTCGTTTATCATTGAGGCTATCCAATTCCTAGCATTGGACCTTAACCACATGAGTAGTCTTGGGATCTAATTATACCTTGATGTAAGATTAATGGCCAATGTAGAAAAATAGGTCCATGGAACACATACTCATAGAAACACACACGTATTTATCTTGAATAATTGGACCATTTTGGCTGAATGGCGATGCATGCCAACACTGACCTTTTTCAATTCGGAAGATATTTAACTTTATTTTTCAAGTTGAATTCTGTCTTGATCAATCAAATTTGTTAAAGCACAATTGACCAATCAAAAGTTAACGACATAATACGATCATCCTATCCCCAACTTGGGCCAAGCTATAGACTCAATAGTTTCATTGATGAATAGGTTCACATTCACATCAATTTTTTAACTATCCAAATAAGGAGTTAAGCCTACACCATCAACCTATTTAAAATCCTTGTAATATTTTAGAAATAATCTTCATTCTCAAGATCATTAGTATGCACTGAATCCTCGATAAGCAAAGAGTTCTTGAATTTTCCATGCTCCGCGAAGTCCCAATCTTCCCCCTTCTCAATATAATTGACTACTAAACAATCTCCTTCATAAATAATGGGCTCAATTTCCTCTTCTTCTTTGGTGTAATCCGCTAGTAGGGAATTTTCTCCACACAAAGGATGTTGGTAGGGAGACTTGACTAGCCCCTTGACCATCCATCCTAGTTGAACAATCATAGAGCCATGCATCACGAGTGATGGTTCAACTAGGAGGAGATTGTACATTGAATGAGACTAGACCACCATTGTCCGACTCACATACAACCCCAAATAAATCAAAACGTTTGTGAATGATAATTAGGTCTACTACACCCATTTAGGTCTACCACACCCATTTGGGATGAGTGATACGTCCCCAGTCTCCAATAAACCCATTGCTAATAGTAATGGGTTTTACTTGTGCTAGAATTTGGATGGTTACAAAAATGATTTTGTCACTAATAAATTCCAAATGTGGTAATTTAGTCATCAATCATCAATGATGCTTCGAGGTGTTCAATTCACGAGGGGTCTTCTTGTGCCTAAAGGTGAGAAATTTGAAATCGTGACCATAATTTTTGTACATTCACATTTATATCATATGCTTTTTCACATAGACTCAACCCAATATTTGGAACCATGGAATGAAATGGATTAAGAGTGGAATAAAATGACAAATTATATGACAAATATGTAAAAATTATAAAGGCTAATATTATTCCTTTCCATTATATTCTTGTGTAACAAACAAATCATTATTATTATTCAGCCATTATATGAATTTATAAATCTTTTATTTGTAGACGCACACGAACATACACATGTATGAATGTACACATCAAACATAAAGTATAAATAATATAAATTATTTTATGAATAAAAATATGTTTATCGCTTAAAGCAATATGTTGTTAAAAATGATAACATTTAACAAAATTTAGATAAAATTACATTTAAATTTTTTTTAAAGATAATTTAAGATCTTAACCTAAAAAATAAAAATAAAAAGAGTAACAATATGCTAAATAAGGAAGATATCGTTATATGTATGTCTGTGTCTAGAAAAGGAAAACTTTTTTGTTGCCTTCTAAAACTAAATTGGAAATATCTAATATCATTCAAATGAACAAAATCCAACTTTTAAAAGATAAATATAAAATCAGAGATCTAGAAGTGCCTTCTTATAAGTGCTAAACTTGTTTAGAATTCAAAGAAACCTATTAATGAACCATTTTTCAATAAATAGAAAATAATAACTATAAAAATTTTATTTCATAATTCACAATTTATATAATTTTTTAATTTCTAATATATATATATATATATATATATATATATAAGAATTGTATATCAAAATTATCGAATTTCACTTATGGATCCCATTGAATATGTAAACTAAATGTTATGTTAATCTTTTATAAATCAAAAGCACATAGAATGCATTAGATACAAAAGGTTAATATTATTTTGATATAAAACTGTATACGCAAATTAAACTTATTCGCACATGCACAAAAAATAATTTATTGAACTAATTTATATGCAAAAGAATTTACTTACAACACATTTGTGTTTTATAAAACCAGATTATTTCAATATCTAAATGAATATATATATGTAAAATATTTTGTTGAAAATCCTTTTAAATGATAATATCGTTGAATTTTAAAAATATTTTACCCATACCTATCACATAATAAAATATTATGTCTATGCGTGCGTTGCAAAACATTGTGTCAACATAGCTATTTTAATAGTGTACTATAATTATCCAATATGGTACCTGTTATTTTTTTTAAGGCTATTGCATAAAACTGCTCAAAACAAAATGTTAGATGCACAAAATTTCACTAAACTAAAAAAAGTATGGGTGAACAAAGTTCACTTTTGTGTGAGAAGATGGTTAAAAACATAATGAAAAATAGGAAATACATAAACTACACGAGGTGCATGAGCGACCTGAACCTTATGTGCCCAATAAGACTATAGATGAGTGTATGTATAGTTTTGGAATGATAGTAAGGTTTCTAATTTTTTTTTTTATATTTTTTTAAAATTTGTTTATTTAATTAATCATTTTGATTAATCTCGCGTAGGGTGTTTTATTGGTTATTATGTAAACTTCAAGTGTCTCTGTGTTTTTACGGTATTCCTCCGTCATAAGTGAGAGTTATATATAAACTTGGAACGGGGTCGCTATGTGGGTGGCTTCCGACTCTTTCCAAGAAAAAAAAAAACATTTTGATTAATCTCAGTTCAAACTTTGAGTTATACGACTAATATTATTACTGATGTAACTCCCTTAAATAGTTGAAAGTGGGTTATGATGATTGTTTAGTTCATAGGTGTATCGTATAACTAACTTACTTTTAGTTTAAGGGAGTTTTGTGCTTTTAAACCTTTATTTAATAACTACGACAAATATTGATATTTTTAATGGAATGAGTGATAAGCTAATTTTTTTTTTATAATATTAAAAATAAAAAAGTAATATGCATGGTATATTTACATAGCATTATATATTAAAAATCTAGTAAATAAACACATTTTCTTCATTATTTTTTCTAGCAAAAAATGTATTATTGCACACTCATGGGAGATAAATTTTTAGTCATCCTTTCATGGTGTGAAGGCATAAAAGCGCGAGATAGTTATTAAAAAAAAAAAAAAAAATCATTCGACTACATGATAGTAAATTAATGAAAGGGTATGCAAAATTCCAAAAATCAAATATTCAAAAAGGCACTTCAAATTTTTTAATTCTTATGAGAGTATTCTTTCTTTTTACTAAATATCAGTTGAGGACAGTGTTTCCTATAAATATATGTTATAGTATTAAAAAAGAGTTTATAATTGAAAATCATATTTATTTTGAAGCCTATTTGTAACACAAAGATAAATGTAATTGAGTGACATTCATAACAATCACATATAATATCCAATGTCAGAACATATTCTTAAGAAACGGAAGTGATTTAAAAAATATCAATAAATTTACTATATGAATAATTAATTGGTACAAATTTATGAATTCAATTTTTTACCATATAATAATTTATATTTTTAAAATTAGAAAATTAAAATAATTTTTATTTTCAAATATGCAAGACTTTTAAGTATTTAAAAAAAAATTATTAAATAGCACATGTAACTGACACTCTTAAATTTGATTAAAACATAAATTCAAAATTATTAAAAATTAAAATTAATATTTTTGATGCAAGAGAAGGCAAATATCTCTATTCTACTCGCATATATTGCTCTAATAAAGATAATTTAAAAAAATATATATATATAAAACATATACCGTGATCACAAATCAAATATGCAAAATTAAGCGATGAGTAGCACGTGAAAGAATCAAATAGGTACTTATGACTTTTTAATTTTCCTTATTACTTTTACAAATTATATTTTTAAAATCTCACCTTTTTATATTTATATATATTTTACTAATTTAATAGTATGTATGCATTGCTTAAAGCACTTGTGGTTGTGGTTGTGATTGTGACCTAAAACTAAAGGGCCACAAAAAACTGTGATCTTTTAAGATAAGAACGGCATGATTGCATTATTTTTCAACCTCCAATCTCGTAGAGACGAGCACCCTACTTTTTCCTATTCCGAAACCGCCCTCTGCGGGTGGGGCCCACCGTCGCATCATCACCGTTGGAATCATTCCCGCGCGGCGGTTTTCCTCACATCACACGGCTCCTAACGGATCCCCAAACATCACGAGATTTTGACCGCGGAAAATTCGGGCTCGCTGCCAGCTGGACGTGAACAGAAAAAGCCGCGTTAGCTTTCGCCCGCAAGAGACGTGAAATTGCGGGCTATCTGATTTGCGTGTCAATCGCGAATCTCAGGCGCGAAAAGACGGGTTCACCCCCGACACCGACCCCAAATTACGGCCTTCTGCAATTCTGCCGGCATCCCAAGAAGGGTAGATTAGGGATTCGGTACAGTCTGTTGGACTGGCTTTCATGACTTGTGTTATTTTCTTATATGATAAGCTTTATCTGGACAGTCCGAGATGGCACGCTGAGTAAGACAAGTCAAAAGACACTTATATCCTCTGGTATATGACCCCAAAAAGAAAATTACAGAATTTTCCTGAAATTCTAAAAATTTTAAAATTTTCTCAAATTTTAATGAAAAAAACATCAAATATTTATAAAATTCAATACGTACATTTTCATAGTATAGATTTTGGAATTCTAAAAAAGTTATAAATTTCTCAAAATTTAATAAAAAACATTAATTTTTCATTAAAACATTAATTTTTATTTAATATCATAAATTTTGAAATTTATATTTATATTTTAGAAATTTTAAAAATTAGATATAATTTTCCGTCATATTTTCGTTTAAATTAAAAATTTTCAAATCAACATCTCTAAAATTTTCAAGAATAGAAAAAAATAAATTTTCCACAACAAAAAAATTTAAGAGATTCATGAAAATTTTTATGTAAAGTTTATTTAAATTTAAAGAAAAATTTGTGCAATTTTAAAAGAGTTGGACTATTTATGTCAAATCCAACGAATAAAATAAAATATTTAAATAGAGTGGGTGATGGTTTTGGTTTGGGGTTTTGGATTACTGTGGGTTTGGGTTTGCGCGTAAAACATGACGGCGTCGTCAATGAGGACCGGCGGGGGCTCGTGCGGCGCATGTGACCGATTTGCCTCTCTTCCAAATTTCACAGAGACATCGCTCTTGGAATGCGAGCCACGTGTCGGCGCACGTGTGCAACTCCCACTGGACGCCAGTCCTCAAAAAGCCACTTAGCTTTTCCTTTTCTTTTTTTTCCTGCTTTTATTTTCCCCTTCAATTTAATATTAAATTAAAAAAAAAAAACAACGCTACAATTGGGGAGAATGTCCGCCTCTGCCGGCTTTTGATTCCACTGATTTGATTAATTAAATTATTATACGGATTTTTTTTACCTTTTTTATTTAAATAAAAATAAGTTAATTATTTAATTATTATTATTATTATATGTTATGGGATGATTTCTTTGGGGTCACATGACATGTCGCACAAAATAGTTTTGTCCATTTGCAATAGAAGTGAGGGATGGTGATGAAAGGAATGATCTCAACAAAAGCAACTTACAATATGAATGGTGCTTTGTACTTCTTGGATTAATATATATATTTTTAAACTTGATGATTATAAATTATGTTTTATGGTTTCGGGAAGATGAAGCTGTCATGATCTTTGTTTCGATGATTGTAACTATAAAAAAGCATCTAATGACGTCATTTTGATCTTATCTCAAAACGTACAAAGGCACACATATTTATATTTAAAAAAAATAAAATATTTATTATTAAGTTATTTTTATATACACAGAATAGCAAAGAGAGAGAAGCAAGACACCCATCAATCTTGCGAGCGCAAATGATGTTTGTCACGTATCTATTTAAAATATTTATTTATTTAAAAAAATTGAATAATAAGATAAAGTAAATAATAATAAAAATGTATTATATAAGAATTAATAAGTAACACAGAGTCTAAGTTTTAGGTTTGAATTTGTGTGAATTTGAATAATATTTAATATCGTTTTGGGTTATATTTAATTCAAATCCACAAAAATCATATATAAGGTCCAAATTTTAAACTACTAACATGAGTTTAGATGATTTTGAAAAAGAGATATTATTCTACTCTCAAAGTCGAAAAAAAATTCCACTGTTATCCTCTTATGACAGAAGTTAGTTGACAATCTTATCTATGCGGTCATTATAACCTTTAGTTATTATTATTTTAATATTAACCTCTAAACATTTCGGCTTGTCCCACAAGGCATGTTAAGTTAAGTGTCAAACATGATTAAAGGGACTGAGTTATCGCTTATATACACGACTTACAC
Source organism: Malania oleifera (assembly GCF_029873635.1). Lineage (NCBI taxonomy): Eukaryota > Viridiplantae > Streptophyta > Magnoliopsida > Santalales > Ximeniaceae > Malania > Malania oleifera. Next base: position 68,885,306 of record NC_080428.1, read on the forward strand.
AGAAATATCAACTTTTGAAAATGAATAATTGAAAAGGTTTTTACATCATCTTCTAGATAATATACATATGCATATATATATATATATATATATATATATATATATAAGTTGTCATGTAATTTCTGATGATTTTTATTTCTTTCTAAATCTAACTTTTGATTCTGATTGACAATTTCCTCTTGATGTTTAAAGATTCTATATTAATTTCATCCATGCCTCTTGAATAGTTTCTTCGAGCTCATAACTTTCATTTATTGTTCTTTCAATTTCTATTAATCAATATTATAAATTTCATATTTAAAAAACTCTTGAGATACCTTAACAAGTCAGTAAATGTCTCAATTAGTCTTATAAGCGAGATATGCTTGTAAAGACTACTTTTTCTTTAGAGGATATATATCAATATTTGAAAACTATTCTAACTTTGACATCACGCTGATATTATATCTATATATATTTCATGTGAATATAGTGATTGTCATTTTTTTTTTTTTCAAAATCAATCCTTGCCATCCTTTGTAATCTAAAAGAAAAAACAAAAACAAAGAGTAAAAAACGACTCATCATCATCATCATCTAATTTTCTCTTTTGTCATAATAGAAGTCGTACAAAATCTTCCCTCTTTTGTTGCATGAATGTCTTTTAATCATGGTTGTGTTAAAATTAATTCTATTGTGTTGACCTTTATTTCTAGTTTATATTAGATTTATTACAAGATACAATACAAGACATCATTTCAATATGGGTATTAGTCCCTATTGGAACTCAAGGACAATACAGAGATGCCTATCAGCTTTAATTGTTGCCTCTAATGTTTATGTAAAAATAATTAGATTGAAGTCAATTGCAACTTAATTATTGATTGTATACTTAATAAAGCGTGATCCTTTAAACTTGTGCTTTGGTCTCTCTCTTCTTTTTTTTTTTTTTCTTTCTACATTTTGTAGGATAGTAAGAGATTTTTTTTTTTTTATAATCCGGGGACTTCAGCCACCATCACGCCACTTTGAACACTATGGTGCAGCACCAAATCTAGAGGGGTGAAAGCCGCCCGCCCATTAATGCACCCCTGATAATTCATCGGGGTAAACTCTAATAAGAGAATATGTGTTACTATATTTACATGAGCATGCGAGTATATGTTTGCAAGATAGTTGGAGGGATGGAGGAAAGAATATAACTAGTGTTTCCTCCCCACTCTATTAATTTCATTTTTCATTTTTACTATTCATTATATATGTCATTTTATTGTGATCTTTATTTATTCTATAGATGATCATAAATTTTTTATGACATTATTTACAAATGAAGGTAGTACCTTCCCCACATTTAATTATACTCACATATCAGATCAAGTTTCGCAAAATAAGCAAATTTAATTTTAACTTAGGATTTCAAAAATAGTGGACAATTAGAGGAAATAGCCATGCATAAGTAAAACAGAAGACTAATAGTGACTATGATTTTATTAGATATGCTCAAAATACTAGTATTTAATTGTAGCTTTATGGTTTTAAATTCAAATAATAATGCATTAGAACCTCTCACTATAACACAAGTTTCATATGTAGAATATTTTTAAGATATTTTTTCCATTACAAACAAAGGAAAAGTTCAACCAAAAAATTAGATAGTAAAACTGCATCAAAGGTTAAATAAATTGTACTTGAGAATAAGGAGATCGAAAATTTATGTTGAGTCATATTTTGTTACAAGTATTTTTAGCATAAGGTGATATACTAATTTATCAATAACCTATGTTAGTGAATTTACCCCTTTTTTGGAAAGAAATTATAAAAAATAGATTAGTTAGAATTTTTTAGAAGCAAATAATATTTGGGTCGAGCTTGTAAATTTATCAATTAGACAAAAATTATTAGTTTTGAGTGGTGTTTTAAAGAAACTAAAATAGTTATAATCGAAGAGAGGTGAATATCTTTTACAACATATAGACTTAAAAACTAGTCCCGTAGTTAGGTGGCATGAAAATTTTGATAAATTCCTTATTAACAACAACAATAAAATTTGTGAGTCTAATAAATGTTCATAAAATAAATTTTAAGACAAATCTATTGCAATCACTTGTTTAAGTACAGATGATATGTTAATTCTTTGGTATGTGTTTAGATGATTCAACTAAGTTATTTTTAAAATTAATTTTAAAATAAAACAACTGGTACAAGCAGATGTAATACTTGACAGTTGACACTGAAGTTCCGTGTATTGAAAATTTATTTTATCTTAGTCTCATTGTGTGAAAGAGCTTTACAAAAATATTGACCATTTAATTGTTCACTTATTAAAACTCTTTTTAATGCCAAAGTGCATCCAAAAAAAATTATGATGAAACTCTTGAATATTTAGAGTAGGTTGAGTATGAATTCTTTGATGCACGTTTATGAAGAATTATACATGTCTAGATACTATATATATTGTTTGTAGATCGGGTAAATAGAATCTAAATGTTAGACATGATTATCAGATAGCATTAAGAGTAATATTAAAATATCTTAAGGATACTATTAATTTTGGTTTATTTCATAGTGATTGCATGTCTTAAATCTACTAGTAGACATGTATTTATTAGCGCACTTAACGAAGGTCCCAAGATTTATCTATATTATTTGATCTACACTCAAGGCTAAATTTATATTTTGAGAAAAGAGATAATCAAGTCGAATGCATAGATAGTTATATATGCCTTTATTAGTGAAATTAGTGTATCTAATTTTCATTTATTATGATTAATTAGTTGACATAACTTGAGCAAATAATATAATCTACACGAACAAGACTAGACATATTTGGCCTAGGACATAAAATTGTGAAGCAGCTTGTTTATTGCAAACTTATAACTCTAAAATTCAAAGTTTAGCAATTCACTAATTGATTGGAAAAAAAGGCGATAAACAAACACCATAGGGATAGGTCTTTAAGACTAGTTCATAAATCACTAATGATAGGAATCCAACACATCATTAGAAATCCGAAGAATAAGTTTGTGTACCCCTACGATATAAATAAGGGAACTATAACCAATAGTATAATTGAGTTTATTTCTTAATGAATTTATAATTTGGTCAGGCGATGTTTTCTGTTATAGTTACTCTTTTAATGGATTAACTTATATGAGCGTAGAAATGGGTTGGTTCTTATAAGAGGCGATAGCATAAGATTCTATACTGCAATCATGAAAATTTCTATATGGTGCATTACTTATTCCACCAACTCCTAGGAGTTTAGGGCCTGCTTAGTTAAGGATTCAGAAACGAGTTCCATATTATTGCTTTTTAAAAACGAAAACAAAAGATCGTATCATCTTTTTTTATACTCAAAAACACGTTTGGTCAGTTGTTTTTAGATAATGAAAAGAGAAAAAAAAATGCATTTTGGTAAAAAATGATCCAAGTGACAAATTGTCCAAATAATGATATAATAATTATCATTATTATTAAAAATGAGTTATACCACCCATCCCTATTTTCTTTGAAACTAGAAAAATATATTTAAAAAATACTGGAAACACTTTAAGATCATACTTTTAGGTGTTTTTTCAAATATGTTTTTGAAAATAATTAATCAAATGTAAATCTTGTGTATACTTTGCATCCCACATTTTTGAATTTACAACACTGCTTCTAAGACTGTAACCAAATGGTACCTTAATGTTCTAGATGGTTTATGTGCAATGTATTTATCGACTCATATAAATTATTTCGATGCTTGATTCAATGATATTATATTCATTAAATTCCTTCTAAGTATATCATAACACATTCAAAAAGTATGATTTTTTTTTTCTGCCTATTATTATCACTTATATGACAATTATCTTGTGACACCTAATACCTTTTTTTCTTTACTTCTTTGGTATTATCAAGAATAGGAGATTGGTCAAAAGACCTGCTCGGATTCCACTAAAATGGAATATCTGCATAAAGTATTCAAATCAATAACCTTACAACTCTCCTCTCCAAATACACACCTAAAAAACTATAGTTTAGTACTATTAGAATACGATTGGACATAAGTCATTTTCATCAACTTACTAATTTAATAACACGAAACCCATTTTACTAAAAGTGGTCCTTTCACTTTTCATTACTAACAATTCTTTCTAAATTTGAACTAAATTCGTTGTGATCGTTTTACTTTTTTGTAAGTATATTGACGACCCATTTCAAACGATCTCTTTATTTTATCACAATATTTATCTAATTTTCTATAAAAGTTAACAATATCGACCCTCTTTAAAATAGTTTTTCACATTCTACAAAATTTTTCATTGTCATATCAAATAATTGATCAGATTAATCCTAAATTATATTTTAGTAGAGCCATCCACCTCAAACGCTTGAGTGATCGGACCCAAAGTCAAATAAATAGGTACTAAATTTTTAATTAATTTTAGAAAAATTAAATAATTCAAAAATTTTATAAAATTTTTAAAAAATGTAGAGACATGACATGTTCACACATCCACTTTATCCATTTTAATAATAGTGAAAAATACAAATGTGTAGTTGCGTACAATTATAATACAAACTTCAAGACCAAGAAAGTCCACTGCCCATCCAATCCACGAAGAAAGATTCCGGCGTGCACTATCCACTCACAGCAGCCCCCACGCCCGTGGACCGAGGCGCCTCAGCCCCATTCAGGTGCCGACACGTGTCCACCACTTATGTAAAGACGTGTGGCCATGCGATCCATTATTGGACAGTGAGAAAGGTGTTAAACCCTAATTGCAATTTGCTACTCACAAAACCCACGCACGCTTTGGCATTAAGATTAATCAATGGGGCAAAAAATTAATTAATAATTAAAAGCTACCATCAATAAAGCTTCCTCCTTTTATTTATTATTATTATTATTATTATTTATTTGCTCAAATGTGACTCTGGTTAACCTCCGAGGGTTGATTTAGTATTCTATGGTTTCGACTTTTGATTATATTATTGCAATTTGGGACATTGTTTATAAAATTCTCGTAATGGCTTGATTAGTGGAATTTGAAAATTAAAACGAATAGTTATATTGTACTTACCTAAAGTTTTATTGAAATGCAATTTGTTTATGAAAATTTATAATTTTAACAATTTGATTCTTGAAGTTTCAAATATTTGGGATAGTTCAACTCAAAAAAATAGAAATTGAAAATTTAAGAATCAAATTGCTAATTAAAAATTTTAAGGAGCGAAGTGCAATTTAGTAAAATGTGCAATCCAGATAAAGAAAAGAAAAAGCTCATAAGTAATAGTTGGTGTAGGCGTAGACATGGTTCAGTTAATCGAATTATACCTGAACCCTTAATCGATCGAAGTTTTGCTAGAAAATGTGAATCGAAACTGAATCGTTTAAAAGGATTAATCGAAATTTGGTTAACTAATTTTTAGACCAACATTTAGTGGTTAACCGAATCAAATCATTAAGCATATTTTAGAATTTTAAAGTTGCTAAAATTAATATATTTCATAATAATCAGCATGTGAATTTTAAATATTCATCATTAAAATTTAAGTATCAATCTTAGTGCAATACATATTTTTTTAATTTAAATTACTAAAATATTATATATAAGATATATTATTTATATATTTATAATATATTGGTTCGGTTAATTGTGATTATTTAATGGATTGAACTGAAACTGCACGGATAACCAAAAAAAATAAAAATTTTGAACCAAAATCGAACAAAGAAAACTAATTTTTTAGTTTGATTTTATTCAAATTTTCAATTTTTCTTGCCATCCATAAGTTGGAGCATTGCTCTATAAATTGTTGTTTTGGATTCTAAAGTGTCTACAACTAATAAAGTAATAATAAAATTCTAAATGTGTAGAATGGACAAAGATGTCTCCTAACAGACTTTTATGATCGAAATTTCAAACTTAAACCTTATGATAAGGTGGAAAAGGGCATGATTGCATGGGATGAGAGCTTAGTATTACCTATTGGCCAATGAGCCTGCAATGAACCTAAAAAAAGAAAGAAAAATAATCAAGAGAAATCAAAGTGGTTGGCTAGACTCCAAGTGAATTTTTAACTTGTAGTTTGTGTAGTTTGCCTAAAGTGTTCAAAGAATTACTTATATTGTTTTTAGAATAACACTCAATGCACACAATCGATATTCTTATTGAATTAGTATTATAGTCCTCCCTATACTAGGGTTGCTATTATACATTAAATGGTTATCTAACTATTTTCATTATTATTGTAACTAATGAATTACGAAAAAGGCACATGTCAAGTGACCTAGCTAATTGTTTCAAGAATCATAACAATCAGTTAGTTTTGTCATTAATAACAATTAAGAACCAAAAAAAAGAGTGATTTAGGTTAAGTGGATTAAGACTACCTACTTACTAATTAAGCCTAGGGCACCCACCAAGTCACCCAAATCAAAGAACTAGTCTTAGGAAAGCGGGGTGACTCTTCACCCCCACCCCCAATGTAAATTGCTCCTTATGTCATAGCCCTTGGAGTGCCACATTGAAATCTATCTTTTTGGGGGCATATCCTTCAAGGGGAAAAAAAAAAAAATGTGCCCAAGGACATTCTAACCATAAGATATTTCATCCCGAATCCCTCATTTAAAGTGTAACATTTCATTCTAAAATTTAGTCCTTAAGGTAGTAAATAGACCAATGAGTATCTAGGTTTGTTTAAGTTACTTCTTATGAAACATCTAATTCTAAGGTGCAAAAATTGCAATGAGATATTATCAAACCACTATTTTTGTTATAATCTTTAGATATTTACCCTTTTGCATAAGGGTTTTTGACAAATATTGCATGGGGTTAGAAAATATATAAACTGTAAGTATTGTCTAATGGAGGATACAATTCTTGGAGAAGATAGTTTTGAACTATATGGGGGCTATAGGGATATTGGAGATTGCAGCAATCTTGGATGCTATTGGAAGCCTTAAGCCCATAAGTATCTTGGAGTTTATAAGGAACTCAAAGGTTGCACTTAAAGATTGCTAGTCATTCAGAGACTATATATGTAATTTGAAGGTTGTAAGTTGCACAAAGCAAGGGAACCTAAAAGCTCCAAGAAGTCTAGATGCTACTGGGAGTTTAGAGGTAGTGGAAACTTCATAAATTGTAGAATCTTTAAGGTTATAGGAATTTTGAAGGTTATAAGGATCTAGCCAAGCGGCTACAGTAACTTGATAGCTAAAGGAAACCACTGCTCTAAGCGGCCACAAGGCTCTAGGGAGCCTATGTATAGGTAGCTCATAAGTTAGAAAGAGTCTAAATCTATATGAATCCTAAATACTAGAGGCAACTTAAAGGTTATGGAGAGCCTAGAAGTTGCAGGTATCTCGAATGTGCATTACAAGAAGATTTAAAGGCTGTGGGAAGTACGATAGCTCTATGTAGATTGGAAGCTATAAGAATTTCAAAGCCTATAAGTAGATCAAAAGTTTCAACAATGGTTAGTTTGATCATAGCTTACGAGTATATATAGATATATTTTTTGTATTTAACTCCTAAATTTTTAAGTCCCTCAGTTCATCCCCATAAGTTATTCTCACTTGATAGTAGTCCGACCTCAAGTCAAGTTTTGTGAAATACTTTGCTTGACTTAACTGATCAAACAAATCGACAATCAAGGGAATAGGATACTTGTTGCGCACTATCACCTTATTGAGCGCACGATATAGGGCATATGAGTTCTTGGTGATGTCATTCGGGTTAATGAATGTGCCCGCGACATTTTTCACCCTAATGAATTAGATATTTCATAAGTCCATCGACAAGTTTGTCATAGTGTACTTGAATGATATTGTTGTCTATGAAGGTGTTCGACAAACAGAAAGAGAATAATCCGTATGTGAACAAAGAGAAGTGCTCTTTTGCTCATCGAAGTATAAATTTTTTTTATTATGTGATTGAACAAGGTCTTATTAGGATGGAAATTGAATAGGTGTGAAATATTTGGCCCGTGATACCCAATATCACCTATGCAGCTCATAAAACCCCACCAACTTACAATTTGGAAACGAATGTCCGAGTCATTTATTGTTTAACTATTGTTTTACAATGTTAATAGGTGCGATCATACTTCATTAAGTTACTAGAGAACTGTAAGATGATAATTTAACATATCATATGAAAATAAAGACATTGTGTCTCAATAATTATCAACTCTAATGAGATGGTACATTCCTTATATATGATTTGTGGGGTTAGTAAAAGTTATGATGCTTTTTTTTTTTTGAAAAAAAAAAAATGGTGATTTAATGCTCTAATTTTGAATACTTACATTGGGCCTTTCCCAGGGTTAAATAGAGCATACTTCACAAGGATAGTGGAGCCCACCACCACTTTATATATATATATAATACAAGAATTATACGAGTTGCAATGCAATCTTGGCTACTCATTTTCTACTTAAATTTGTTTCTATATGATGTTTAGAATATGAACTTTACGATAAATTAATTATAATTTTATGTTAAAGTTCATGTAAAGTCATCTAAATTTAAATTTAAATTAAAGTCTTAAATGTAAGGTAAGAGAAATAAATTTTAAAATTTAGATATCATTTTTGTTTGAGAAAAAGGAATGAGCCATTTGAAGCATAAAAATGGATGATCCTCAATCTCATTTTAATCTTTCTAATTTTGTTGGATCTCATTCTTTAACTTAATTTTGGTTTTGAGACTGAAAACTAATTAATAATTTTTATTGAACTATTATTATAGTAATTTAATCAATCCGTAATCAACTTATCATAATCTATTTTAGATCGAGTAAATAATTTATTCAAAAAATTTACATGTGATACTTTAAATAAACAACAACCTATACACCACTTATAATAAGATATATAAATAGGATCAACATCATGGTTTAGCTACCAGTAATTTCGTTATGAATAAATGCAAGAATTTATCAAACTATGTCGTTGTCTTTTATTAAATTAATTCATGTTTAAAGGTTCTATCAAATAGTAAAATATTTGACATGTATAATAATGAGAAAATAAAACTATGAAATTAAATGCAACATATAATGACTCGTTATAACAATCAAATGGAATAATTTCAAAGTGGAATAAAACGAAAGATTTTGTAACAAATATGTAAAATTATAAAGATCAGTTCTACTCTATTTCATTCTATTAATGTATACCAAACATTAAAAAAATAATAGAAATGTTAGTAATTAAGAAGCATCTTTAATTTTTATTTTTTTATGTTAGATATTTTGAGTTTACTAAGTCCAAATGAATCAATAAGCTTCTAGTTGATTTTGGGTAGCTCACTAGTCTTTTTAAATTTGACGCCAACCAACAAATAATTTTGTTGTAAGAATCAAATTTAATAATTAGTCAAAATTATTTTTTTTCTCCATTTAAACATACCAATCTTTCTAAAATTTAACCTAATATCACACCATTATGAGCCACCTCTGCAAAATTAATTAAATAATAGAAGTTGTCTCTTATTTTTTTTCTTTACACTTAGTGGTACTCTTTGGTGCTTGGTGAGACACCCTACCTACCCCTCCTGAGTGCTTGACGTGTCACCCTACCTACTCTCTTGGGTGCTTGACTTGACATATTCTTCCACCCAATCCAATGACGCCCTAATCGCCGATGGCCACCCTGCCTACCCCCTTAGACACTTGGCGTGAGTCGAATCGAGTTAGGTTGGCTCTAACACCACTTTATCACAAGGCCATTGCCCTTTCCCCAAAAAAGTACCTTATTAGGATGTGTAACGCCCATGCTTATGAGTTCTCAAGATCTCTTAATCATTTTCGATGTGAAATAGAAGCATCCTGCCTATCCTTTGACACTTGGCGAGACACCTTGCCTACCCCTCCTAGTTGCTTGGCGTGTTACCCTGTCTACCCTCGTGGACGCTTGGCGTGACAAGGATTCATTTTCTTAGTCAATTAATGAATTATGTACAATATTTTTGCCCCTAATAATTCTGTATTTGGAAGCATGTAATTTGAGCTTTGAATTTAAATTTATATATATTTAAACAAAATACAATATAAAATTACATCAAAATTTTTTTCAAAATCATACAAATCAAAATCCAAAGTCTAAATTCTATTCTCCCACACACTGCCTAAGCATATTTATAATAATTAATTAATTAATTGGCATGTATTTGATGATATATGTATACTATAATAAAAACATATTTGATGAGAGAGAGAATATTTATACAGTTTGCAAGGCTTGTACGTATTATGTGTATAAAATATAGGATTTATATCCCAAAGGATATGTCCTACATGAATGATATGGGTCCCACATGAAGGGTATATATCCCATATGATAAGGATATGAATGTTTATATGGGTTAACTAAAGGGTTAGCTTATTTAATATGAGAAATTAATGGTAGAAGTTTGAAGGGTATTCCTATATTATATATAAGTTAGCTATTGTTATGAGGAGTAGTTGAAAAGGGCGTGCAAACATCAAGCTAAATTAAGGAAAAGAGAGCTAAAGAAGAGAAAGGAAAAGCTAAGTTCATAAGCCCTAGGGGTTAGTTGAATGGTGATGTTGGCTGCAAGGTAAAGGAAAGCAAGAAGAAAGGCATATAGGAAATTGTCCTCTCTCTGCCTCTGTTCTCTGATCATTAGAAAATCCCATAAATTTGTTGAAGGAAAGAAAGAGAAGGAAGAAAAGTGGGAGAAACGATTTCTTCGAATTCTCCGGGTGTTCTTCTCGATATATTCAATATGGCCGATTCTGATATGTAAAGTTTATAGTTTAGGATTTATTTATTTTTCACATAAAGGTTATTGATGTGAAGTTCATGATAATTGAAGATCCGGTTGAACACTATGCAAGTAAAGTTTTCTAACATGTGGTATCAGAGTCATGGTTGAAATTATCATGATCTTCCTTTCATGATAAAAATTGTTTCATTTAACCCCTTACGATCTTGTTATGGGTTCATATGAAAGTTTGAAAATTTATGTGATATTTGATGGATTTATGTGGTTTTTTGTTGGTCTAAAAATTTTCTTACATGTAGACCGTTGACAGTTTTTCCTAGTATAGTGAAACTAAAGTGGGACTGCTGAATAATATGCATGCAAATTATTATATTACTTGATTAATTATGGAACACTCACATGTTATGCGTGCATTAGCTAGAGAATTTTACATGAAAGTAAGTAAGTATAATTCTTATATTGGGGAATTGATTATCTGCTGTAAATTATGGATAAATTTTGTTGAATAAGGAATCAATCAATGTTTCTATTATAGTTAGCATGTTGTCACCAAAGTGATCTTGCTGAGAAAAGTTGTAAAATATTGATTGAAATATAATCTGATAAAGAATAATAATAGAATGGTTATTTGAATATTATGGCTGGCCCAAAGGTGCACCAACTTTCAAATAATCATTGATTTAATCAGAATAATTGAAGAATGGTAGTGAGATTGGGATGCTTGCCCAAAGGTGACATACCAATTGAACTTTATAAAGGTTATCAATTATGTCTGGATGAATGAAAATTACCAGTAAATGTAAGGGTTAATATATTGCATAAGTTGATCCAAAGATTGAACGCAATTTACTAATGAAAAGTTTAAACTCAAAGCATTAATATAGTGAGCATTTTGTGTTATTGCAGTGTTTGTTCCTGTTTCATTGCATTCACTGGCTTCTTCTATTTAGATCTTCAATGAGACAAATTTCTCTAACTGGAATGAGCAGATTCAGTTTCACCTTGGTGTTTTGGATTTGTACTTAACTTTGCGAATGGATAAGTTGGTTACTATTACTGATGCAAGCAGTTTAGAACAACGAGCACGGTCATGGAAAAAGACGAACAAATTAAGTATGATGTTCATGCGAATGTGTATAGCAAATAATATTAAATCAACACTCCCTTAACTAGATAATGCAAAGGAATATCTTAAGGCAGTGGAGGATAGATTTCGTTCACTTGATAAGTCCCTTGTAGGAAGGTTAATGGCTGAACTAACCACAATAAAATTTGATGGTAGTAAAGGAATGAATGAACATGTCCTAGAAATGACTAATCTGGCAGCTAGACTTAATACTCTGGGTATAAATGTTGATGAAAGTTTCCTTGTTCATTTTATTTTGAACTCTGTGCCTCCTAATTACGGGTCTTTTCAGATTCACTATAATACCATTAAAGAAAAATGGAATGTGAATGAAATGACAAACATGTTAGTTCAAGAAGAGACAAGACTCAAACAACAAGGACAACATTCAGTAAATGTCATGAGTCATGCATCTGGAAGTAAAGGAAAGAAATCAAATAAAAGGTTTAAAGAAATATCCATTAAAGGTAGCGGGTTCTTCTTGTGGTGGTGAGACTCGCAGGAAGGAATATTATTGTAACGACCCGGCCCTTTACACGAACTCAGGTGTCACTCACATACATCAAATACCTATACCTGTTCAAGATATGGAAACAACCCGCCCTAAACAGGGACATACGGGTGTAAAACATACATAATCATGATGTAAATGTCGCGGAAAAACATAAACATCCATTGGGATTACTACTAGCCTTATACCAGAGTTCACTAATACATCCATAATTTACATACATTCGGACTTAGAGTAATCGTCATATTACAACCTCCAAAAAGGACTTTCATCAAGTTTAGTACAAAAATTTAGATGCTTACGTAAGCTAACCAAAATAACCTCCCTAGTCCTTTTATCTACTAGGACCGACGCACGGATGGACCTGAAAACAAAGGTTGTAAGATAGGGTGAGACACCTCTCAGTAAGGAAGAAGGAGTTACAACAGTGTGTGACTGCATACATGCATATTTTCATTCAACATCTGGAATATAAATCAAATATTTTCAATACAGTAATGCATCAGGTATATCATTATTCATATTACAAAATTCCCACATCTGTCTTTTGACCATTTAATGATTTATCAGATGACCAACAGCAAAATATCCCTATAACCAGTTTTACCCCGTGGCTCGGGTTGTGCACTGGTACTCGTCCAATGCCCTGTTCGTGCAGACACTGCCGAGTACCTACATACGATCCGACTGCCTCCATTGGCTCAATATCAGCCAATGGTTTCACCCTGCTAGCCGACCATCTTGGTACCCACATCGTTTAGTACGTGTGGTTGCACGTGTACATCTAGTTACGATATCGTGTCGTATCATATAACAGTGGTTTCATTTCACCCTGCAAAGAAAGTATTTTTCAACCCTCCCGGGACTCTCAAGCTGTGGTTCTGTGTATCATAAATTCAATTTATACAAATATGATTTTATCTCCCATAAACTATATCAATAGTATAGAAATAATTCCAGCGGGTTCAAACCGGCGTCTTTCCACCTGGTTTACCCCTCTTTGTTTACTGATGCGGCTCGGTGTATCACCAGCCTCTGTTTATCACATTGTCAGTATAACAAATTGGAATTTCATTCCCATATTCTATATTAGTAGTATAGAAAATACATTCATTTCCATTTCAACATATATCACACAAGTTTAATACAAAAACCCGCTAAATGATAGAAATTCAATATACATAGTTTAACTAAATAAATAAAGGAATCGAGCCTCTCCTACTATAGTATAAATACAAATAAAGATGTTTGTAAAATTTGGAGATCATACGTCGAAATCCTCGTTTTTACCAAAAATCGTAAAATCGTCAAACCGGCATTTCTACTCGGTAGAATTTCACAAATAAGCAGTTAAATCATACATAATAACATAAACTAGCTTTTTAGCGGTTTAGTTTTCCAAAATAATTGTTGTAATCAAATTCCCCTTACCTTATATTCGAAATAAACTTCGTACGAAAACGGTCCAAAACGACAACTCGAGATCCTGAAAACCTAAAACCACAGAACATAACCTTACTATGTTTTCTACTGCTATCCAAATATCTAATCAAAATTAGGATCAGATTCCTACCTCGATTCTTGGGAAAACCCGAAACTCTCCGAAACGACGATCCGATCCACTAAAAGTGTAGAGTTTCCTCTTCTGATCCACGCAGTACCCTCCGTTTTTGGAAACGGATGATGAACGGCGAAGGATCTTAGAGAGAGAGAGAGAAAAAATGAGAGAGAGAGAGAGAGAGAGAGAATGAGAGAATGAGAGAGGATAAGAGAATTTATAGAATAAATCTTTACTTAGCCCTTAAGTAATCTAAATAAATATCTCCTCCAAGATATTTATATATAAATATCTCAAAATATCTTCTCCAAAATATCTTTTTTTTATTTTTATTTTTATTTTTTTTTGTCGGGTTACTACAATCTCCCCTCCTTATAAGAATTTCGTCCCCGAAATTCACCAACTGATACCAAACGTACTCTACCTTACGTCAGAGACCTACAGAAGAGTCGGCAGCCACCCTCAAAGCAGCTCCGGCGCGAAGTTATTATCTACCCTCGCTTATGGCGGAGGAATACCGTGGTTACAATGTGATGCTTCGGAAGATTACACACACAAAACTCTCCCGAAGACCATACCACCTATACTACTATACATAATTACATACCTTCCGAAAATAACTGCGGGTACTTCTGGCGTATTTCTGACTCTAACTCCCATGAAGCTTCCTCCACTGTATGGTTACGCCATAATACATTCACTAGCGGTATTTCCCTAGTCCGTAACTGCTGAACTTTCCGACCTAATATCAGTACTGGTACCTCCTCATATGATAAAGTCTCACTGATCTCTAGAGGTTCGTAACTCAGTACATGTGATGGATCTGGTATATACTTCCTCAGTACAGACACGTGAAATACATCATGAACTCGGGATAATGCTAGAGGTAAAGCCACTCGATAAGCAACCGAACCTATCCTTTCAAGGATTTCAAAAGGCCCGACGTACCGAGGACTTAGCTTCCCCTTCTTCCCGAATCTCATCACCCCTTTCATCGGAGCGATTCTCAAGAATACCATATCTCCTATTTCAAATTCCAACTCTCGCCGACGAGTATCAGCATAACTCTTTTGTCGACTCTGAGCTGCTTTAATTCTTTCCCTGATCAATGCAACCTTTGCAGAGGTCTGCTGAATCAGTTCTGGACCTAGTATCTGCCGCTCACCTACCTGATCCCAGTACAACGGAGATCGACACCGACGACCGTACAAAGCCTCATAAGGTGCCATCTCTATGCTCGCCTGGTAACTGTTGTTATATGCAAATTCAACAAGCGGTAGATATCGTATCCAAATATTACCAAAATCTAGTATACAAGCCCGCAACATATCTTCTAACGTTTGAATAGTTCTCTCCGACTGTCCATCCGTTTGTGGGTGAAAAGACGTACTGAACATCAATCGCGATCCCAAGGCATCCTGTAAACTTTTCCAAAAACGAGATGTAAAACGCGGATCTCGATCTGAAACAATAGATATAGGAACACCATGGAGTCGTATCACCTCCTGCACATAAAGTTCTGCCAGCTTATTCAGAGAGTAACTGACTCTGATTGGAATGAAGTGTGCAGTCTTCGTCAACCGATCTACTATAGCCCATATGGCATTCTGCCCATGCATCGCCGCAGGTAAACCCGTCACAAAATCCATTGAGACATGTTCCCACTTCCACTCAGGGACGTCGAGTGGTTGAAGTGGTCCTGCCGGCTTCTGATGTTCTGCTTTAATCTGCTGACATGTCAGGCACTGTTCTACAAATTGGGCGATCTCTCTTTTCATATTAGACCACCAGAAAGATTCCCTCAAATCCCGGTACATTTTCGTACTACCAGGATGTACAGTGTAGAGCGAACGGTGTGCCTCCTCTAGAATAACCCGTTTAATCACGGCATCATTCGGAACGCAAACCCTGCTGCGGAATCTCAGTATCCCATCACCAGAAATACTGAAGTCTGGCTTTAAACCATTCCGAACTCCTTCTATAACCTCAACTAACTTTGGATCCTCTTTTTGCGCTACACGGATCCTCTCTTGTAAGGTCGGTTGCACCACCAAGCTGGCAAGGACAGCCTGATGATTTTCTTCTACCACTTCCAAGCCCAACCTTTCCAAGTCCATACAAATTTGGTGCTGAACTCTAATCGCTGAAACAGACGCATCAACAGACTTCCGACTCAGAGCATCAGCTACCACATTAGCCTTTCCTGGGTGATAGCTAATAACACAGTCGTAGTCTTTAATCAACTCTAGCCACCTGCGTTGTCTCATGTTCAGCTCCTTCTGGGTGAAAAAGTATTTAAGACTTTTATGGTCAGTAAAAATCTCGCACTTTTCACCATACAAGTAATGCCTCCAAATTTTTAATGCAAATACTACCGCTGCTAATTCCATATCATGTGTCGGGTAGTTCTTCTCGTACTCTTTAAGTTGCCGAGAAGCGTAAGCAATTACTCTGCTCTGCTGCATTAGAACACAACCAAGACCCTTCTTAGAGGCGTCACTATAAATAACGAATCCACCATCCCCTGAAGGAATGGTCAGGATTGGAGCAGTAACCAGTCGCCGTTTCAGCTCCTGGAAACTCAACTCACATTCCTCAGTCCAAACGTACCTCACGTTCTTCCTCGTGAGTCGTGTCAAAGGACCTGCTAAACTGGAGAACCCTTCTACAAAACGACGGTAGTAACCTGCAAGACCTAAAAAGCTTCTTACTTCCTGAACATTCTTCGGTCTCGCCCAGTTCACTACTGCTTCAATCTTACTCGGGTCCACAGATACACCTTCCTTGGACACGACGTGACCAAGAAACGTAATCTGCTCTAGCCAGAACTCACACTTCTTCAATTTAGCATACAATTTCTTATTCCTAAGCATTTGCAAGACAAGCCTCAAATGCCCCTCATGCTCTGCAGCGCTCCTAGAATACACTAGGATGTCGTCGATAAATACCACGACGAACCGGTCTAAATATTCGTGAAAGACCCTGTTCATCAAATCCATAAACGCTGCAGGTGCATTAGTCAAACCAAAAGGCATAACCATAAATTCATAATGGCCATACCGAGTTCGAAATGCCGTCTTAGGAATGTCTTCCACTTTCACCTTCAGCTGGTGATACCCAGATCGTAGATCAATCTTAGAGTAGATCTGCGTGCCTTGAAGCTGGTCAAACAGATCATCGATTCGAGGTAGCGGATATTTATTCTTTATCGTCACCTTGTTCAGTTCTCTGTAGTCGATGCACATCCTCATCAACCCATCCTTCTTCTTAACAAACAAAACGGGAGCTCCCCAAGGAGAAATACTAGGACGAATGTACCCCTTGTCTAGGAGCTCCTGAAGTTGTTCCTTCAGTTCTTTCAATTCAGCTGGAGCCATACGGTACGGAGCTTTCGATATCGGCGCCGTACCTTGAACTAGCTCTATCGCGAATTCCACTTCCCTATCTGGAGGTAACCCTGGCAAGTCCTCTGGAAACACGTCAGGGAACTCGCACACTACAGCAATTGTTTCCAACTTATTTTTTTCAACCGGCGTATCTTTCACAAACGCCAGATACCCTTGGCAGCCATCTAGGAGTAGCCTCCTAGCTTGCAAAGCTGAAAGAATTCGTGGTGTAGAACGCACACACGACCCCTGGAATTTGAATTCCTGCTCCCCTGGTGGTTTAAACAACACCTCTCGCCTGCGGCAATCAATACTAGCATAACTGGCCGACAACCAGTCCATCCCAAGGATGATATCAAAACCATGCATGTCATAGACCACTAGGTTAACTGGTAGTATTCTTCCCTGAATTTCCACAGGGAAGTTATGGACTAACTTACTACACCCGACTGCAGACCCAGACGGCGTAGTCACTACCAATTCATAATCCAACAGTTGCACCTCCAAACCACATAATTTAACAAAATTACGGGAAATAAAAGAATGCGTAGCTCCAGAATCAAAAAGTACTATAGCTTCATGAAAAAACACATAAATAGTACCTGTGACCACGTCACCAGCGTTCTCAGCGTCACCAGGAGTCAGAGAATATACCCTAGCCTGGGCAGTACCCCCCCTGCTGACCACCACGCTGTGTCGGAGCATTCCCTCTGTATTGCTTCTGTGTGACTCCATCATTCCTCTGCCTCGGACAGTCTCTCATCTGATGTCCTTGTCTACCACACCGCATACAGGCTCCCGTAGACAACCAACACTGCCCCTGGTGTTTCTTACCACATAAAGAGCAATGTGGAACACTTGCGGCATTCTGGGACGTGCCACTACTATTTTTCTTCCATTTACTCTGTCCTGCCCCCGATGAATAATTAGGAGGCGCTGGCCTCTTCTTCGTAACCTGAACCTCTGCATCCTCTAGTAAACACTCCTCTGCTACCGTGGCTTTATCAACCAACGTAGCAAAATCCTGTAACTGCAGAATCGCCGTCTGCTTACGGATCTCGCTCCTCAGACCCCTCTGAAACTTCCAAGCCTTCTTTGCTTCATCAGGAATCACGAATGGAGCAAATCGAGACAGCTCCTGGAACTTGGCAGCGTACTGCTGCACTGTCAGTGAACCCTGCGTCAAATTCATAAATTCCTCCATTTTCGCATTTCTCATTGTGGCCGGAAAATAACGTTCAAAGAAGAGCTCTTTGAATCGGGCCCATGTCAACACTATCGGTATCGGTCGGTGCTCCTCCATCTGCTTTACCGACCCCCACCATCTCTCAGCCTCCCCTGCCAACTTGAACGTGGCGAAGGTGACTTTCTGCTTTTCAGTGCAGTTTAACACACCTAAGATCTTCTCGATCTCCTGGATCCAATTCTCAGCACGAACTGGATCTGTACCGCCCACAAAAGCAGAGGGCTTCAATCTGGTGAACTGCTCAATAGAGCAACCCAACTCAGTCATAGGACGATCCTGCCCTCTATTCGTACGCACTACCTCAGCCATAAGCTGCTGTGCGAATTCACGTAACACACTAGTAGAGTCGTTACCAGCCTCGGGGCCGGCACCCTCACTACTACTGCCACCTATATTGGCAGTGATATCCCTGGATTCCATCCTGAAAACATTTACGAGAATTCATTAGAAGGTAATAGCCTAAGCATCAACTAACACTATCATACTATAGACTCAGTTCCTTAAATCCACATCCTGAATATCGATGTACTCCATTAATTTAACATCATCATTCTAACTCAAGTTCTGCTCTTCCACTTGGAAACAACACCATCAATAGATTGCCATGATTTTCTGAACCCTTCGAATGATCCAGAAAAACACAGAAGTCTGCCAATTGTTTTCATCTCCAGGTATACAAAACAAAACTCAAGGTCATATCCATGTCCTATACCCTGGTATATTCTAGACTGTAACAACTAGCAACTTCTTAGTTTAGCACATATCCCTAACCAGGCAGCATGAATCAAATCATACTTCCGACTGGCTACGGGCTCTGATACCAACTGTAACGACCCGGCCCTTTACACGAACTCAGGTGTCACTCACATACATCAAATACCTATACCTGTTCAAGATATGGAAACAACCCGCCCTAAACAGGGACATACGGGTGTAAAACATACATAATCATGATGTAAATGTCGCGGAAAAACATAAACATCCATTGGGATTACTACTAGCCTTATACCAGAGTTCACTAATACATCCATAATTTACATACATTCGGACTTAGAGTAATCGTCATATTACAACCTCCAAAAAGGACTTTCATCAAGTTTAGTACAAAAATTTAGATGCTTACGTAAGCTAACCAAAATAACCTCCCTAGTCCTTTTATCTACTAGGACCGACGCACGGATGGACCTGAAAACAAAGGTTGTAAGATAGGGTGAGACACCTCTCAGTAAGGAAGAAGGAGTTACAACAGTGTGTGACTGCATACATGCATATTTTCATTCAACATCTGGAATATAAATCAAATATTTTCAATACAGTAATGCATCAGGTATATCATTATTCATATTACAAAATTCCCACATCTGTCTTTTGACCATTTAATGATTTATCAGATGACCAACAGCAAAATATCCCTATAACCAGTTTTACCCCGTGGCTCGGGTTGTGCACTGGTACTCGTCCAATGCCCTGTTCGTGCAGACACTGCCGAGTACCTACATACGATCCGACTGCCTCCATTGGCTCAATATCAGCCAATGGTTTCACCCTGCTAGCCGACCATCTTGGTACCCACATCGTTTAGTACGTGTGGTTGCACGTGTACATCTAGTTACGATATCGTGTCGTATCATATAACAGTGGTTTCATTTCACCCTGCAAAGAAAGTATTTTTCAACCCTCCCGGGACTCTCAAGCTGTGGTTCTGTGTATCATAAATTCAATTTATACAAATATGATTTTATCTCCCATAAACTATATCAATAGTATAGAAATAATTCCAGCGGGTTCAAACCGGCGTCTTTCCACCTGGTTTACCCCTCTTTGTTTACTGATGCGGCTCGGTGTATCACCAGCCTCTGTTTATCACATTGTCAGTATAACAAATTGGAATTTCATTCCCATATTCTATATTAGTAGTATAGAAAATACATTCATTTCCATTTCAACATATATCACACAAGTTTAATACAAAAACCCGCTAAATGATAGAAATTCAATATACATAGTTTAACTAAATAAATAAAGGAATCGAGCCTCTCCTACTATAGTATAAATACAAATAAAGATGTTTGTAAAATTTGGAGATCATACGTCGAAATCCTCGTTTTTACCAAAAATCGTAAAATCGTCAAACCGGCATTTCTACTCGGTAGAATTTCACAAATAAGCAGTTAAATCATACATAATAACATAAACTAGCTTTTTAGCGGTTTAGTTTTCCAAAATAATTGTTGTAATCAAATTCCCCTTACCTTATATTCGAAATAAACTTCGTACGAAAACGGTCCAAAACGACAACTCGAGATCCTGAAAACCTAAAACCACAGAACATAACCTTACTATGTTTTCTACTGCTATCCAAATATCTAATCAAAATTAGGATCAGATTCCTACCTCGATTCTTGGGAAAACCCGAAACTCTCCGAAACGACGATCCGATCCACTAAAAGTGTAGAGTTTCCTCTTCTGATCCACGCAGTACCCTCCGTTTTTGGAAACGGATGATGAACGGCGAAGGATCTTAGAGAGAGAGAGAGAAAAAATGAGAGAGAGAGAGAGAGAGAGAGAATGAGAGAATGAGAGAGGATAAGAGAATTTATAGAATAAATCTTTACTTAGCCCTTAAGTAATCTAAATAAATATCTCCTCCAAGATATTTATATATAAATATCTCAAAATATCTTCTCCAAAATATCTTTTTTTTATTTTTATTTTTATTTTTTTTTGTCGGGTTACTACAATTATGGTCCCAAGTGTTTCTTTTGTCGTGGCTATGGGTATTTGTTAACTTTTTGAATTTGATCTCTATTTTGATGCTGACAAAGCACTAGTTTCTTATGTGTGTTTTTAAGTGTTTGAACAAGTTTACTATTCAACACACACATAAGGCAAAAGGGAAATGAAAGTCAGAGGACTTATAACTTACTTCATATGGCGCATTCCATGGAGAGAAAAGCAATGAAGAAGAAAAAGATAACATTTAATTTTAATTTGTATTGCATTTAATTTTTTATTATTTGGTCTATAATAATGCATACATCTTGCATGATATGACTTGAATGCTTAGATGACTATAGATCAACCTTAGGGATCACCTTCAGTCGATCGACATTGGTTTTTTGGGGTTAACTCTCAATGACCATAGATTAACTTTAGGTCTCAGTCGACCAAACTCAGCTAGTTATATTCACCTCATTTGACTGAACCATTCAGAGGTCAACCGTTTGACCAAGGTTTAGTCGACTGAACAATTTTGAACACATTTTCCACAGTCGACCGAACTGGTTTATGTCTGACACCTAACTGTTTAGTTGACCGAACCTCTAGTTCATTTTTGATTGGGTCGACCAAACCATATGAATAATAGACTGAATTTCAAATATAGTTGATTGAACCTCGAACGTTTTCAAAATCACCTTAATTCAGCCGACTATATATGTAGTTCAAAAGTGCCTCAATCGATCGTATTTATCAATATAGTCGACCGAACTTAAAGTTCAGCCGACAAAACCTCTCAGGTTGGAATTTTTTAAAAGCGCTAAAACGTCATTAACTTTTAATTAAATTTTTCCAAAATATTGAGCATGTCCCCAACAGACATAATTTTCGGAAAATCTATAAATACTCCCTCATAACTCTAGATTAAAAACTTTGATTAACTCCAACTTCTCTTTAAACCCTTTGCTAGTCAAAGTTCCCCCAAACCAATTTTTATTGATAAATCATTTCTTTAGGGCATATTTTTATCAAATCTCTTCCACTTTCTTTCATTTTATTTATTTCAAAATTTATTTCGAAGGAGAACATATTTATTTTGGGCATTTATTTTATATTCATTTACATTTACTCTCATTTGCATCTTCATTTATTAAAATCATTTTTAAGAGTAGCCTTAAGATTTCTTCCGATTAATTTTCTCAATAAACATTTTTGGAAAAAAATCATTTATTGTACAAATATTTTTCTTGAGCTTAAAATTCAAATTCTCCAAACATTTTTTTTAGAAAAAATATTTGTTGGTGAACATATGTTGGAATTGGTGTGATTCCAAGAGGGGGAGGGTGAATTGGGTTTTAAAAACTTTTCGGCTAATTTAAACATTTCGCCAATTTAATATGTATCATATCCCATTCAACATATACACGTGTATGTAAAATGATTTTAACACTGAAAGCAAACTTACACTGTGCAATATTTTATTTAAATCAAATGTGTGTATGTAACACCCCGACCCCGAGGGGGCCTGGGATATTAACTCTTTACTACTGATTTACAGCGGAAGCAAATAAACTCGATTCTTATTAAACCAGAGCGCTAATTATTCATGTTACAATCACTTATTTCAAAAGAAGAAAATTACACAAACGTAAATATCTGAAATCATACTATATTTCTAATTAAATCTTTATTTTTCTAATCCCCACCCGCATGCTTGCTAAGCCTGATTTCCGACATGTCCTTCAGAGTTATCTGAAATAAAATATGATTGGGGTGAGACGACGCTCAGTAAGTAAATAAGATTATTATTAGTGTGTGACCAAAATGAGCTTTTAAAGAATTTCGTAAAACAATATTTAATACTATAACTTTAAGACTACTTTTAGAATAAACATAAATTTAAAAATTCCTGCATAAAACTTTTGTCATCAATTTCAACAGTAAATTTTTATAATCATATACTATAACTGTTAAATTAAACTTTTAACTTTAAAACTGTAAAAATATTTAATGATAAACATACATATACTTTTCCTTATACGTTTTCCTTAGATCGTCATTTAAGTACCAAAATGATCCTTTTCACGTAAACTTACACTTTTCCTTCAAATCATCAGTAACTTTGTACACGTAATTAAATATGTATAAATATATATTATGAAAACCCACCCTTAGGCCTGTTTGCCGTAAGTCATGTTTACCCCCATGACTGGGTTGTGCGGTCCGAAGACTGGACTTAGCTGGCTGGCCGACCAAACTAAATCAACGTACGTAAACTTTAAGTGAGATTTTCCTTATTAAGTCCTGGACTTAAACCAGGTGTGCACTCAGGAGAAATCCACTAACATAAATAACCACTCTGTAAACAGTGTGGGTGCACTCTGATCCGTATAAACTTTAAGCTGCGGTACCGAGCATCTGTAACTTTGAACTTTCGTTGCCATAAGGGGTTTTAAAATCATCTTATTATAATTTATGCAATTTAAAAATAATATCGTGAAAATCTCATCTTTACTCATATTTACATAAAAAATGTAACGTAGAAATAAACTCATGCCACACAATTTTTGTGTTAAAAATATATATAATTTTATTTTTGAATAGAAAGAAATGCTGAAAATTTACCCCAGGGGATTGGAACATTTCTTAACCCAAAAATAGATGCAAGTATATTAAAGATAGAACTGGTATAATTAAATATGCGTAAAAATAAACTCATGGAAATTTTGTGGAACTAAGTAACATAATTAAAATTTATGTACATAATAAACTCGGGTATGAATTTAAAATAAAAAGAAACTAACATAATCAAAATTTACTTACTTTCTTCTTTTACCGTGTGCTACGAACACAATAATTATCTTTAAGAAATGAGATCGGAAAAAGTGGGTGATTAAGAATTTATTCAAAAATTCTCTCTCCACCACAAATTCTTTCACTCACTAATCCTTCTCTTCCTTGGAAAATTATTGTGAAAAATGAAGGTTGAGAGCTCCCTATTTATAGGAAAATTTTGGGGAAGAAATAGAATTTATAAAAGTGTGGGGAGATGGGTGAAATTAAAATTTTAAAAATTAAAGAATGGGCAAGGGATGGGCAAGGGATGGGCAAGGTATGGGTTGAGTGGAGGCTATTTGGGAGTGCTTGCCACCATTCCCACTAAATAAATTTTTAATTAATTACTTACCTAATTAATTAATCCATTACCTAACTAATTATTTTATTATTTTATTATTTTTCTTAATCATTATTATCATTATTATTATCATTGTTATTAATTTTAAACTTGAGTGGAGGCCATTTGGGAGTGCTTGCCACCATTCTCACTAAATAAATTTTTAATTAATTACTTACCTTATTAATTAATCCATTACCTAACTAATCATTTATTATTTTATTATTTTTCTTAATCATTATTATTATCATTGTTATTAATTTTAAACTATATTTAGTATTTATTTTATTTTATTTTATTTTTGAACAAGAATTAAATTTAAATTTTAAAAACTCATGTGGGCCCCACATGGTCTTGTGGGCCCCATGTAGTCTTGTGGGCCCCACACAATTTCGAGACCCAAATGGATCGTACGTAATTCCAATAACTCTTATACGATTTTATGCATCCTGCATAGTTTTGAGACTTGTGAAAACCTTCATACGGTTTCGGGACTCATGTGGGCCCCACACAGTCTTGTGGGCCCCGCATAGGATACCTATATTATTATTATTTTATCATATATCTCTACAAATTATATCAGTTAAAACATTATTTTATGTACTTATTTACGTATATAAACAGTGTCTTGTGGCTCCGGGACTCATGTGGACCCCACATAGTATTGTGGGCCCCACATATGATACCTATATTATTATTATCTTATTATGTATTTCGACAAATTATGTCTGTCAAAACACTATTTTATGTATATATACTTATTTACGTGTACAAATAGTGTCTATCCTGTTTATCCTATGAAATTCCATTTTGACCAGGCCGACCTCCAGGGAGCGACTGAGCCGCAATGGTCTCTGAGCACTCGCTAAGACAAGGTCTTTCTTAGGCATCAAATATGGAATCAAGGATCCTACAGAAAAATACTTATATATTGATATTAACTAAATGACCATTTTTATTATTTTATTATTATTGTACTTTAATCATATATATATATATATATATATATATTTTTTTTTTTGGGTCATCACAGTGTATGCACATAATTATGACATTAAATAAACATTCATACACATGCTGTAATGACCCGAGGAATAATGGTATATACACATCCTATTGACCTCGTTGACGAGGTGACATGGCTCGTCGACGAAGGTACTAGTATAAATTGTGTGAAATTTGGGTTTAAACACAAATTGGGAAAAATCACTCACTCTCTCTCTCTCTCTCTCTCTCTCTCTCTCTCTCTCTCTCTCCTCTATGATTTTTCTCTCCTCTCTCTTCGATTTCAGCTCCGTCGTTCACCAGATTGACGATCTGAGGCCACCACGATGCTCCTGGAGAAGTTCTCTCCAAATCTGCTGGAGCGGATTGTTGGTGGAAGCGAGTTGAAATTCATCCTTGAATTGAGGTAAGACTTTTGTGCCAAAGTTGATCTTTTCACAGTTATAGGAAATGATACTCACGTGAAAATACCAAAGTTTAGTTATGGGAGTTATTGTTTTCAGAGAGTTGAACGGGGAACCCTGCGAGTGCAGGACCAAAAGTTTTAGGGGGTTTCTTTCCAGTGTCAGATAAGGGAATAAACTAAAGTAGTTATTTTCCATATGTATTATTATTAATTATCAACAAATTAATTTTCAAGGAAGCATGTATTATATTTGGATATTATTGAGAAAATGTATATTATTGGGAAAATACTGCTGTTATACAGAAAATGTGATTTTAGAATGAAATATACGGATTTACTCAACTTTGTGTGGCATGAATGTTATTTTTCATGAAAAGTATTATGATATGACAACTTTATGAATAAGCATGTTTTCAGGAATTATGAAATAATACAGTACATTATGATTTTAAAGTACATGATAAATGATTTATTTATTCAGAATGATATGTATGAGATATTCGATGCAAGGCCATGATTGATAGCTAGCACGAGGCCGTGTATGATATATGATTGCGGTGTAAAGCCGTATTTATGAAATGTTTGGTGCGATGCCGTAATTATGAAATGTTCGGCACAAGGTCGTATTTATGAAATTATAGAAATGCTATCAATCTATTTATGTTAAATGTTATATTATCATGTACTATATGTTATCAGAACCCGGATGCTAGTTTAGTTCAGTTTCAGGAGAACGGTACCGTAGCTATATAGATCAAATATCTATGTTCAGATTGGTGCTAACCACCCCACGAGGGGGTGGGAGATGGATAGTCGATGTGGCTTTCAGTGTAGAGTTGTAGACGTCCACCTAGCAGTCCGGACCAGAGTGTGGCGGGCCCATCGTACTTACAGACATTTTTGACTCGGCAGTGGTCGGCCAACCATTGTTAGGTCCCACTTTCGTGCTACACAACCCGTCATGGGAGGTAATACATAACACCAGCTAGCGATTCATCCTGAGTATGTTTTCAGTATTATCAGCTATAACAGATATTTTATAAACGATATGATTTATTAGAAAATACGAAAGTATATCATGATTCGGTATGTTATGATGAATGTTTACATATATATGAAATGTACTGTATATGTATAATTGCATTAAATGTTCATGTTAGCACATAACTGTATTTAGTTTATTTTTCCTTACTAAGAGGTGTCTCACCCCCAAATATTAAATGATTTTCAAGAAACCCAGAAAGACCAGCAAAGCGTGGCTGCTGTTGAGTTTATTGAGTTACCCTGCTAAGAGGGTAAGTTTGAACTAGGATAAGAAGTTTCAGATGTCGGATCTTAAAGATGTTTTTTGTATTTTTGGAAGATGGTATGTAAACAAAATATTTTTAGATATGCTTGACTCAGGTATTATGTATTTTGTGGTTATGAGTTTGTGCTTCCGCTGCGTAAGACAGGTGTCCCCGTTACCCATGGGTTTGGGTTGACTATTTTACTTATTATGTTTTATTATATGATTAGATAAGGGGGTCGTTACACATGCTGAAATTAAAGTACAGGAATTTAAATAAGATAGAGAGAGCGGCACCGGGTTTTTTTATTGAGGTTTGGCCAAACTAGCCTACATCCCTACCTTGGGCATACGTCCCAAGGATTCCACTAAATCCGCTCACTTATGGGTGGAGCAGAAACCATGTACATCCTCTCCTTACGAGGTGAGGAAAACCTCAGCTCAATTACTAGGTTGAATCGAACTAGTCTCACTTACGGGGCTGAGACTCTCCAATTCAATTTTCGGGCTGAATCGAAACGATCTCACTTATGGGCTCAGACTCCCCAGTTCAATTAACGGGTTGAACCCAACCGGTACATTAAAACCATTTTTGTACATGAAAACGCTTCTGAAAAATACAAGCAGAAATGTACACAATAAGTTCAATAAAAATACACACTCCAATGATAGGAAATAAGGCTCAGGGAGTAAGGATGTTTATCTAAATAATTTGTACAAATAAAATACGTGGATATAAAAATGATTATTATGTTCTCCAACAAAGATTTTTTAAAATAAAAGTATTCGGAGAATCTGGAGTTCAAGGAAATATTTGTGCAATAAATACTTTTCTCCCAAAGCTATACTCTCAAGAAAATGATTTTCAAAGACGAATAATATGTGAGAGTGTAAGCATGTATATATAAAAATAAATGCCCAAAATGAATATGCACTCTTATAAATTGATTTTGAAACGAATGGATGGAAAGAGAATTGGAAACCCCTGACGAACCCTCCTTCTATTCCTGTTTCCATTTTTCTTTCTTTTTATTATTAAAATACGATTATTCTTTGGGTCGTTACAAGCAGAGATTAGAGTCTATAATCCAAACAAAATTAAATTGGATTCTAGGATTGTGAGTGGGTACTTTATTGGATACCTAGAAAAGTATGAAGGGTATAGGTTTTATTGTCCTAACCTTAGTATGAGAATAGTAGAAACTGGTAATGCAAAGTTCCTTGAGAATGGTGAAGTGAGTGGGAGTGATGTATCTTGTGATGTGGTCATTAAAGAAGTTCGGTTTCCTATCCTGATATCTAGACCTTTAACAGATATTGTTGTTCCTTTAGTTGCTAAATAGTAGGATAACATTGAACAACGATCTAGTGATGGACCACTTCGTAATGAAAACGTCACTATTGAGCCAATTGCAGAACAATCACAAGAAATAGTATTAAGAAGATCTCAAAGAGTAAGAAAATCAGCTATTTCTGATGATTATTTAATATAGCTACAAGAGGCTGATTATGATTTAGGGACTAGTAAAGATTTGGTTACGTTTTCACAAGCCATTGAAAGTACTAATTCTGAAAAATGGATTAATGCCATAAATGATGAGTTGAAATCTATGGAACTTAATAAGGTCTGGGACATCGTTGATTTGCCTGAAGGGTTTTGTTGGCCTAACAAGGCTTATAATTCTTATTTTGATAATAACAAATCATGATATGTTTAATATGGTTTATTTCATGTGAAAGTGTTTCAGGAAGAAGGCAAAGCTTAAAGGTAGTGACAAAGCTCAAAAGGATGATAAAGTTTATGGATTCAAAAAATTCAAGAAAGAAAGATGATAGAAGAACAATGACTTACTTGAAGATCAAAAGAATATGTTTTTAAGGATGTTTTGTATGCAAGTACTTCAAGTGAACTTTAAATATAAACTGAATTGAAGCTCTTATAAAATCAAAAGAAATTTGGAAATAAAGTTTTAGTAAAATCCTAAAGTATGTTTTTCAAATCAAAGAAAAGAAGGGTTTAAAGAATAAAAGTTTTTTAACAAAACAGAAGGGCCAGGCGACTGCCTCTACAAGCCAAGCAAATGCCCAAATTAAATGAATAAATTTCAAAGAAGTAGCAGGGTACCAGGCGACTGCCTGAGCGCAGCCAAGCGCCCATGGTGGTCATGCCAGGCAACTGCCTGGGTTCTGGCAGGCGGCAGGCGACTTCCAGTATTCTATGTTTGAAATTTCTTTTGTGGCAGGTGACTGCCAGGTTGTGGCAGGCAACTGCCACTCGAACGTTTGTTTAAAAAATTTCAATGGGAAGATTTTTTAAATGGATTTCTTGGGCACTATTATTTTGAAAAATTTGGGGATTACTCTAAGGAAACTTAGGGGGCTAGGAATTACCTTTAAAATATCTATAAATAGCACCAAACTTCAAAGATTTTTATATACCAAGAAATTTCCAGCAATCAAAGTTCTCTAAAAAGCTCTCAAACTTTCTTGTATTCATCCAACTTCAACTTCTGAGTTACTGCTGATACAAACTTCGAAGTAAAGCCTTCAAAGTCTGAATCTTTCAATACTTGGAAGATATTTGGAGATTTAAATTCAGTATTGAGCTTCAATCCTTTTATATTTGATTTACTTTGAAGTATTCTTGTGCTGAATGTTGTACTAACCTACTCTGCTATGAGAGTGTATATTGTACACAAACTTTTCTCTATCTTGGTTCTTGTTTATAGACGATTCAAGGTTGTAGAATCGTTGGACTGAATGAGGGAATATCATTTGGAGAGGCGGGCTCTAACCTAAAGGAAGGAGTGGTTGTAATCGGTATAGTTTCACCCATCAACGGAATTGAACTAGTGAATTCTTTGGTGGTTTGCCAAAGGTGAGGACGTAGGCTGGGTATAAGCCGAACCTCGTAAAAGCTTTGTCTCTCTCTCTCTTCCTTACTCTTTATTTTTCAACAATACTTACAACCTTCGTGTATGCTTTAAATTGTTAAATTCTAAGTGTATGGTTGTTAAATAGACCAGAGGATAATTTGTTTTGGTTTGATCAGCATTGATTGCGGAAACCAAAAGGGATTACCTTGGTTGATCATCCTAAACTTATTAATCTGAAAGTTTGTTTAAAAACTAAACACAAAGAAGAAGTGTGAGTTTGGAATAACACAAGGCTTACATAAATTCAGCGTACTTTACAATTTATTACAAGACTATTAATACAAAGATCAAGATTTTGATTATTTTGTTGATTGGTTGTGGTTGAATTGATTTTTTGTTTACTTGTTGTGATTGTTGATATAAAATAAAATATTAAAAAAATATAATTTTAAAAAATCCAATTCACCCCCCCTCTTGGGGAGCTATCCTAATTTCAAGTTTAAAAAAGTTGGGTGTAAATGGGTCTTTAAGACCAAACATGACTATAATGGTAATATTGAACAATATAAAGTTAGACTTATAGTAAAGGGTTTCACTCAAAGGTAAGGAATTGATTATAAAGAGACATTTTCTCCTGTGTCTAAAAAGGACTGTCTTAGAATCATAATGGATTTGGTGGCTCATTTTGATTTAGAGTTGCACCAAATGGATGTGAAAACTACTTTCCTAAATAGAAATTTAGATGAAGAGGTATATATGGATCTTCTTGAAGGTTTGATGAATATATAGACTTAAACAAGCTTCTAGGCAATAGTATTTTAAGTTTCATGATACCATCATGACTTTTGGTTTTAAGGAAAACACCGTTTATCGGTGTATATATCTAAAGGTTAGTGGGAGCAAGTTTATCTTTCTGATTCTATGTGTTGATTATATATTACTTGCCAGTAGTGATCTTGGTTTATTAAATGATACCAAAGGATTTATTTCTATGAACTTTGAAATGAAAGATATGGGTGATTCAACTTATGTGATTGGAATTGAAAGATTCTGGGACAGATCACTTGGATTGTTAGAGTTGTTTCATAAAGGATATATCAATAAAGTTCTAGAAAGATTTCATATGGCTGATTGTAAACCAACTCCTACTCCTATTTTTAAAGGGGACAAGTTCAGTGCAAAGGATTGTCCAAAGAATGAATTAGAAAAGAAAAGTATGGAAAATATTCCTTTTGCATCTATTGTTAGGAGTTTGATGTATGCGCAGACTTGTATGAGACCAAATATTAGTTTTGCAGTTGGGATGCTTGGGAGGTACCAAAGTAATCCTGGAATGGAGCATTGAAAAGTTGCAAAGAAAGTCTTGAGGTACTTAAAAGGAACCAGACACTGTATTCTTATGTATAGGAGAACAGATTAGTTGGAAGTGGTTGGCTACTTAGACTCAGATTTTTCTAGATGCGTTAATAGTCGAAAGTCAATGTATGGTTATTAGTTCCTGTTAGCTCGAGGAGCAATATCATAGAAGAGCGCCAAACAAACTATCATAGTAGCATCTACTATGGAAGTGGAATTTGTGGCGTGCTTTGAGGCCACAATTCATGCTCTGTGATTGCGAAACTTTATCTCGGGACTTGAGATTGTTGACAGTATAGCCAAGCCGCTGAGAATTTATTGTGATAATTCCACAACAGTAATTTTCTTCAAAAATGACAAATACTCTAATGGCGCTAAGCATATGGAGCTTAAGTATTTGGCCAATAAGGAGGACGTTTGGAAACAAACAATATTTATAGAACATATAAGAACTGAGCTCATAATAGCAGATCCTTTAATGAAGGGATTGACACCAAAGGCATTTAAAGAACATGCTGATCACATCAGTCTTTGTTGTAATCCTTGATGTATGATAGTGGATCTTTATGGTTGTTTTATAACATGTATAATGATATTAATAAAAGTGTTTATGAACATTAGTTCTGTTTACCATCATTTACGTAATTATGGAAGTTGGATTATTGTTGAACAAAAATGGTCTTTGATAAAGACATTATAGGGACAATATGGTAACTTCCTATTATGGATCATAATTAAATGGTTTATTAGTATTATGGTACATGGAAGGGAAGATGTCGCTCTAATGATATTTACCACCATAACTCGTGCTAATGGGTTGCTTAATTATGATATTATGGCAATCTCATTGAAAAGTATAAATAAGCTAATGTTTTGTGCACATTATGGTTATTTGTTAATCCATATCAATATCATTCATATGGGCCAAGTGGGAGAATGTAGGAATTATATCCCAAAGGATATGTCCCATGTAAGGACCCGAATCCAAAAAAATAAATAAAGAAAAGAGGAAGGAAATAAAAAAGGATAAAACAGTAGAGCTCGTCGACGAGGATCTTTTTCTCATTGACGAAGTATCTTCTGTTGCTCGGTGACGAGACGCATAGGCTCATAGAAGAGAAGATGCCGAGGATTTTCAGAGATTCTGAAATCTCAACCTCATCAACGAGGTCTCCTTCTCAGCCACAAGCGACCTTCTTTAGCTCGTCAACGAGAACTTTGACTCGTCTACGAGTCTGGTCGGGGTCAACCTTGTTTATAAATATCATTTAGTTGCTTAATGAGGAAGGAACTCAATTCTCTCTCTCTCTCTCTCTCTCTCTCTCTCTCTCTAGGACACGAACCAACCTTCTCTCTCTCTCTAAGATTCCGTGCCATCTGTTACTGGAATCAACAATCCAACATTACTACGTGGGGTAGGAGGAGAATCTCTACAGTTATAACGGATTAGATTTTCGATATGAGGATTTTTGAATTTTTCCCTAAAATCGCGGTAAGGATCTGATTTCATTTTTGGTTAAGTAGGTATGTAGTAGTTGAGATTATAGTGAAGTATTGTTTTTCAATTTTTAGGTTTCGAGGATCTCGTGTCGTTGTTTTGGATCGATTCGTTCATGTTTCGATTTTCATAATTAAGGTAAGGGGATTTTTTTGCATCAATATTTTTAGAAAACGAAACCAGAAGATATGTAGCTTATGTTTATATGTACTTGTTGACTGCTTACTTGCAAAATTTTACCGAGTATAAATGTCGATTCTTACGATTTTCACGATTTTACGGTTTTGGAAAAAAATGGGGTTTTTGCCATATGATCTCCAAATTTCTTAAACTACTTTATTTGAACTAAAATTAAAGTAGGAGAAGCTTGAAACTCTTAATAGCAGCAGAAATGATATTTTACTAACTAGTTTATATGAAAGGTATAATTGACCAAATAAGTGTGATGTATGATATGAATTGAATCTATACTGATTTGAGATGTATGTATATGAACTAAGGGGACTAAGGTTCCAAGGGATTATTAGAAAATGCAGAAAGCAGGTGCTAGTTAGATATTATGCCAAGTATGAGAAAAGGGTAAAACCGAGAGGTTACGAGCCAATTTTTACCACAATATGAATGAAAGTATGCATGAATGAGATTGTGAAAATACTAGAATTGCACAGGTGATTATGTTTTAATGTAAATTATATATATGATATTGGGACCGCAGCTTATCTCAATAGTATATGAAGCCTTAAAAAGCTTATATTATGTAGGCTCGGTACTGTTGCCAAAACAGAGGTACAGTCCGACCACACGCAGTTATTTTTTAGTGTGGGTACCTAGTAGTAGGCTTGGTAAGAAGGGTCACTGGTCAAAAGGGAACAGGGTGGTGATGGCCAAGTCGGACTGCAGTATGTTATGATGTCTAACAATGCCTGCACTAATAGGGCTCGATCAGTGCTTTCTTATCGCACAACCCTTTCCACAGGGAGTTAATGGCATAGTTATGATAGCTTCAAGCTAGACGGTGTTCTAAATATGTATATACATGATTTAAAAGCTTTAATGGGTAAAGTCACAGGTTTGAGTACCGGGCGGAGGGATTGTACAGTGTATGGGTCTATACCTTACCCTAACCTCTGGAACTCTCACTTGTAATGATGTTGGGTGGTATATTATCAAGGATTTATATATGTACTATATATACATTATGGTATTGAGAATGTGCAATCTATGTAACAATTTTCAAATAAGAATATAATTGTACAATCACACACTGATGTAATATCTTCCTCCTTAATGAGAAGCCCCAATCTTACAACCTTTGTTTCAGGGGTTATAGGAAATCGGTCCTAGTCTTTTAGAAAGACTTTGGAGCGTAGTGTTTGGTTAGCTGACATAAGTTTTGTATGAGTTTTGGGTTGTTTAGCCAGGATGGGTTTTCTTTTTGGGAATGTAATATAATTTATGTTTTACGTATGAATGAATGTAGATAAAGAACAGTTAGATACTCTGGTATGTTTATTAGAATCCATATGAATGTTTATGTTTTCCACAATATATATGAGTACAAATCATTATGAAATACCCATATGTCCTTGTTTAGGGTAGGTAGTTATGTATGGTTCAGGATTTGTACAGGATATGTATGTATGTAGCGCTCTAGGGCAGTATTAAGGGTCGGGGCGTTACATCCCATATGAATGATATGGGTCCCACATGAAGGGTATATGTCCCATATGATAAGGATATGAATGGTTATATGGGTTAACTAAAGGGTTAGCTTATTTAATATGAGAAATTAATGGTAGAAGTTTGAAGGGTATTCCTATATTATATATATATATATTAGCTATTGTTATGGGGAGTAGCTAAAAAGGGCAAGCAAATATCAAGCTAAGCTAAGGAAAAGAGAGTTAAAGAAGAGAAAGGAAAAACTAAGTTCATAAGCTCTAAGGGTTAGCTGAATGGTGATGTTGGTTGCAAGGTAAAAGAAAGCAAGAAGAAAGGCATATAGGAAATTGTCCTCTCTTTGCCTCTGCTCTCTGATCATTAGGAAATCTTATAAATATGTTGAAGGAAAGAAAAAGAAGGAGGAAAAGTGGGAGAAACGATTTCTTCGGATTCTCCGGGTGTTCTTCTCGACATATTCAATATGGCCGATTCTGGTATGTAAAGTTTATAGTTTATGATTTATTTATTTTCCGCATAAAGGTTATTGATGTCAAGTTCATGATAATTGAAGATCCTGTTGAACACTATGCAAGTAAAGTTTTCTAACATAAAAATAAGATAAGTAAAACATATAACATTAAATGTAATGCCCTAGAAAATTAATATGTGTGAAAGTGTAAACAAATAAAATAAAAAAATAAATTATTATTATTATTAATCAATCAATTAATTATACATTATTAAATTAAAGTAACTAAATAAATACTATGATGGATATATAATTATATGTGTGTATATATATATATATATATGTTTATAATATTAATATAATATAATAAGGATATTATATATATAAGTAAAACAAATGAATCTTCCAAAGGAAGATTCATTTTCCATTTCAATACAGAGAGCAAGCGTCTCTCTTTACGCTACTCTCTCTCCTCCGCCTTCTCTCTCTCTCTCTCTCTCTCTCTCTCTCTCTCTCTCTCTCTCTCTCCTCGATTTCGTCGGCCAAATGGGCACCGATCGAAAAACGGAAGACACCACTAGGTTCAATTCTCCGCCACCAACATTCTTACCAGAGTGGATTTGTTGTAGGAGCGGCGTAGGCACCACTCCTGGGGTAAGGTAAACTCTTTTTCTTTCCTCAGTTTTTCCTTAAATCTTTATCCAAATCGACGATCGAACACCACCACAGGGTCCTAGCCTCGATCATCGTCATTTTAATCAGAGTAGATTTTCAATTTGGGTTTCCTAGGCACCATTCCAAGGCTATTGTAAGATTTAGGAATTTAGCAAATTTGCTATTTTTGGGAATCTAATTATTTATTTGGAGTTTATAGGCTTAGGAAATGTTAAATAGTTATTGGGAATTTTGTGAGCCTAGGAATATTAAGGAAAATATAATTTTTGGGGTTGAGTTGAATTTAATGAGTTCAAAGGCTATTTTGAAAACCAACCGTTCAACAGGTATTTTATAAACGTAGGATATATGATACAGTATTTTTGAATATTACGAAGGGTGGAAAATTTGATTTATTTTACAAACTAAAAATACTGTGTATCATTGATTGTCTCCTAGATTGTTTTCAAATATTGAAATTGTGTGGCATGTGAATGATTTTATGGTTTATCGTGAAATCAAATTTGAGAATGATTGTGAAATATACTGGAACTGTTTGTGAAACATACTGGAACTGCTTGTGAATAATACAGAGATTTGATATGACGGTCGAGGGCCGAGTTTTATGTGATGACTGGGGGCCAAGTTTTATTTGACGGATGTGAGCCGGATTATTTGACGGTCGGGGGCTGAGTTTTTATTAAATGGCAAGTGTAAAATGAAATGATTTAAATTACAGTTTTTATTACTTAAATTGCATGATATGCTTTGTTGACTTTTTGAGTCTGATATATGGTTTTGATAATAACAAACTGCAAGTTTCTTATGTGTGTATCTAGTGTTTGAGCAGACTTGATATGTTAGCGCACATATAAGGAGACTAAAAATGAAAGTCATAAGAAACTCGAAGGACATATACATCAGTTGGCGTATTCCAAGGAAGTCACAAGAGCAAATAAGATTGAAAACATTTAAATTTCACTTGTATTGCATTTAGTTTTTCTATTTGGTCTGTAATATTTGCATCTGCATGCATGATATGAATAAAACTCAGCATGACCATAGACTAAGCATAAGGAGCCATATGACCTTAGGGATCACCCTTCGGTCAACCAACACTGGATTTTTTCGGTGTCCTCAAGAAGATCTAGATTGACCTTAGGTTTCCCATGCATGCATAAATAAATACCTTATCCAATTTAAGTTAATCATCATATGAATAGAGACAACATTTCAAAGAGAAAAGAACTAAAAATGCCGAAATTGGCATGTTCAGTCGACCAAACTTAGTTACACAGAGTTTCTCTGTCGATCGAAATTCCACCTGGTCAACAAGTTGACCCCTCGGTCAATCGACCAAAGCATATAGGCAAGACCTGGTTGACCGAACCCCCATCGGGTAAAGAAGTTAACCGCTTGGTCGACCGACCAAGATTATATGGGCAATGCCTTAGTCGACCGAACACCCATTCGGGAAATGCCAACCGCCTAGTCGACCAAATCGCGCAAATTTGGAAAATTGCCCTTGAACCCTACAAGTCTTGTCTACCATCCTTCTAGTTCAAATTTCTCCCGATTGACTGAACCCAGCCACTTGGTCAACGGAACCTTAAGTTCGGTCAACTAGGGCTCTCGGGTTGGCGAATTTTACCGAGGTTAAAAACGTTGTTATTTTTACTAACCTCACTTAAACCATTTCTAAAAATGACTAATATGTCCCTAATGGTCAGATTTTCTAAGGAGTCTATATATACCCCCTCACAACTCAAAACTAGCAAGATGATTAGTTAGAAAATCCTCTCAAATTTTTATGTCATTTTTTCATCTTTCTAAGCTTATTTTTCATCCTCTCTTTGTTATATATTCAAAAAATCATTTTTAAGAGAGCATTCTTTATCTTGGGCATTTTATTTTTACAAATCATATTACTTATACTCTCAGATTCCATTATTTTCAAAATCATTAACTTGAGAGTAAATCCTAAGTTTTCTCCATATATTTTCATTGATAAATATCTTTAGAGAAAAAACTTGTTTATTGTTTGTGAATCTTGCATACATATTGCAAGCCTTCAAATGCTCATATATTCTTCATTGCAAAATTATTTTTGAACAAGAATCCTAATTCCCCTAAGCTGTATTTGAAAAACTAGTTTTTGGGAAAACTCCTAACATATTGAAAAAAGTACTTTGAGCATATATATATATATTTTATTTTTTTTAATATCTCTGCTTGGAAGGTCTCTTACTCTTGTTAGTAAGTAAATCATTTTTCACACTCGGCCTTTATTGAGAAATAATTTTTTAGTGAAAAATACACATTCACATTAAGCTTTAATTCATATCATATGTGAGTGCATTATTTGGTTGAGTATATTGGTGCAAACTTGCTTAGAGTAAGAAGCACTTTACTTGTACGCAATTTATATTAAATTTGTTGTGTTCTAGGCACAAGCTTGAAGAGGGAGACTAGTCCTGGTAAATAGTCCCGAGTTGACTTTGACCCGATTAGGAAAATTAGGTGCACTATCCTATTAAGGTGTGTTTAGGTTGAGGTCAGCCCCACTAATTGATCTGGTTGTAACCGGTGCCACTCCACCTATTAAGTGAGCATTAGTGAAATCCTTGTGCTGGTGAGCCAAAGTAGGGACGTAGGCATAGTTGGTCAAACCCCGATAACATATTCTGTGTTGGCTATCTTTTTCCCTATACTCTTTATATTTCTGCAATTAAATTTATGCACATGTATGTTTATATTTGAATAGTTATATGAATGTTGTGCATGCTTTAAATACTGTGAATGATTTGAAAATACCGAGTTTGCTGCATCTGTTTTATATATCTGCTCAGTATCATTCTGTTGGGGTAGTGGTATGTGCTTAAACAGACCCTAGGTTGGGAATTACTGATTATGGAATTGAAATCAACCTAGGAAATTTTAATTACCTAATTCACCTCCCTCTTGGGAATGCACCAAAGCTAACATGCTTAAGGAACCCTGAGGACCAATTGTTATGCGAGTACGGTACTGTTGCCAGTGATTGATTATTAGACCATGTGCACTCACACTGTTCTTGATAGAAGTGTAGGGGGGGTCTCAGTCAACTGCCTACATGAGGTTAAAGTAAGGGCGTTGGACCTGCAGCTTAGCCATGGATGCCTGTAGACGTGCTTGCAAAGGATGATGTTTTGACTTTATTTTGGGCTGATCAACCAGGCTTAGTCTAACCTTCAGGCCGCACAACCCGTGCCATGGGGGAAGTAAATGACGTTAGTTATAGGGAGTTGTCTTATATGCATATCTATGGATTTATGTAAATGGTGTTAAATATTTACTGAACTAGTTTATACTGTGGAAAGGAAAAAGGTATTTTCAACTATATATAATGACTATATATTTTTAAATGATATTTTCGGTTAAATGAGGAACTAGTTATTTTCAGTATACACTAAAATTCATGCTAGCCACACACTGATTTTAACTTAGTCTTCCTTACTGAGAAGTGTCTTACCCCAATATACAAATTATCTTTTCAGGAAACACCAGATATCGTGTTTAGCAGACTAGAGGGGCTGAGCTAGTCATTTAGTTTATGTATGTAGTGGGTATAGACTGAGTTTTCTTTTTGTACAGTGTTATGGGTTGTAATATGGATTTTCTTGGAGACCATTACGTATAAAAGTAGTTTAGCACTCTGCTAATGTATGTTGGAGAATTTTTCATTATTTCCACTGCATTTATGTATTGACTATGGTATTAGGTACACAACATCACTAAAGTAGCACCCGAGCCCCACGTGACGGGTCGAGGTGTTACAATTGGTATCAGAGCTTAGGTTTGCTAGGTTCTGCAGACTTTGATGGTTGATAATTACCAGAGTATCGGTTGAGATAGGATACGATGAAAATGGGTAGATTAGGTTTGGTTTTGGTCTGGAAGCTTAGAGCCGGAGTTCCTTGATGATTTTTTGTGTTTTTCCTAGAATGATGATTTCAGGAAAACCATGGTAAATCCATCAATGGTTTCATTTCTGGGTTGAGAGACTGGAACTTGGAAACTTAAGTAGGAATGTTAGGTCTGGTGAGTAGGTGTTTAGTCCTGGAGTTGTGATTAGAGGTTGATACCTTAGCGATTTTGTGGCAGAATTGTGATGAAGTCCAAGGGAAAGGACTTCGTAGTTGGAGGGGATAATCACGTGGATACTTCTAGTGAGGATGATATGGATGCTTTGACAGTGCTGCAAAGTATAGCGCGGCAGGAAAGGAAGGAGATTCGAAAGGACTCTAGAGAGCAAGATCGGCCGCCGGTTGGTTAGGGCTGCACTTTTCAGCAGTTTACCCAGACGAACCCGCCGGCTTATGTAGGAGGGGCGAACTTGATCATAGCTGAAGATAGGGTTCAGGAGATAGAGGAACTAGTGGGTGTGCTGGAGTGCACGAAGGAGTAGAAGGTGCGATATGCTACTTTTAAACTAGTGGGGGAAGCAAAGAGGTGGTGGAGATCGACAAAACTGGTGGAGGAACAGTGGCCAGGACCTGCGGCTATAACCTAGAACCGTCTTAGGGAGGTTTTTTTTTGAAAGATACTTACCTATTGCTACTCGAGAGGCTAAAGCAAAGGAGTTCCTGAATCTGACTCAGGGAGACTTGGCGGCACAATAGTACGTAGCCAAGTTTATGGAGCTATCCGGATTTGCTCCATACATGATCCCGAATGAGCCAAAGAAAACCCGGAGATTTGAGAAGGTTTTGAGGCAAGGAATACGCGCACAGGTGGTGGCGTTATTGACTTCGAGTTTTTCTCAGTTGGTGGATAAGGCCATGGAAGTTGAGGCTAGTATCCAGGAGGGTGAGAGACTAATAATAAACTAGAAGAAGAGGCCCTTGCCTTAGGAATTTCATATTAGTACTAGCCAGGGTACATGGAGGCAGCCTAGTAATTTCATAGGCTAGCGGTAGGAGATGGGATATCAAGCCTATCAGGGAAATCCACCGCGTTCTACTTGTCCCAAATGCCATCAGAGGCATTTAGGCGAGTGTAGGGGTGGACAATCTGGCTGCTACCAGTGTGGTGGGGCTGAACATATGGCGCGAGACTGTTGCACGATGTTGACTCACAGTCCTCCACAGCATCAGTATAGGGGAGGTAACTAGGCACCCCGAGGTGGTCACTAGGGGGCACTGCTTAGGTGCAAATGTACTCGCTTATGCCGGGTGATGGGAGGCGTGGTGAAAGGTACTATTTCCATTTTTTCAAACGGTCCTGTTGTGTTGTTTGACATAGGTTCAACGCACTCTTTCATGTCTCGGGGATTGGTTAAATTGTATGAGGTAAATACAGTTGTTAGATACCAAGTTAGGTGTGGTCATGCTGACATGGTAGTTTAATTGTTTTTGACATGCATGGGTTTGATATAATTTTGGGGATGAACTGGCTAGCATCTAGCTATACGAGTATCGATTGCCACAGGAAGGAGGTAGTGTTCAGACCTTCAGGGGATCAAGATTTTAAATTCTTCAGGTTGTGTGTGCCCTCTGAACCACAGATCCTTTTAGTAATTCAAGCAAAGAGGTTACTTATGGAGGGTAGCCAGGAGTACCTTGCTTTTGTAAAAGTAGCACTGGAGAAGGAACTTAAGCTGAGGGATATCCTAGTGATAAGGGAGTTCTCGGATGTGTTTCCTGAGGGCTTCCCGAGAGTTTGCCATTGAGTTAAATCCAGGGACAGCCCCAATTTCTAAGGCTCCATACAGAATGGCTTCGACTGAATTAAAGGAGCTAAAGGAGAAGTTGCAATAACTACTTGACAAGGGGTTTATCATACTGAGCGTATCACCTTGGGGAGCACTGGTGTTGTTTTTGAAGAAGAAGGATGGGTCGATGAGGATGTGCATCGACTACCGGGAAATTAATAAGATGACAATGAAGAACAAATACTCATTACCCCGTATTGATGATCTGTTTGACCTACTAAAGGGCACACATGTTTTCTCCAAGATCTATCTGCGATTTGGGTATCATCAGGTGAAGGTTAAATTAGAGGATGTACCAAAGACAACTTTCCATACCAGGGCCATTACGAGTTTTTGGTTATGCCATTCGGTTTGAAAAATGCTCCTGCAGTGTTTATGTATTTGATGAACAGGGTCTTCCACCAGTATTTGGACCAATTCGTGGAAATGTTTATTTACGATATACTAGTTTATTCAAAGAGCCTAAAGGAACACGAGGAATATCTGAGGATAGTGCTTCAAATGTTAAGAGAAGGAAAGTTATTTGCTAAATTTAAGAAATGCGAGTTCTGGCTGGAACATGTTGCATTTATGGGATATGTAGTTTCCAGGGAAGGAATCTCAGTGGACCCGAGGAAGGTAGAGGCGGTAGTTGATTGGGGGAGACTAAAGAATGTGCATGAGATTAGAAGTTTCTTGGGTCTGGCAGGGTACTATCGCCGATTTGTCAAGGGTTTCTCTAGGCTATCAGGTCCTTTGACATAGCTTATGAGAAAGAATAGTAGGTTTGAGTGGACTAGTGAGTGCGAGCAGAGCTTCCAAGAATTGAAGCAGTGTGTGACGACTTGCTATTTATTCAACATTTTTTTTCTTCTGAATATAATAAATTTCATTTGTCAGAAATACTAAAAATAACATCCCAGGCTCAAAGGGCACTGAGGAAACTCTGTCTGTCATACATATCTAAGTAGCGGTACACAAAACTGGGAACTGCTATATACAACACAATATAATATACCAGAAAACTATACTGCTCTGTAACATATTTATAATACAAAATACCCAGTGACGTCACTACAATCTAAAGACTATCCCAAAAATACTGTTATCTCAAAAATACCTACCCTTTCTTGTATGGGCAGCACAAGTTAATCTCTATCCGCGAGCCTAATCTGCTCGCCTAACTGGATCTCTTGAAAAACAGTAAGTCATTGGGATGAGACAATGCTCAGTAAGTGAAAATATGCTATTACTAGTGTGTGGCGGCTGAGTTAAATGATTAAAATACTGAAATAATACTATAATATGAGAAAACTGATAAACTGTACAAAATATATCTATCTAACATGTAATCTTTAAAAAATGACTATGTATCTGAGTTTATTATCTAAAGGTACTGCTAGCATAATAATATAAATTGCTTCTATGTCATATATTTGTATGTAGGAACTTCTACTATACCTTGGGATCTGTATATCATGATATATCCCTTCATGATAGGGTTGGGCGACCCGTAGGCTGGACTTACTCTGGTCGGCCCTCCAGGTAAGTCAATCTCTATCATCCACCACTATGTAATGATCTATGTAGATCCTGGCCCACTGCAATCACTCTGGGCTAACT
This sequence comes from Malania oleifera, assembly GCF_029873635.1. Lineage (NCBI taxonomy): Eukaryota > Viridiplantae > Streptophyta > Magnoliopsida > Santalales > Ximeniaceae > Malania > Malania oleifera. Next base: position 68,928,314 of record NC_080428.1, read on the forward strand.
CAAACCTCTGTCATCGTCTAACCGTCTACCTCAACCCGACATGCTAGAGAAACTGCAAATCTCTCTTAACACGGTTAGACGGAATTCACATACTATCTGAGTCATGTGGTTGCACGTGTCTAAAACTAGCAACGGTACCGTGCTTTGCTGTAATTATATCTGTCTGTAATTTCCCCAGGGATCTGATATCGTGTAATATTGTGTGCATATATATAAATATATACTCATCTTGCTGCTTTTAACATGATTTCAAAAACAACCACGACACTATATTTCTAAGTTATATTATCTGTATGCTCTGTATATAAAATCTATATACTCTGTATATAATATCTATGTACTCTATATATAATATATGTGTGCTCTATATATAATATATGTATGCTCTGTATATAGTATCTATGCGCTCTGTATATAATATCTGTGTGCTCTGTATATAATATCTGTTGTAACATTTTGATGCTATCACTGTATAATTTGTCTGAGTGTTATGGTCTAGAAATCATGTTTTTCTCTGAAAATACTGTAAATCTCATTCATTTCTAATATTCTGAAATATCTGAGTATCGGTATATCTGAAATACTGTAAAATCTATATATATATAGGGTATTGTAATAACTCATGCCACACATTTGAATAAACGTAGTCTTATGCTCAATTTCTGTAATTTATGCTATAAAAATAATATTCATAATTCTCAAGAAAATAATCTGATATACATGCTTGAAACACTCATTCATAATCTTCTGTCTACATAAAAAAATTGCTAGCATAGCATATTCCCCTTACCTTGACTCTGAAAAGCACCTATAAAATTCTAGCTCTATACGCGTAGGGTTCCTAACTCAACATCTTGAAAATAATATCCCTTAGAACAAAATATCAGCATTTTCTTACCTACAACATTTCTCATAACTACAAGGAAGACATAATCTCAATAAAATACCTTACCCTAGATTTGTGATGAATTTCAAATCAACTTTCCCCACGATTTGCTCCAGCAGACTTGACAAGAACTTCGCTAGGAGCATCATGGTGGCCTCAGATCTTCAATCCGGTGAGAAATGGGGCCAAGATCGAAGAGAGAAGGGGAGGGAGTCATAGGAAAGAGAGAGAGAGAGAGAGAGAGAGAGAGAGAGAGAGAGAGAGGAGGGTTTGCTGCGCTGAAATTTGATTAAAATCCGAGTTTCAGCTCTTCATAGGACTAGATTCATCGACGAGACATGTCACCTCGTCGACGAGTCTTGTAGAAATTTCATCGACGAACCTGCACCCTCGTCGACGAATTTCAATTTACTTAAAACCCTCTCTTCGTATCTTCTCATCGACGAAGCCTTCTGCCCCCTTCTGTTCCTATTTCCATTTCCCCTCCCTCTTTATTATTTAAATACCAATATTTTTCGGGCCCTTACATTCTCCCCACCTTATAAAATTTCATCCTCGAAATTTCTTATCTGTATCTCCATTTATCATCCCATAAAGGAAAAAGGTCCACTTATTCTCTTACTTGCCCTCACTTATGGTGGAGGAATACCGTGGTTACATACTATGTTCTGAGAGATTACATATATAAAACTAATAACTACTTTTATCTATCTAATACATGTACCTGCAAAAGAAACACTATCTAGATACTATACTTTACCTGATTACCTCTATACCTCTTGGAACAACTGCGGGTATCTCTGTCTGATATGCTCCTCGAGTTCCCAAGAAGCTTCCTCTATAGCGTGATTCTTCCACAAAACTTTTACTAACTAAATTTATTTTGTACGTAATTCTTTTGTCTTTCTGTCTAATATCTGTACTGGTGCTTTTTCATAAGCTAATGAATCCTTAAGCTCTATCTCTGCATAGTTAATGATGTGAGATGTGTCTAGGACGTATTTCCTTAACATTGTAGCATGAAACACATCGTGTATTCTGGATAAAACTGGCGGCAAAGCTAGCCCTTAGGCAACTGACCCTATTCTCTCTATTATCTCAAAAGTGTCAATATACCTAGGGCTCAACTTGCCCTTCTTCCCAAATATCATAATCCCTCTCATAGGATCTACTTTCAAAAATACCCAATCCCCCACTTTAAATTCTAACTCTCGGCAGTGAGTGTTTGCATAACTTTTCTGTCGACTCTGGGCGGTACTGATTCTTTCTTTAATTAGTCGGACCATGTCACAAGCTTGCTAAACGATATCTGGACCCAAAACTCGCTTCTCTCCTACCTCATCCCAGAAAAGAGGAGAACGACATCTCCTGCCATACAGTGCCTCATACGAAGCCATGTCGATACTAGACTAGTAGCTATTATTATAGGCAAATTCAACTAGTGGTAGAAATTAAGTCCAGCTACCCCCAAAATCTAGCACGCACGCACAAAGTATATCTTCTAACATCTGAATTGTCCTCTCAGCCTGACCATCTGTCTGGGGATGGAAAGTTGTACTAAATGCTAACTGTGTACCCATAGCCTCCTGAAAGCTTTTCCAGAATCGTGAAGTAAATCGAGGATCCCGGTCTGAAACTATGGATACTGGTACACCATGGACGCGAACTATCTCCTAAACATATATCTCTGCCAGCCTGTCCATGGAATAACCGAATTTAATGGGGATAAAATGGGCAGTCTTCGTCAAACGATCAACAACTACCCAAATTGCATTCAATCCCTGCCGCACTGGTGGTAACCCTGTAACAAAATCCATAGAAACGTGGTCCCACTTCCACTTTGGAATAAACAACAGCTGCAACTGTCCTGCTGGTCTCTGGTGCTCTGCTTAACTTGCTGGAACGTCAAACACTACTGAACAAAGTTGGCTATCTCTCTCTTCATTCCACTCCACCAAAAGTACTCTCGCAGATCCGTGTACATTTTAGTACTGCAAGGATGGACTGTGTATAGTGATCTGTGAGCCTCCTCCAATATAGTTCTCTTGATTTCGGTATCAACGAGAACACATAGCCTAGTACGGAAACGCAGGGCTCCGTCATCTGATATGCTAAACTCCTCTCCTTGACCATCCCTCACTCTGACCATCACCTCTGCCAACTCTGCATCATCTCCCTGAGCTGCTTTAATTTTCTCATATATGGTAGGTTGTATAACTAGGCTGGCAACAAAACCCTGAGTACTATCCTCTACTAACTCTATGCTAAGTCTCTCCAAATCCATCAAGATCGAGTGCTGAATCTCCATGGCTGCTAGTGCTGGTCCCATTGATTTTCTGCTCAGCGCATCTGCTACTACATTCGCTTTTCTTGGGTGGTAATTAGTAGTACAGTCATAATCTTAAATAACATCTAGCCACCTTCTTTGTCTCATATTCAATTATCTCTGAGTGAAGAAATATTTCAAACTCTTGTGATTTATAAAAATTTCACATTTCCCACCATACAGATAATGCCTCCAGATTTTAAGAGCGTAAACCACTGCAGCTAGCTCCAAATCATGCATAGGGTAATTCTTCTCATATTCTTTAAGCTGTCTAGAAGCATATGCAATAACCCTGCCATGTTGCATCAATACGCACCCATGAAAGCATATGAACAGAACTAAAATTTGGTTTAATATCCATGCCTCCGGAGCCACGAGATGCCCACGGCAACACTTCATCCATCCGATCAAATTCCTGGCGGGCCACATGATCAACGCTGGCACGTCGGTGTTTTTCCAAGGACGGTCCGGATATGCCAGCCTTGGATCCGGGTCACATTTGACCATCCACGCGGTCACCAACACGTGGCTCATATCTCCATCATGCCAAAACGTCTCGTGGCCCCCTTATCAACCAGCGAAGATTTGTGTTTTCCAATGACGGTCATATTGTCCATGCCTTGCATCCGGTCACGTTATGAAACCAGCCATCACTCCAACCAACAAACGTGGCTCTTCTCTCTCCACACAATAAAATTCTGCGTGGCCACCCGGGTCACCACACGATTTGTGTTTCCAGGACGTCCCTGGATATGTGCCATTTGCCTTGATCCCGGTCACATTTGACCAGCCACTCGGCCACTGACACGTGGCATCGGTCCTCAACCGCACGATTTGTGTTTTCCAAGGATGGCTTGGATTGGGCCACGTCATTGATCCATATCCACATACACTAGCCACTCGGCCACTGACACGTGGCACCGGTCCTCAACCGCACGATTTGTTTTTTCCAAGGATGGCTTGGATTGGGCCACGTCCTTGATCCCGATCACATTTGACCAGCCACTCGGCCACTGACACGTGGCACCGGTCCTCAACCGCACGATTTGTGTTTTCCAAGGATGGCTTGGATTGGGCCACGTCATTGATCCACATCCACATAGACAACCACTCAGTCACTGACACGTGACACCCCTGATCACCGCACGATCTGTGTTTTCCAAGGACGGTCAAGATTGTGCCATGCCTTGATCCGGGTCACGTTTGACCAGCCAATCAGTCACCAACACGTGGCTCATTTTCCCCCCACACACAAAAAGTCTGCGTGGCCACCCTGATCACCGCACGATCTGTGTTTTCCAAGGATGGTCAAGATTATGCCACGCCTTGATCAGGGTCACATTTGACCAGCCCCTCAGTCACTAACACGTGGCACCCCTCCTCAACCATTCGATCTATGTTTTCCCAGGATGGACTAGATCATGCCAGGTCTTCAATCCGGGTCACCCTCCATCCTCCTACTTAGCACATGACTCTACTCAGAACACGACATGTGGTCAGTTGTATGGCCTGGCTAAAATAGGTGTCTTTTATCTTTATAGGCCTGTTGCTATAAATAACGTAGGAGAGTTCCAACTGTTACCCCAAAGCAACAAGACCTATAAAGAGGGGCAGCTGTCGACACCCCAATTTTAACCAGGCCTTTCCGAGGAGACCTCATGTCAAAACCTTTCCACACTGGCTGTGGACCCCACACATTCTTGTAGGTCCCACGCTGGCTGTGGACCCCACACATTCTTGTAGGTCCCACACTGCTTGTGGACCCCACACATTCTTGTAGGTCCCACACTGCTTGTGGACCCCACACATTCTTGTAGGTCCCACACTGCTTGTGGAGCCCACACATTCTCGTGGACCCCACACATTTTGTAGGTCCCACACTGCTTGTGGACCCCACACATTCTTGTAGGTCCCACACTGCTTGTGGACCCCACACATTCTCGTGGACCCTACGTGGCTTGTGGGCCCCACATATCTTCATTGGGCCCACATGTTTGGTAGGCCCCACCTCTCTTGGTACGCTAGCTCGAATTCCTACATTCGATGCACGTTACCCCTTGGTACGCTAGCTCGAATTCCTACATTCGATGCACGTTACCCCTTGGTACGCTAGCTCGGATTCTTACATCCGATGCACGTTACCCTCTGGTACGCTAGCTCGGATTCCTACATCCGATGCACGTTACCCCCTCTGGTACGCTAGCTCAGATTCCTACATCCGATGCACGTTACCTCTTTTGGCATGCTTGCGCCTGCTAGCTCGGGTTCCTATAACCCTCAAATGGCTCGTGGACCCCACGTGGCTCGTGGGCCCCACATATCTTCATTGGGCCCCACATGTTTGGTGGGCCCCACCTCTCTTGGTACGCTAGCTCGGATTCCTACATCCGATGCACGTTACCCTCTGGTACGCTAGCTCGGATTCTTACATCCGATGCACGTTACCCCCTCTGGTACGCTAGCTCAGATTCCTACATCCGATGCACGTTACCTCTTTTGGCATGCTTGCGCCTGCTAGCTCGGGTTCCTATAACCCTCAAATGGCTCGTGGACCCCACGTGGCTCGTGGGTCCCACATATCTTCATTGGGCCCCATATGTTTGGTGGGCCCCACCTCTCTTGGTACGCTAGCTCGGATTCCTACATCCGATGCACGTTACCCTCTAGTACGCCAGCTCGGATTCTTACATCCGATGCACGTTACCCCCTCTGGTACGCTAGCTCGGATTCTTACATCCGATGCACGTTACCTCTTTTGGCATGCTTGCGCCTACTAGCTCGGGTTCCTATAACCCTCAAATGGCTCGTGGACCCCACATGGTGCGTGGGCCCCACATATCTTCATTGGGCCCCACATGTTTGGTGGGCCCGACCTCTCTTGGTACACTAGCTCGGATTCCTACATCCGGTGCACGTTACCCCCTCTGGTGTGCTAACTCGGATCCACATATCTGGTGCCTTGCTAGCTCGGGTTCCTATAACCCTCAAATGGCTCGTGGACCCCACGTGGCTTGTGGGCCCCACATATCTTCATTGGGCCCCACATGTTTGGTGGGCCCCACCTCTCTTGGTACGCTAGCTCGGATTCCTACATCCGATGCACGTTACCCTCTGGTACGCTAGCTCGGATTCTTACATCCGATGCACGTTACCCCCTCTGGTACGCTAGCTCGAATTCTTACATCCGATGCACGTTACCTCTTTTGGCATGCTTGCGCCTACTAGCTCGGGTTCCTGTAACCCTCAAACGGCTTGTGGACCCCACATGGTGCGTGGGCCCCACACATCTCCGATGGGCTCCGCACAGCTTCTAGAACCCTCTTATTATTATTATTATTATTATTATTATTATTATTATTATTATTTATTTTAATTTGTCAAATGCAAGCATATTTTGTCCCCCCATCATCATTCACCACATGTCATGTTTCTTCCCTTTATCATTCTTCCCATACTATATTCCATTCATAATTCTTCATCCCATACTTTGTTCCCTCCATCATCACTCACCATATGTCATGTTTCTTCCCTTTATCATTCTTCCCATAATATATTCCCTTCATAATTCTTCATCCCATACTTTGTTCCCTCCATCATCACTCACCATATGTCATGTTTCTTCCTTTTATCATTCTTCCCATACTATATTCCCTTCATAATTCTTCATCCCATACTTTGTTCCCTCCATCATCATTCACCACATGTCATGTTTCTTCCCTTTATCATTCTTCCCATACTATATTCCCTTCATAATTCTTCATCCCATACTTTGTTCCCTCCATCATCATTCACCACATGTCATGTTTCTTCCCTTTATCATTCTTCCCATAATATATTCACTTCATAATTCTTCATCCCATACTTTGTTCCCTCCATCATCACTCACCACATGTCATGTTTCTTCCTTTTATCATTCTTCCCATGCTAATTTCCCTTCATCATTCTTCCCCCCATACTTGGTTCCCCCCATCATGACTCCCCTATGTCTTCTTTCCTATGCTTGCCCTAAGCTAAGCCTATAAATAGCCCTCTCATTCCAAGCACAAGGAAGGAGCTCTTGGTGGTGGTAAGGAGAAGATTTCAAATATTGAAGTTTTCTATCACAAGTTTGTGAAGTTAGTCTTTTTTTTAGTAAAAATCAAGAGGTCGACTAATCCCGTTTCCTATCGGTGTTGAGTCACTCCATTTGAAGAAGGCACCCCGTAGTGCCTCAAATCAGAGCTCAAGAACAACTCTCGGGAAGACGTTGTAGAGCGGCCCTAGTAGACTCATCAACAGGAAAAGAAGACCGGAGCAGAGGAAAACGAAAGAAGATCAAGCGATCGATTGATCCCTTTTCCTACCGGTACCGGGTCACTCCATTTGAAGAAGGTATTCCCTAGTGCCTCGAGTCGGAACTCAAGAACAACCCTCGGGAAGGCGCTGTAGACTAACCTTACGGATTCACAGACAGGAGAAGAAGACCGAAGGAGAGAAAGACGATAGGTAAGACCAATGAACTTTCTCTTCCTATGTTACATTTCCATCCCCCTTTCCCTAATCGGCCTTTGTTGGTTTATTTGACTTTATTTCACTTTTCTTTACTTTAAATAGCTTCCTTTTAACTCATAAAAAAAACAAAAAATAAAAAAAATTTCATAAAAGACACAAAAATTCAGAAAAATTTTCAAAGAAAATTCAAAAATTTTTAAAGCTTTGAAACTTATTTACCTTTGAAAATTTTTGAAGAAAATCCAAGAAAGTTTCTAACATGTTTGGCAAAGGTTAGATTTGTTTCCTTACATTCAAGATTTTCAAAAATACATTCTAAAGTCATATCTTTAAAACCATGACTTTCGTGATTGTTGTCTAAAATTCTGTTGTATTCGGAAGGACATTGGAAGATTCCGGAAAATCATTGGTCTCGACCAAGACCTTAAACTGGTTTTTCCCCCCCCACACTGGTCGACGTTTGACCGGCTCACCATTCCCAAACTGGTTCACCCCAGTTTTCTCCATTTCGCTTGTATATTATTGTTGTATCCATAAAATTCACAAAAATCATGAAATTTTCAAAAATTCCAAAAGTATTTTCACATTTTGGTTTCAATTGATTTCATTTGTGTTATTTTGAAAATTCGGGAAAAATATCAAAAATCATTTTCACACTTAGGAAAAATCACAAAAATATCTTTTTAGGCACAAGAAAAATTCATTCCAATCCCGAACCAATCTCAAAAACCTCCCGAAATAGTATTTTTGATACTTAAAAAAAAAAAACCTATAGATTTCAAAATCCTCGGGAGCGTATTTTGTATCCTATTTTCGATTTTCCTTCCCGATGATTGCCAACGAGAACATTGACTCTTCGGAGTACTAGATTGCCCCGGTTCTGAGGGAATACCTATATAGTATTTTCATTTTGTTTTTGACTTTTGAAAGGGAGTGATCTTTAAAGGCTTATTACATTTATTTCGGGAAAACTCTTTATTAATCTGGTACCATTCGTAAGAACGGGCGTGTAGGGGGTGCTAATACCTTCCCCTTGCGTAACCATACTCCCGAGCCTAACTTTGGTGACGTAGACCGATTCTACCCCTAACGGGGTAGTAATCAAGTGTTCTAACCACACTTCAAAAGGTTAGTGGCGACTCCACCACACATCGTTTTTCACGAAAATTCACATTTTCAAAATACACATTCATTTTTCCCAGTCCGCAAGCCGAACCCATTTTTAAACCAGAGATTGGTTCTCTGGGCCGGGTTCGGGACGTCGCGACAACTAGTCCATTCAAACCTTATATTTTTCCTCGTAAGTAGCATCAACGGACCTGATATAATGGAAAATCCCTCTACGAAGCATCGGTAATAGCCTGCCAATCCCAGAAAACTCTGAACCTCTTGAACATTTCCAGGCCTCACCCAATTAACCACTGCCTCCATCTTACTCGGATCAACATATACCCCCACCTCAGAGATCACATGGCCCAGAAAAGAAACCTGTTTCAGCCAGAATTCACATTTCTTGAACTTCGCATATAACTTTCTTTCTCTCAATGTCTGCAATACCAGCCTCAAATGATGCTCGTGCTCCTCAAAGCTTCTCGAGTAGACCAATATATCATCAATAAATACAACTACGAACTGGTCTAAATACTGATGGAACACTCGGTTCATTAAATCCATAAATATTGTTGGTGCATTAGTCAACCCAAATGGCATCACCAAGAATTTGTAATGCCCATATCTCGTAGGAAACGCCGTTTTCGAGATGTCCTCTGTCCTTACTTTCACCTGATGGTAACTCGACCGCAGGTTGATTTTAGAAATAAATCTAGGTCCCTTGGAGCTGATCAAACAAATTGTTGATCCTGAGAAGAGGATGTTTATTCTTAACTGTTAGTTTATTTATTTTGCAGTAATCTATTCACATCCTCATGGTCCCATCTTTCTTTTTCACAAATAAGACTGGTGCTCCCCAGGGCGACACGCTGGGCCTCATGAATCCCTTATCTAGTAATTCTTATAATTGATCCTTCAGTTCTTTTAACTCAGTTGGGGCCATCTGATATGGAGCTTTAGATACTGGTGCTGACCCCGGTAGAAAATCCACAGTAAACTCAACTTCACGGTCTGGTGGCAAACCAAGTAATTCCTCTGGGAATACATCTGAAAAATATCTAACTACAGGGACATCAGGTTGTTTCATTTCTTCTTTCAACACTTCCTTAATGTGAGCCACAAATCCCTAACAACCTTCTTGGATCAATTTTCTCACCTGAACAGGCGGCACAAGCTGTGGCGAAGAACGTACTCGCAAACCAAGAAATCTATATTCTGGCTCGCCTGGAGGTATGAAAATCATTTCTTTCAAATGACAGTCAATACTAGCATGATTTTTCGCCAACCAATCCATATCCAAAATGATGTCAATCCCATGCATATCTAATATCACTAAATCGACTGGCAATATCTTTCCCTGAATAGTTACTGGAAATCTCTTGAGTACCCTTCTACATTTCACCACTAACTCAGTCGGCGTGGTAACAGCCAACCCAATTTCTAGAAACTGTGCCTCATATCCTGTTAATTTAGCATATACCGCAAAAACAAAAGAGTGGGTGGCACCTGTATCGAATAAAATAGTTGCAATAAATGAGAAAGCAGTAAGGGTACCTGTAACTACATCTCCAGCTGCATCGGCCTCACCCAGCATCAACGCATACTCTCTTGCCGGTGTTGTATTCCTCTGCTATCCTCCATGGGGCACCTGATAACCACCTCGGTATGGTCTAGGAGCTGGTGTCTAAGCTTTCAATCCTTGACACGACCAAGATCTGTGCCTGGGTCTCCCACATCGATAGCAGAAGTCCTCACCCATCCTGCATTCACCTGGATGTCTGCGGCCACATCTAGGATAGACAAGCCATCCACCATGAAAACCACCACAGCCCGTCATTTGTCTCCGACCACCTCCATAGTGAGCTCCTCTCCATGGCCCTCGGCTAGAGCTCGCCTGCAAATCCTGAGGCGCAGACCTCTTCCTCTGACCCTGAGCTGCAACAATCCTCTACATACCACTCTCAATAACGGTAGCTCTATCCACTACCTCGACAAACGTCTGAGCTCGAAAGCCAATAACTTGCTCAAATAAACTCTGCTTCAATCCTTCTTCAAACTTCCTGGCCTTTTTCTCTTCATCTGGTGCTAAATGTGGGGCGAAACGGTATAACCCAAGAAATCGTGCAGCATACTGTGTCACCATCATCATCTCCTGTGTCAAATGTAGAAACTCTGCTGCCTTTGCGCTTCAAACGATAGTAGGGAAATATCACTCGAAGAACAAATCCTTGAATCGACTCCATGACACTGGCACCGGATCCTTGCCTTTTCTATCCGTTTAAATGTCGCAAAAGCCACTTCCTACTCGTTTGTACATGCTAATACTGCTAAGATCTCCTCGACATCCTGAACCCAATTCTAAGCCACAATCGGGTTAGGTCCTCCAGCAAAAGAAGGAGGTCTCATCCTCGTAAACTGCTCGATCATGCAACCGTGCTCTCCTCCACTCCTGGCTATCTCAGCCATCACCTGCTGAGTGACGCTGCGTAGTACGACATCTGTATCTCCACCTTCCATACTGGAGGATCCCGGTCTGTCACCTCCAGCATCTGTACCACTACTACTCGGATCCATCCCTGAAAATACACAAAACACTATTTTAAAATCCTATACAGATCTACTTTACTCCATCCAACTAAAACCTCAAATTCACAATCAACTATTTCCTTTGTTCCTATCCCAAAAGTCCAATCCTACGACCCAAACACACGACTTGTCGATAGTTTACTATGATTTTCCTGAAATCTTCACCCCAGGAAAAACACATAACCCATCAAGATAATCCTGTATTTAGACCACAAAACAAATTCTCAAATTCTTTTTCTATTTTTTGGTATTGTACCCTCTACATTCTAAAGTCTACAGAACCTAACAACCTAAGCTTTGATACCAAACTGTGATGTCCCCCTTTTGGGCGTAGTCACTTTCCTTATAGGCCTTGCGCCCGTGGCTACAATGGGTGCCTATCAGAGCACTCACTGAGATTGAGGCATTACATATCGCCATCCCTCAATTCAGTAAGCCCCCAGGCGGAGAGTCTTACTTCGCCACAATCATTCAAAAGCGAGAGTTCCCGGGGATCGGGGTAACTAGCCCTTTGCTCTGATACCAAACTATGATGACCTGCTATTTATTCAACATTTTTTTTTTCTTATGAATATAATGAATGTGGTTTGTTAGAAATACTAAAAATAATTGTTGATTAAGGTGTAATCCCAAAAGGGGGGGTGAATTGGATATTAAAAAAAAATTATTCACTTAATTTTCATTTACACACTTTTTATAAGTTTACCAACTACTTCTAGTTGCTCAATTATGTGTGAGTGTGGCAATCCTATCTATGCATGCAGTATACTCAATTTAAATATAACGCGGAAAATAAAGAGTAAAAGGAAGAGAAAAGACAAATGCGATTTTACGAGGTTCGGCTGACTTGGCCTACGTCCTCGCCTTGAGCAACCACTCAAGGATTCACTAATAACCCTGCTCCTTAAAGTGGGATGGAGCTTCCCTTACAAACCGCTGCTTACAAGAGGTATAACTCCCTCTTTATCCGCTGCTCACAAGAGGTACAACTTCCTCCTCACACCCGGTTCACAACCCTAACCGTGTTTACAATGAAATTTGAAAATAACACTCAAAACAATGCTTCCAACAAAAGCTTGTGAGTACAATTCAATTTCCTAATACATTATCATATGATATAACTTGAAGCTCAAGAATGTATGAAAAATGATACAATCGTTTGATGTATGATATGTGTCAACACACAAATTCGTATTTAATCAAAAATTCCCAAGTGAAAATATATTTGGAATGCTTTGGAATCCACTAGGGTTCTTGATTCACTTTGTAAAGATGCTCAAGTATATTTGAAGTAAGTTATTTAACAATAATTTGACTTGAATACAACTCAATCAAAAATCACAAAGTTTTCCTTCAAGTTCCAATATTTTAATCAAAGTAGGTTTTTCAATAAGAAGCCCAATGAACAATATATATGAATATGTGTTTATCTACTTCTTGAATTTCAAATCAATCAACCAAGCTAACAAGTTTTTTTCTCAAAACATGATCTTCCAGAAAATCAGTTTTTATATGTGAATACACACTCAAGATCAAAACCTCGTTCTAACAATAAACACGTAAAGAGATGAGAGCTTCTTGAAAATTAATAACTTGACAAATCAAACCTATATACTGGATCAAAGTTTAGTTGAATGAATGAATGCCCTTTTGATTTCAGTAGAGATTTTCCCAAAAAAAGATGGAAGAAGATTGAAGTACAGAAAATACAGCTCTTGGGTTCAAATCTTGCAATGAGAAGTATATCTTTCTTGGTTTGTCCCTGTGCATGTATTCTAGGGTTTAGATATTCATAATATATATTATATTAACCTTAGAATTAATCTCAGCCATTGGATCAATAAGATACTTCGCGTGTCTTTTTAATAAAGAGCTTATTTTTAGGCTT